>NW_012105475.1:600659-601240 GCF_000951045.1 Mandrillus leucophaeus
TTCATTTCTTTTTACTTCTGTACACTTCTCTTCTCGCTTCATTTCATTCATTTGATCTTCAATCACAGATACTCTTTCTTCTAGTTGATCGAGTCAGTTACTAAAGCTTGTGCATTTGTCACGTAGTTCTTGTGTCATGGTTTTCATCTCGATCAGTCCTTTTATGGTCTTCTCTGCATTGATTATTCTCATTATCCATTCATCCATTCTTTTTTCAAGGTTTTTAGTTCCTTTGCGCTGGTTACGTAGTTCCTCCTTTAGCTCTGAGAAGTTTGATCAACTGAAGCCTTCTTCTCTCAACTCATCAAAGTCATTCTCCGTCCAGCTTTGTTCCATTACTGGCGATGAGCTGCGTTCCTTTGGAGGGGGAGATGTGCTCTGACTTTTTGAATTTCCAACTTTTCTGCACTGCTTCTTCCCCATCTTTGTAGTTTTATCTGCCTTTGGTCTTTGGTGATGGTGATGTACTGATGGCGTTTTGGTGTTGGTGTCCTTTCTGTTTGTTAGTTTTCCTTCTAACAGTCAGGACCCTCAGCTGCAGGTCTGTTGGAGTTTGCTTGAGGTCCACTCCAGACCCTGTT
>NW_012105475.1:602629-604304 GCF_000951045.1 Mandrillus leucophaeus
GTCAGAGAGGAAAGATAATTTATATGATCTCAAGTTGAATGCTTTAGTTAATGAACTCCAAGGATGCCAATCCCTTATTAGATTTTATAATTCCTCTTTTTAACCTTTGAGGAATATTTTAGAAACTAATATGACACAGAGTTATTTAAAGTTTAGCATTTTCTTTAGTTTCCACTTAGTATTTTTTTCTTTCATTAAATTAAAAAGAAATTAAGTATTCTACTGGTATCCTTTTTTTATTTTTATTCTTTTGAGACAGTGTTGCCCAGGCTGGAGTGCAGTGGCTTGATCTCAGCTCACTGCAACCTCCCCATCCCGGGTTCAAGCAATGCTCCTGCCTCAGCCTCCTGAATAGCTGGGATTACAGGCATGCACCACCATATGCAGCTGATTTTTGTATATTTGTAGAGACGGGGTTTACCATGTTGGCCAGGCTGGTCCCCACCTCCTGACCTCAAGCGATCCCCCCATCTTGGCCTCCCAAAGTACTGGGATTATAGGCATGAGCCACCACGGCTGGCCTTTTATCTATGTATTTTTACTGTGTCCTTTTCCCCTGGAATAATCCCTTGACACCATATGTGTCCCACTGTTAGCTTATTCTTCCACTGAAGCTGACCAGGAGGACTCCCGCTGCATGTGAAGACCTACAGTGACTTTCTTACTCAGAAAAGTAATTCCTTTGATCATTCAACTTAGGCCACAGGTTGTACATAGTCTAAGTAAAAAGAGAACAAAAGAATCGCTTTATTCCTATGGTGTTTTTCCATTTTTAAAGCAAGTTACTATTCTTTTCTTAGCTGATTTCTACTTAATCCATTAACCAGTGCTTTCACCACATGCCTGACACTTGTGCCTAAGAATTGATGCTCTTGCATGAATGCTCCACTAGTTGAGTTATATGTGCAGCCATTGTTGTTGCCGCCCATCTGTATGCCCTCAGCAAGCATCATTTCCCTATTCACAGATGGCTTCTGGCTACAAATAGCTGTCACTTTTTGCCTGTGGGCCTTTTCTAGGTATATCTGTGTGCTCAGCCTACACAAGGGGCTGGCCAGAAGTACCGGGTAGCTAAGGGCCCAGGACAGCCTTCCAACAATAATGGATAGGAGATGGCACGTAAATACTTCAGCCTTCTCACTGCCCAGGTGGGCCAACTCTGAGGTGTGTCCCATGGTCTCCCATTGGTTGAAACCTGATGAAGTCCCTGGTGTGCAGCCCCTTCTCTCTTATTTCTCCACTTTCCTATTGATGCTTCCTATGAGCTACTTTCACTCAAATTCTTGTCTCAGGATCTATTTCTAAAGGGACCAAAGTTAAGACAATGGTGTTACAGTGCTTCCTATCAAAGAAAACTGAGGTTACTAATTATTTGTATCTTGTTGCAGAAAAATTGGACCAGGCTTTCTGAAGAGACAATCTGCCTCAACCAGGTATGTCTTTCAAAACAAATGCCAAAGTAATTGACTGTGAGTTGCTTAAGAAATCAGATACGTTGTGTATTTTAATTTTATTATGGCTATCTTAGCTGGCTTGCGATTGATTTAATCTCAGTTCTGTTCCCCATTTCTTGTTTTTCTCAGGTTTGTCAAAGATCAGATGGCTGTAGATGTGTGGTATTATTTCTGAGGACTCTGTTCTGTTCCATTGGTCTATATCTCTGTTTTGGTACCAG
>NW_012105475.1:608389-611786 GCF_000951045.1 Mandrillus leucophaeus
CTGCTGTGCTAGCAATGAGGGAGGCTCCATGGGCGTGGGACCCTCCGGTCCAGGTGTGGGATATAATCTCCTGGTGTGCTGTTTGCTAAGACCCTTGGTAAAATGCAGTATTAGGGTGGGAGTTACCTGATTTTCCAGGTGTTGTGTGTTTCAGTTTACCTCAGCTAGGAAAAGGAATTCCATTCCCCCTTGTGCTTCCCAGGTGAGGCAATGCCTCGCCCTGCTTCAGTTGTCACTGGTTGGGCTGCACCTGCTGACCAGCACCGGCTGTCTGACACGCCCCAGTGAGATGAACCCTCAGTTGAAAATGCAGAAATCACCCATCTTCTGTGTCACTCACGCTGGGAGGTGGAGGCTGGAGCTGTTCCTATTCAGCCATCTTGGGTGCTCCCAGTGAAAGGGGAAATCTTATCCACTGTCAGAGGGAATGTAAATTGGTACAACTACTGTTAGTTGAAGTATGGAGGTTCCTCAAAAAACTAAAAACAGAACTACCATATGATCCAGCAATCTAACTGCTTGATATATATCCAAAAGAATGGAAATCAGCATATTTGAAGCACTATCTACACTCTCATGTTTATTGCAGCACTATTCACAATAGCCAAGACATGCAGTCAACCTGTGTCCATCAGTGGATAAATGAATAAAGAAAATGTGGTGTATGTATGCAGTGAAATGTTATTCAGTGATAAAAATAATAAAATTTTGCTATTTAGAGCAAGATTGATGGAACTAGAAGGTATTATGTTAAACGAAATTAGCCAGGCACAGAAAAACACATATTACATGTTTTTACTCATATGTGGGAGCTTTTATAGCTTATACACTGTCGGAGGGAATGTGGGAGCTTTAATAGCTCGCACATAAGAGTGAAAAAAGTTGAAAAGTTGAAAAAAAAAGTTGATCTCATAGAGGTAGAGAGTAGAATGATGGTTACCAGTGGCTGGGAAGGTTAGGAGGAGTGCAGGGGTGAAGAAAAGTTGGTTAATGGGTATAAAAACATAGTTAGAAGTAATTTCTAGTGTTCAATAGCATAGTACAATGACTATAGTTAACAATAATTTAATGTATATTTCAAAGTAGCTAGAAGAGAAGAGTTGGAATATTCCCAAGATAAAGTAATTTCAATGTTTGAGGTTATGGATACCGCAATTATTCTGATTTGATAATTATTTTATCCATGTATCAAAATGTCACATGAAATCCAGAAATAATACGTCCAATCATTATGTATTAATCAAAACATGTATTTATTGGATGAGTAAATGCATTAACTAATATAATCTTTAATTCATTTATTTATTCACATTAAATTAATCCCCAAAACCCAAGGTTAGATGCACTAACCAGTTTAATTCTTATTTCTTTATAAAGCATGTACCACAGTGTGCCTATTTTACAGTTTTGAAAATTGAGATGTGCAGAAGTTAAGTCACTTGCCCAAAGTCATCCCTCTAACAAACAGTGATATCAGAATATAAGGAAAGCGTTCTGCGGCTTGCAGTCTGTGACCACAGCTTTATTGTGGCGCTGTGGGGGTAGGGGAGTCTGGGCAGGGGAGTAGGAGGCACCAGAAGGGTGGCTAGAAAGCAAAGTCCTAATTATTCCCTTCACAGGACTTCTGACCTTTCCCTGCCTTAGAGTCCTCACTTGTCCATGTGGACAACATTCTCCCTGTCTATATGCTGGGTTATGGTGAGGATTGGATTTAACAGTCAAATAGAAATCTCTAAAGTTCTATACAAAACATACGTGAAATTAGCATTTAGAGGAATGTGATTATAAATTGGCCAAAAAGAAAGTATTTTTGAGATGCTGGGTAAATGCAGATGCGGAAGGTTTGGATGGAGAGGTTACCTTCTCTCAGAGTAAATGGAACTGAGGAACTCAAGGGCTTCAGGGAGCTTCAGATTTCTCTAGAAATCTTGGTCAGAGTCAGGGGAACTGGAAGTAAGATGTGGGAGGAAGAGCAATTAAAAAAAACAACAGATGTATTGGCATTTGCAAAATCTATATATGTACATAGAGATCATAAATGTTAATTGGCCTTAGGAAAACTTGATCAATGTTATTTTGTATTTTTCTAATAAGCTTTAAAGCACATATTAGTAATTTAAATACTTATTGGAGGATGTTTATAGTTACAGAACAATATTTTGTTTGCTATTCCTTTTGCCCTGTCTCTGGAATATATCTCAGTGTTCCTTTCAAATATAAGATAAAGTTAAAAGGTTTTTTAAATCATCTAATTAAGAATGAAAGATTACTAACTGAATTATAAAGGGGCTGATCTCTCTCCATTCCCCACCCCATCCTCCTGCTTCTTTTATAAGTGAATTAACATGCAATTTAAATTGAATGAATTATAGCCTATCAGGAGATATACTTTAATAGCTCCTGAAACAAAAACCAGTAGGGAAATAAGCTTAACTGAAGTTAAAGTTGCCTTAAAATGTAGCTTGAAATTGGATTTTGAATTACTTAATATATAAATTCCAGAGTTCTGAAGCATGACATATTTTGGTTCTTATTGTTTTTATGTTCTTCGTGTGAAAATTTGACACAACATTTCTAAACTATATACTTTGATTGTAACAATAATTGTCTTGATTTTAATAGTTTATAATTAACCATCTATAGGTATAAAATGCTAGAGCTGAGGGAGCTTTCAGCTTAGTATTTCTGAGAGTTCTTCAGAAGCCTAGTCTTGTAAGATGCACTGAAAATCAAAATTATTCTTCAGGCAATCAAGTTGAAAAATACTGCACACAGTGGCCCACTCTCAGAAACTTGCAATGGGCATGAACTTATTAAAGACTCTGATAAGTTTTCAATAACAAAAGCCTATCAGATTTTGTTCAACTGTTTTTCCAACATACTTCACCATAGATCCCTTCTGGACAAACAGCTATTAGTGACTTTGTAATATTTAGTCCTAGGTCAAGTGACTTGCCCACGGATACACAAACGCAAAAATCCTGATTCTACAGCTAGCTGATGTCCTTTCCCCAAAGAAAAAATATATATCGTTATTATAGCCTATTTTCAGAGAACACATGCTTACTACTAGTGATTGTTTTAAAAATGTTCATAATCATCTCTTTAATAACCTGTTCTAAATGTTGCTGGTTATTAATATCAAGTTCATCAATCTGTAGTTACTGCTTTTTGAAACTGAAGACATTTGCCAATCTTTAATTCTTTGATTTAAAAAGAATTTGTCTTGGTTTCCCAAATATTATTGATGATGGTTTTATAAACATGTATTCAAGGTTCGTATGATATAATTGTTCTGGTTTGGCTATTTGAAATTCTTGAAAGCAACAAGTTATTCTCTTACAATTACCTCATATATCTTAAGTTTACTTTTCCCTTTAACCATTATTTTGACTTT
>NW_012105475.1:611836-612640 GCF_000951045.1 Mandrillus leucophaeus
CACCACTGCACTCCAGCCTGGGCAATAAGAGCAAAACTCCATCTCAAAAACAAAAACAAACAAAAAAGTGGAAAACTTTCCCTTACAGAAATTAAGAAAAAGGAAGAAAATAGGGGAAGGAAGGAAGGGAGGAAAGAAGATAAATTCCCACAGCATATTCTAGGAAAATAGATATAAAATGCTCAGCAGCAATACTAGCAGAATAAAAGAAAAGTTTTTAAGTTCTGGGCTGCGAGCAAGTCATTTAGGATGGTAAATTTTCATGCTGGCATCAGATTACTTCATAGCAACATTGAATACTCTAATAAAAGGGAGAAATGGCTATAAAGGAGCCCTGAAGTAAGGAAAGTATGAGGGAAGGGTATTATTCCCAGCCAAAGTGTCAATTAAGAATAAAGGCAAAAATTAAAACAAAACAAAACTTAAGCATTACTAGTACTCAAGATTTCTTTGTGAAAAATCTGCTTGACCATGAATTTCAGCCAACTAAAAAATGAATAAAAATAAAGACTTCAGGAAGGGAGAGGCTGCAACAAAAGGACTAGTGAAGAGCAGTATCTTCACCTAAATATAAAGTGAAGAATACATAATTGTGAAAATTGTGGCCGAAAAGAAGCATGTAAATTGTTATATCTTGCTAGCATGAAATATGACCAAAAAAAATCAGGATGTAGGCAGGGAAAATGACGTCAACCTAATGACTTTATCTGTCAGAGAGGAAAGATAATTTATATGATCTCAAGTTGAATGCTTTAGTTAATGAACTCCAAGGATGCCAATCCCTTATTAGATTTTATAATTCCT
>NW_012105475.1:616900-617519 GCF_000951045.1 Mandrillus leucophaeus
CTGCTCTGATCTTAGTTATTTCTTGCCTTCTGCTAGCTTTTGAATATATTTGCTCTTGCTTTTCTAGTTCTTTTAATTGTGATGTTAGGGTGTCAATTTTAGATCTTTTCTGTTTTCTCTTGTGGACATTTAGTGCTATAAATTTACCTCTACACACTGCTTTAAATGTGTTCCAGAGATTCTGGTATGTTGTATCTTTGTTCTCACTGGTTTCAAAGAACATCTTTATTTCCATCTTCATTTTGTTGTGAACCCAGTAGTCATTCAGGAGCAGGTTGTTCAATTTCCATGTAGTTGAGCGGTTTTGATTGAGTTTCATAGTCCTGAGTTCTAGTTTGATTGCCCTGTGGTCTGACAGACAGTTTGTTATAATTTCTGTTCTTTTACATTTACTGAAGACTGCTTTACTTCCAACTATGCAGTCAATTTTGGAATAAGTGTGATGTGGTGCTGAGAAGAATGTATATTCTGTTGACTTTGGGTGGAGAGTTCTGTAGATGTCTATTAGATCTGCTTGGTGCAGAGTTGAGTTCAATTCCTGGATATCCTTGTTAACTTCCTGTCTCATTGATCTGTCTAATGTTGACAGTGGGCTGTTAAAGTCTCCCATTATTATTGT
>NW_012105475.1:617569-618124 GCF_000951045.1 Mandrillus leucophaeus
ATTTCCCGGAGGCTTTGTTCATTTCTTTTTACTTCTGTACACTTCTCTTCTCACTTCATTTCATTCATTTGATCTTCAATCACAGATACTCTTTCTTCTAGTTGATCGAGTCAGTTACTGAAGCTTGTGCATTTGTCACGTAGTTCTTGTGTCATGGTTTTCATCTTGATCAGTCCTTTTATGGTCTTCTCTGCATTGATTATTCTCATTATCCATTCATCCATTCTTTTTTCAAGGTTTTTAGTTCCTTTGCACTGGTTACGTAGTACCTCCTTTAGCTCTGAGAAGTTTGATCAACTGAAGCCTTCTTCTCTCAACTCGTCAAAGTCATTCTCCATCCAGCTTTGTTCCATTACTGGTGATGAGCTGCGTTCCTTTGGAGGGGGAGATGTGCTCTGACTTTTTGAATTTCCGACTTTTCTGCACTGCTTCTTCCCCATCCTCGTAGTTTTATCTGCCTTTGGTCTTTGGTGATGGTGATGTACTGATGGCGTTTTGGTGTCGGTGTCCTTTCTGTTTGTTAGTTTTCCTTCTAACAGTCACGACCCTCAGCTG
>NW_012105475.1:621040-644275 GCF_000951045.1 Mandrillus leucophaeus
TATACAAAACATACGTGAAATTAGCATTTAGAGGAATGTGATTATAAATTGGCCAAAAAGAAAGTATTTTTGAGATGCTGGGTAAATGCAGATGCAGAAGGTTTGGATGGAGAGGTTACCTTCTCTCAGAGTAAATGGAACTGAGGAACTCAAGGGCTTCAGGGAGCTTCAGATTTCTCTAGAAATCTTGGTCAGAGTCAGGGGAACTGGAAGTAAGATGTGGGAGGAAGAGCAATTAAAAAAAACAACAGATGTATTGGCATTTGCAAAATCTATATATGTACATAGAGATCATAAATGTTAATTGGCCTTAGGAAAACTTGATCAATGTTATTTTGTATTTTTCTAATAAGCTTTAAAGCACATATTAGTAATTTAAATACTTATTGGAGGATGTTTATAGTTACAGAACAATGTTTTCTGTTTGCTATTCCTTTTGCCCTGTCTCTGGAATATATCTCAGTGTTCCTTTCAAATATAAGATAAAGTTAAAAGGTTTTTTAAATCATCTAATTAAGAATGAAAGATTACTAACTGAATTATAAAGGGGCTGATCTCTCTCCATTCCCCACCCCATCCTCCTGCTTCTTTTATAAGTGAATTAACATGCAATTTAAATTGAATGAATTATAGCCTATCAGGAGATATACTTTAATAGCTCCTGAAACAAAAACCAGTAGGGAAATAAGCTTAACTGAAGTTAAAGTTGCCTTAAAATGTAGCTTGAAATTGGATTTTGAATTACTTAATATATAAATTCCAGAGTTCTGAAGCATGACATATTTTGGTTCTTATTGTTTTTATGTTCTTCGTGTGAAAATTTGACACAACATTTCTAAACTATATACTTTGATTGTAACAATAATTGTCTTGATTTTAATAGTTTATAATTAACCATCTATAGGTATAAAATGCTAGAGCTGAGGGAGCTTTCAGCTTAGTATTTCTGAGAGTTCTTCAGAAGCCTAGTCTTGTAAGATGCACTGAAAATCAAAATTATTCTTCAGGCAATCAAGTTGAAAAATACTGCACACAGTGGCCCACTCTCAGAAACTTGCAATGGGCATGAACTTATTAAAGACTCTGATAAGTTTTCAATAACAAAAGCCTATCAGATTTTGTTCAACTGTTTTTCCAACATACTTCACCATAGATCCCTTCTGGACAAACAGCTATTAGTGACTTTGTAATATTTAGTCCTAGGTCAAGTGACTTGCCCACGGATACACAAACGCAAAAATCCTGATTCTACAGCTAGCTGATGTCCTTTCCCCAAAGAAAAAATATATATCGTTATTATAGCCTATTTTCAGAGAACACATGCTTACTACTAGTGATTGTTTTAAAAATGTTCATAATCATCTCTTTAATAACCTGTTCTAAATGTTGCTGGTTATTAATATCAAGTTCATCAATCTGTAGTTACTGCTTTTTGAAACTGAAGACATTTGCCAATCCTTAATTCTTTGATTTAAAAAGAATTTGTCTTGGTTTCCCAAATATTATTGATGATGGTTTTATAAACATGTATTCAAGGTTCGTATGATATAATTGTTCTGGTTTGGCTATTTGAAATTCTTGAAAGCAACAAGTTATTCTCTTACAATTACCTCATATATCTTAAGTTTACTTTTCCCTTTAACCATTATTTTGACTTTTCAATTCTTCTCCTTCTTAAAGTAAAATAAATGGAATATTACTTTAATTTTTGCTTATGGCCAGCTCTATATAACATTAGTGGTATGTAATTTAATCCAATATATAATACTTATATATTGACTTCTGGAGCTTTAGATTTAATATATTAAATCTAGGAACTTTTTAGGAAATTTTCCTCATCATATGCCCATAATTTAAATTTAATCCTGGAGTATTTCTAGAATTTTCTCTGAAAATTAACTCATGTATTTGGATTAATTTCTGATTAATTAAAATATTGCTGCCTGTACCCACTGACAAAGAGGAAAACTGATATAATACTGAATGTTACCACCTGGGTCAAAAACAGGAACTATCTTTTCTATAAGTAGTAGTTGGTCCATATCCATGATACTCATGAAATTCTTAAGAAAAAACTTCCCTAAAGGCATACCAGGGTGTAGTCTACAGGCTTGACAATATAAAATAAGAGAGTTTGAAGGAACCAGCCTCAAATGACATTTACTAGAGTGAATTTATGAAGGGAGGGAAATACAATGTAAAATTCTGGGACTTGGAGGGGGCAAGTATGTATAATAGGTTCAGAATGTTCCCCCTGTGTAGGGACTACCATGGGAACAGTTACTATACTTTTTATTGATTGATGGTCAACCAATGGGTAAACTTTTCCTACAGAAAAGTTAAGAGCTTGACATCATGGAGGGCTCCATTTCATGTGAAGTGATGAGGCAAGGAAGTGAGGGAGACTGTTAAACCCACAAAACAAGCTGGTGGAAGAGTGGGGAAGACAATGGGTGTAGGATGTAGGCTCAGCTTTCAACTAGCAATTGCTTAAGATCTATGGACTCTGAGGTATGATGCAAGGCACAACACCAACTCCAAGTAACATAACTACACAGTGATAAATAACATTTCCTGAGCTTCTGCTCTGTCCAGGTATTTTCAATTAGAATTTAGTTTGATTCTCAGTACAGCCGCAATCAATATTATAACTACTGTCTTGTGTAAATGTGAAAACTAAGGCTTAAGGAGTAAAGAAATTTGTTGAAGTTCCTAGAAAGTGTCAGGGCCAGACTTTACGTCTGAGTCTGTTGAGTTATCAGTTCAGGACCTTGGCCAGGTCCTGGCTATACTGTCTACCAATAGAAGTGTCCAGGCAAGCAGTTGACCCTGATGTCCAGGATATCTGAACAGAAAATTAGTACATCAGGATAAACATTTGGCAAAACACTTACTCGGCCCCACGTTCTGACCTTTAAGGTTTGGTGTGAAGCACCATGGCTATAATGAATTAAATATAACCCTTGTTTTAGGGATGTCTCAGTCTAGTGTGTTTAAGACAAGTCTTTCCAAAGCGTTTTGATAGCTGCAGGGAGGACATGAAGCACTGGAATTTGAATGCTTTCTGCCAGGTGTGTACTCCTCAGATCGCCACAGCCTTCACTGCTTCCTACTGTTATTTGATTCACCCATTTTCAATATGTTCTGAACCCCTAAGATATTTGAGTTGATAACTTTGCTTCAGAATTTGTTGCACAGGGGAGGGAGGGGGGCAGTGTTCAAGTAGATGTACTTTTAGTGAGGCAATGAGTACATAAACAAACAAACAAACACCAAAAATGTAACATCCTTTATAAATTTGATATTTAGAAATTTCTTTCTACCTAATTATGTATAATTTTCCTCCTTGTTTTAGCAAAACCCTGTCATGCTTTCTTTTATTTATTTAAGTTATGTCCACGTGATACTACAGTGTCTTATTTATATATTTGCTTTTGGCTAAAAAGTTCGTAATTGTGTCTTTATTGAAAAAGTGTTTCATACTTACAAAAAGAGAAAAGGAAAAAAATTACCCTTAATCCTATTGCTACAGGGAAACACTGTTCCTGTTAGCTTCTGGGGTTTTATGTACAAGTATACACATTTCTAAATTTTTTCACAAAATGAGACATTCTATATATGCTATTTGTAACTTATTTTTTTCCACTTAGCAGTATTTCTTAAATGTTTTTTATATCATTAAACATACTAATTTTTGACTTACATAGACTTTGTTGAAAGGATATGTCATAATTTATTTAATTAATTTTCCATTGAAGGACATTTATTGACCTTTATATTAATATTTTTTATTTACTTTTAAGTTGAAATTTATAAGTAAATACCCAATGTTCATTTTCTGATTGTTAAGAAAGAGTTAAGTTTCTCCATGATTCTTAATGTTGTCAGTGCTTGTGACTTGAATAGAGCCACTTACAACTTCCTGTTAATGTTTCTGAGATGAGAGACAGCAAAGAAGGTCCATTTTAACTAACCCTTGGCAGAAGGATGCAAAGTAAATGAAGAAATGATTCATATGACTCTAAACTTGAGACCTGACTTGCTTCTCTTGCTTGGCACTAGGTGGCACTTTAGCTATTGAAAATAAATGTCAGTTAATCTTTAGAAATGGAAGTTATTTGGGCTTGATTTCTGCCTAACTTTTCCAGTGATGATTACTTAGGTTCTTTCTGCTTTTTAAAATGTTTCTCCTGTATGATTACCCTTTTTGCAGTACCATTTGGTAGGGTTCATCAGACAGGAACAGTTCTGCCTTATTTTGTCCACTTTTAGACCTTCAAAATATTTTGAAGGTCTAAGAGTTTTCCTCTCCCTCTTACTGGTTAGTCTGAAGTAAAATGCGAAATCAAAACCAAAAATAAACAAATGGAAACTAATCAACTAACTAACCAAACAAACAACCTGGATTAAAAGTGCAATAGGATCTTAACTTTGAGGAGTCTCACTTCAGTTATAGCTCCCAGCATAAATAAATAAAATTTTTAGTTTTTCATGAAATAATGGAACATAAACTTTCAAAAACCATGCTTATAACTTGCTCAAGTGATGATGTGTGGGAAAGTGTTGAATCCTGGCTGAATTTTTTTCTACCATCATGTTAAGTGACATACTCCCAGAATATGTTTGCATATATAAAGAAGAAAGTTTATATTAAGAACACAATAAAAAGGCACAAGCTACATTAAATTCATTTGATTGCCACAACCGATTAATTTCTTGAATTATTAGATGATTAGAATTATGATGTTGAGTCTTCTTTTCAAAAGGGCAGATCATTAGGAGTTCACCCATGCATTAGTAGGTCAATTTTGATTTTGATAGACACAACAGTTCCCCAAACAGCCTGCTTGCTTCTCTTGTTAACACAACTAGATTAATTCTACTTTTTTAGGAAAATGAGTGTCTTTGTACTTAAAATTTTATTATTTTTTCAAATTCAGCTTATTTCCCAGGGATAAAGCCCCATAAATGAAATTACCAGTTCAAAAGGCATGCACATTTTAAAAGATATTAGTACATATCACCAAATTGATTTTGAAACAGATCAACAGGCTGTTAATATAGAAGGGCCACAAATTTGTTCTCCCATGATAAATTCTTACTTTAATTATGTTTTAATTACTCACATCACCATTTTAGAGATGCTTGAAGATTTCTCTCTTTTAATACTGATTTATGAGATAGAATCCTTTCTTTTAAAGAAAATTAAACCTCTTTACTCTGTGCAACTTGTAACTTTTAATGTGACTGTTTGAAATAAATTACAAGGCTTTGCTAGCCCCAGTTGCTAGTTTTCTTGCTATCTTGGGATATGTGCCACATGGACCAACTGGTTTTAAAGTGTATGATATTTTGCAAACATCCATGAAGATATTTTTGCTAGTATTTTCCTAACGTTGTCTCCTATGAGTTAAAGAGCAGACTCGGAATAATATTGAGATCAGCTTTTTAAATGGATTTAGTCTGTTTTTATTTCTTATTTAATTTAAGAAGAAGTTGAGAGTCAGACATTATTCTTGGTTTTCTAATAATCTTTCTGGATGAGCTCTGAAGTTGGCATCTATGATACCTAATTAAAAATCTGGCTTATTCTTTTGATGCTTTTGAAGCATTTCTAAAAGATACCTAACAGGATGCTACATACGGAAAATAAGAAAAGATGCAGCAGGCTAGTTAGAATATTTATTTATTTATTTATTGAGAAGGAGTTTCACTCTCGTCACACAAGATAGAGTGCAATGGTGTAATCTTGGGTCACTGCAACCTCCACAATTCTGTCTCAGCCTCCTGAGTAGCTGGGATTACAGACACCTGCCACCACGTCCGTCTAATTTTCGTATTTTCAGTAGAGACAGGATTTCACCATGTTGGGCAGGCTGGCCTGAACTCCTGACCTCAGGTGATCTGCCTGCCTCAGCCTCCCAGTGTGCTGGGATTACAGTCATGAGCCACCATGCCCAGTCTAGAATTCTTTAATAGTACTACTCTAACCAGAACTTAGATATGCCTATATAATTATTTTAAGAATAGCTATTCTTATTCAATTACTGAAACAATATATATTTATAATAAAATGTTGAGAAATAAAAAGTACAAAAAGATGTATTAGTCAGGAATCTTTTGCTATTAGGTCATGAAAACCCATCCCAACTAATATGAACCAAGGAATAATTTGTTTGCTTACCTAAATAGAAAGTCAAGAGATTAGTGAAGTTCTAGGCAAATCTGGATCTAGTGGTTGTAGGGTTAGAGAGGGAAACCCTTCTCCTCTGTCCTCTGAAGGTTTGATGAAAATGCACGGGCAAAATCAGATTAGTAGGAGAGAATGGCACACAAAATTCAGGGGAATTGCAGAAGAATGATTACCTAATAACCCAATGAGGTTCGGATGTTTACATACCCTTCTTCAAAGGAGAAGAAAAGATGGGGTTCTGAGAGTAAATAATTAAGGGGAAAAGACTGAGCCCGAAGAACAATGGCCTGGGACAAAATTCCTATAAGCTCTGGGGAAGGTGGTAGGAAGGTGAGGGGAGGAACTTCACCGTGAACAAAGGTTGTCTTGTTAGGCAGATAAAGCCTCTTAGGTAATCTCTCACAGCAGCCCTCAGAAGAATAAAAGAAAACTGTGTCTGGGTGTGGTGATGACTTCCAGTTTCTTCTCTTCTCTGGTGTTTCACCTTTTGTGGTTAATTGATGAGATTCTTAGGGAGGAGGTCTTAAGAAAACTATATTTCTGTTGGAAAATTTTCTTAGACAGCTCATCAGCTGCTTTGAGGGGAAAAAAGAGGATTAGAGAGACAGTGGAAGAGACAGGGGAAGGTCAGAGAAGTAACTTGGTTCTGATGTTGATTTCTGAGACTTTTCAACTTTCTTTAATTTAAAGCACTCAGCATGCCAAACTGTCATTTTTGAGTATCATTTTCTTTGCTCCAACATGGCAATGCTATATCTTATGATAAACTTATCTCTAGAGAGAATATTGATGGAGAAAATCTCTCCCTCCACCTCCATTTTATTTCTGCTTTCTTGTGTCTTGGTTTTGTGTCAAAAGGCTGTCTCCGTGAGGTGGCAAAACAACAATAAGGAGTCACACTGGAAGCCCCAAGTTAAGAATGGCTTGTCGCCGGGCGCGGTGGCGCAAGCCTGTAATCCCAGCACTTTGGGAGGCCGAGGCGGGTGGATCACGAGGTCAGGAGATCGAGACCATCCTGGCTAACATGGTGAAACCCCATCTCTACTAAAAAATACAAAAAACTAGCCGGGCGAGGTGGCAGGCACCTGTAGTCCCAGCTACTTGGGAGGCTGAGGCAGGAGAATGGCGTAAACCCGGGAGGCAGAGCTTGCAGTGAGCTGAGATCCGGCCACTGCACTCCAGCCTGGGCGACAGAGCCAGACTCCGTCTCAAATGGCTTGTCAGCTGGTATGATCCCTACAGGGGAGTGAAAAAACTTCTTTCCTTCTATCTTTCTAGGTTCTCTAGCTGGGGCCCTCATTTATAGACAGACAAAGGTATTAGTACAACAAACACAAACAGAATTCTATTAACATATACATAATGCATACATAATGCTTTGGCCTTTATAGCGTCTAAGCAAAAGAACAATACATTTTGAGAGAAGTGACAAGACAAAGGAAAAAGACTTTGAGTTTCTAGGACAGCAAGTTGTGGAAATACATGGAGGAACAAATGAAAGATAAGGGTTAGTTAGTAAGGTTTGTTATACAGATGCCTCTGGTGCCATCTCCAGGCTGGTAAATGTTTAGAGTTGTCTCTGATGATTAACTGTGGTTCTTTCTGTTGGGGGCAGGAGACATCTTTCCAAATTTATTTCCTGCTTTTAGGCAAATAGGGGGAGAGTAGAGAGCTTTTATTGTATCTGTTTGTTCTCAATTGGCTTCAGCTCAAAATAATCAATATATCAAAGTGGCATATTTTGGAGTGGCGTATTCTGCTACCCTTAATCCTTAGACCTCTTTTTTTTTTTTTTTTTTTTTTTTGCTGTTTCCAGGGAATATGCTAATGGGCCAAGCTCCAGTTCTGAATGAATTACTGTGGCCAGAAGTTTACCAGAGACTTCTGGCTGGGCCTAGGTCACATGCCCTTCTCATCACTCAGTGTTGAGAGGAGTCCAGTTATCCAAAGGTCACAGTAGGTTACCCATAAAGAAAAGATTCTGCGTTACACAGAAAAGTAGACAAAAGATTGTGTTCTGAGTAGAGACAACCATAGGTGCTTCATTTATCTACAGAAGAAAATAAAATCTCCTAGAATGATACTGCTTGGAGATAATCACCAGTCACATTTTTAGGTGTATCCTTCCAATCCTAAAATAAATACTTTAAAAAAAAATTAAGCTCATCCTGTATTGCATGTGGTTTCCTACGTTTTCTTTTCATTTAACAATTTATTATCAACTTTGTTAGCATCATCTACTTGTACCTTTCCAATGCTGTTGATACCACCTAATTCATCCAAGACTACATTTTACATCTTTAAGTGAAGATGTTGTTTTATCCCCAGTCGAAATTTTAATAGTCAATGTAGCTATCTGTTTTGGGCTTCAGAACTTATTTTTCCCATACCTGCTTAAATCAGAGTTCTCCAACATTGTCTCCTGTTTTCCCTGCATCACATTATAATCATCATTATGCCTGGCTTGTGTGTTCATTGGTGGGGTCTTTCTCAGAGCTCTCTGGTTTCTTGACCAGTCCCAAACACCTCTCTCCCCCTCTAAGATGAGGTCCAGGGCAGGACTGAGGTGAGGCTAGAGCAGTTCTTGTCTTGTCCACCAAATCTAAAAGGGATGCCGAAAAACCTCAGTAGTCAAAAGATATAATATTTTAATGAAATAGTTTAAAAATCCAAATTAATGGCCAGGCGTGGTGACTCACACCTGTAATCCCAGCACTTTGGGAGACCGAAGTGGGTGGATCACGAGGTCAGGAAATCGAGACCATCCTGGCCAACATGGTGAAACCGTGTCTCTACCACTAATACAAAAATTAGCTGGGCATGGTGGCATATGCCTGTATTCCCAGCTACTTGGGAGGCTGAGGCAGAAGAATCGCTTGAACCAGGGAGGTGGAGGTTGCAGTGAGTTGAGATAGTGCCACTGCACTCCAGCCTGGTGACAGAGTGAGACTCTGCCTCAAAAAAATGCAAATTAATGCAAAAATTGATGATGAATTTTCAAGACTCTCTCCTTTGACTAAAACTTAAGTTGGGCTCCTCTGAGTCATTTTTGGCTATGTTCAACCTTGGGCTTCCATTTCTATCCTTGTAGAATCCAGTTTGAGCAAGAGTCTTCCTAAGCCAGTTTTGTGAAAAGTTCCCACCATTGGTAATGACCACCTTAGATGGCTTATCCCACTAGCCTGCCTTCAGTAATAATCCTGTCAAGCCAGTTTAGTCAGAAACCCTGTGATTCTTGATGTTTCCTCTTAGTAATTTTTTTTATCTCCCCACCCTGCTCCTTTGTTATAAATCCCCACTTATCTTTCTTGGAGTTGAACTGAGCCTGGTCTCTGTCCCCAGTGCAAGACCTCATTGCAATGGTTCCTATACCTATCACCATGACCCCCTTGGATATCTGCCTTACATTCTTTAATAAGTGATCATTAAATATTTTTTTCTTTAACATAAATAAAATAGCAAAATTTTATTTTATTTAGGGACAGGGTCTCACTGTATTCAAGATCAGTGTTACTGATTTTCCTTTTGCATCCAATATGGCTCAGCATGAAGCCGATCTTGATCGTCATTGCTGCCAAGGCACCCCCCTATCCTTCCTCCCCACACCTATGCATTGCAGTGTGGAGGTTCCTCTCCTTTGCTGACTAAACTGAGGGAAGGGGGTCTCCTATGACACCCATGATTAATTTTTGTGCACATAATCCATGCGTATGGTAAAATAATTAGAAAATACAAAAGGTAAAAGAAAATCACATGTGACTCTGAGACAGGAATAATACAGGGTGGTCCCAAGAGAATACAAATTCCAGGCAGTAGTTTTATATGACTAGAGGCTATGGGTTGATAAACCAGTGTATGGGCCAAGCTGACTAAGACTGACTAGACCCAACATGGCACTGAATTTGATCTAGGTTTTGCCTAGGGCTTCGTTATATGTTCATTAACACTAAATCACACAGACACCAGAGCTGTGGCAGTTCTGTGACCACCCATATTTGGTGTAGAAATAGGTGACACCACAGTTCTGAGAAATCTCCACCTTTTTTCAGGAATTTTATGAATATTCCACCCCTTGGTTAAAGAAACCCATAAAGGTAGAAACCCCAGGCTCCAGTGAGTGACTCTCTTCAGTACACCTGTACTCCCCTTCCTTGAGTGTGTGCTTTTCCCTCTGCAATAAATCTCTGTACTTTCACTATTTTCTGACTCATTCTTGAATTCTCTCTCACAATGATGTTGTGGTCCCACCAGCATTTGAGGACCTGGAGTTGAGGTCCCACAGGCATTTCGGGAACTCCCCCAACCCACCAGGATCAATTCTACTATCAGAAATCACCATGCCTAATAAATCAGGAGTGCAGGAAATTTCACCCCAAAATATGGCTCCCTGGTATAATGGGCATTTAGAATTAAAGACCTTAGAGATCAACAGGCCCTGGAAGAGACTCTCCCCCATCTAAGATAGGAAGGACCTATCAAGGAGAACAATTGTTCCATTCCTTTCCCTGTTATCTCATTATTCATTGCAGAAAAGAAGACAAAGAATGTAATCACACATGAAGAGATCCTTTCACAAGATTATGTTTGTCTCCAAGCATCATTCAACTTGCAAATAGAACTGTTTACAAGCTAATCTCTGTTCTTCCATCCAACCATTTTCCAGTTATTGCCCTTCAACAGAATTCCTCCTCTCACCCTCCCATAATCTGTTTTGCCAGGGTCCAAGCCCCCGTTCTTTCTGTAACCTCAGGAGGGTATAAAAGCTTCTGATCCCCATTGGGATATTAGGCAGTAACTCTGTGATTCCCCTTATGTGCAGGGTAGGAATACATTTGTAAACCCTTTTCTCTTGTTAATCTACCTTTTTATGAGTTCAGTCAAACTTCCAAGGGTGAAGGAAAAGCTCCTTCGCTCACGCAGTTCACATGTTGGAATACTCTTTCAGACTTTTCCCTATTTACATAGAATAGGTATATATGAATACAGATACATAAACACACACACGGGATTATACTATACTACACTACATGCCATATGTACCAATACACGCTTTTCTCCCTTATAAATGTGTAGCAAACATCTTTTCATGTTAATAAATATGTATTAACACCTACATCTTCATTTTTAATTCTCCCTGATTCTTATAACCCTGCCTTTATGACCACCTTCTGCCAACATGGTTGTTTTCTGTGATATAGATGTGTTAGTCCTTTCTCACATTTCTATAAAGAACTACATGAGACTGGGTAACTTATTAAGAAAAGAAGTTTAATTGGCTCATGGTTCCACAGGCTCTACAGGAAGCATGACTGGGGAGGCCTAGGAAACTTACAATCATGGCAGAAAGTGAAGAAGAAGGAAGCACATCTTACATGGCTGCAGCAGGAGGAAGAGAGCTAAGAGGGAGATGCTGCACAGTTTTAATCAGCCATATCTCATGAGAACTCACTCACTATCACAAGAAAAGCAAGGAGGAAATCTGGCCCCATGATCCAGTCACCTCCCACCAGGCCCCTTCTCCAACACTAGGGGTTACAATCAGATGTGAGATTTGGGCAGGGACACAAATCCAAACTATATTAATGGGTTACCCTAATCTCAATTGTAGCAAAGATCGGTTGTTTCTGGGTGGAGTGGAAAGGGTCTGGGGTGAGGTAGTAACATTTTTGCAAAGGCAGAGAGTGCCTTGACTTCAAAGGCCTAGGACCTGCCTTGGTCATAGGTCATAAAGGGGGAAATAGGGAGGAAATGATTCTTTAGACTTGAGGCATCCCCTGTATCCTGCCCATCCTCACTCATTTTATAGGTCCTTGAATGAAGTCTCTATTTTCATTCTTGAACATTTTGTAGATTCCACCTCTCAGCCAATTTGGGGTTAGATGGAGCCATAGGACATACTTTGGCCATGGAAATATGGTTGGATGTTGTGGCTGTCACTACTGGGATACGGCAGTGTAAATCCCTGCACAATCCTCCAATCTCTTCCTGAATAGGGAAAAAAATTCTCTTGAAAGAATAAAGTCACAAAAGTGGTGTAGTCTGGAGGACAGCTTCAGATTTTACATGTGTGAGAAATACACCTTTAACAGGTTAAATCACTAAGATTTGGAGAGTTGTTTTCATCACAGCAGTCTATTCTAGCCTGAACGAATTCACTCCCCTTGATGGTATCACCTTGAATTATACTGATCTTGATCCTGACAAAGATAAGCAAAGCTGAACACTAAAGTGGTAAGGACAGATTTTAATCAGTGGTAACTATTTCAATAGGGAAAAGAGTCCAGTGTGAACCAAATTCAACTTTGATTTGTACAGAGGTGACTGGGCATTTTAGGAGAAAGGAAGGAACGAGGGAGAGAGGAAAGTAGGGGCTTAGTTAGGAAAGTGAAAAATTCCCAAAAGTGGGAAAGCAGAGTTGGTCCATGTGAAACCATGTGGCTTTTTTGACTGGCACTTATCCAAGCTAGGCTCTCACCTTCCCACAGAGACTGGGACGTAGGGGCCTTATCTTCAGGTGATGGCTAGAAAAAACAGCAGATTCATTTGGCAGTCTTGAGTTTTCTCAGGCTGGCACTTTAAGGCTAGTGAAGAGCACCTTTGGGATGTGGGGTTGAGATGTTTGAAACTGTGTTAGTGTTTGTTTAAGTCTTTATAGACCAAGGTTGAGATCTAGTTGAGAAGAGAGCTCACAGGAGCCTGGGCAGAATCTGGTGAAGGGGAGCATCTTCATCAGAATCAATGGGAAATCATCCTGAAAGCTGATTTCTTGGAAGTTTACTAGTTCAAGAGCTTAGAGAGGCTTCAAGTAGATCTGTAGGCTCTTCCTGGTATAAGCTGGCCTGAAAACCTTCTTGAGAAGATTTTACAATTCTGAAGCTAATGAGAAAGAGAAAGGAGGAGTCTAGAAATACTGCTTTCTTGGGCAAGTTCTGTAGGTGGTGAAGAAAGGAGCTTGCTGCAGAACAGACATCTGAACATGAGAATGCAGTATTTTACATGTGTACCTGGAACACGTGAATAGCTGGTGCAAGTGGTTGCCTTTGACCCTTAGGTCTCAGGCACACTTACTGGAAACAGAGATGGGGTCACCAACAAATGTGTGCTCTTCTTTCTACCTCTCAACCATTAATCTTCCTTACCTCTAAAAGACCAAGACTCTGATTTTAGGGAAGAAAAACTAAAAGTTCTAGATTTTGAAAATCCTTAAGCCTAAATTGCAGACTGTAACTGGCTCTAGACAAAAGATATTGAAATATCATTAACAGAGGAAAAAAATTTCAATCAATCAAAGTTTATTAAGCCAGTTTTAGGGCTTGAATGGTCAAAACACATTCCACAGATGCATCTATGGCCATTTTTCTGAAGAAGTTTTAGGGAGGTTTAGTATTTATACATTTCCTTTAAGAGGGGGAAGACATGTAGAAAGAGGGGCAGGTAGGTTGCAAGGCAAATTGTTACATTCCTGTGAGACTTTGGTTTCTGACCAGTACATCTACATTTTACATACGATAAAGTGCATGTTTGAAGAGAAAAAGAGAGTAAAGGAAGAGTCAATTATGCAGACTTCTCTGGTAGATAGAGGAATGACTGATCGCCTCTTGTCTTTATTCTGCACCTGAGAAGATAAGCTTGTAATCAACATTATCAGTGTGGAACCCAACAGACTTTAATTTTAGGGACTGGACTTACATTTGTAGACCTGCAGTTACAACTGCTGTGAATAAGTCATGGGATAGCCCTTCCTACATGCCTGATGCTTTTAACGTTTCCTGGGAATCTGGCTAATGCATAATGCTCCTAACAGCTGTGCATTTGGAAGAAGATATTGCCTGACTCAGCTTCCAGGCTTAACCTTCCCTTTTGCATGAGGAGTCTGGGGGTCCTGAGATTTTTTATTTTCCTTTATTGACATGAACTAGTGAAGGAAAATATTAGATTGTGCCAATCAACATTATAGATATTTGAGATATTTGAGAGTAGACACTTTTGTCACGGTCAGGCTGTAGGTTTCTTTAGGACAGGGATCTCTATGTCTTGTTCAGCAATGTCTTTAACTAGAACTTGACAATGCCTGGCAAGTTGTAGGTGCAGTTTAAAAAATTGAAATAATTTAAATAATTCTTGCTGGATACCTACTGCTGGAGGATACGAAATGTCAACCATTTCTCAAAGATTAATGACCCATAAACATTCATGCTGTTTCAGCAAGGAAACAACCTCCTGCCCTGTGAGATCTTGGGCATTCCTATACAGAGAATACTAGGGGCAGGTACACCACAGAAACAGAAGGCCAAGTGTCATTTTCTCCCCCTCCCAGCTCCTGGAGCTTAACCTCTGTGAGTGGGTTGAATAATCTGAGTACTTCTGCTCTGGACTAAGTAATGGATCTTCTGCTGGTGAATTTTTTTTTTTTTTTTTTTGTAGTGGTGTTTGTGAGCAGGAGAAGATTTAAGAGTTAAGGTGAGAGAGGTTATTGGTTGAGGTACAGGAGGTGAAGGGAGGGAAGACTGAAGGAAAAGATCAGCAGAACAAGGAAGAAAAAGAGAAATCTTGTGCATTGTAGATGTAGATATTAGCTTATTTGTACGTCAGTAGAAATGTGGTCAAACTGTATGTTCAACTATTCCTATAATTTTCATCTGGTCATTATTTCAATGACCCAGTTTGGGTGGGGATGGGAAAAGACTTAAAATAATAGTGACTACAAAATTCGCTCTGTATTGAAATTCTTATTGTCGTGACAGGAGTAATTGTTTGCAAAAAATAGTCCCTCTCCAGCCCAGACTTAAAAGCATAAGTGTGCTCTGCTTGCTGAAATTTGTTCTTAATTAGTCACAAAAGTCAGGCTGAGTCACCATTTAGAAAAAAAGGCTCTTCTTTTGGAGCCCTGTGTGGTTGTTTGTGTTTAAGCCCGTGAAGATTTTAAAATTGTTTAAACTTTAAGTCAAGGAACTAATTCTCAAGAGTTGAATTTCTGCTTGTAGTAAAAAGATAATTTTTACTTGGGTACTCTTGTATTAATATTATTACTTTGCAAGACTGAAAACCTCATTATAGGCTGATCTGTGAGCTACTAGGCTGGGTATAACTGCTGGGGATATTAATGTTTTTGAATAGTGAATAAGCATGTGGGAATTATATGATATATAAAACAATTCTTATGCTTATAATCTACTGTAGCAGCTACTTACTTCCAAGTGACTTTGGTTTATGAACACTATGTTATTGGTTTGTAAAACACCACAGGCAAGCTCATGTGAGACTCCATATCACTTTAGGGATTACTGAGAGTCCCCAGGTGGTGTCCATATCCTCACCAACAAGACGGGTGAATCACCCCAGGAGACTGCTGGTAGCAACCTGCTATGTGCACCAGGCACCACTGCTTCTGTTGGGCATTGTAGCTGCCATTGGGTCTATTTCAGTAGCTCTTTAGTAGCATCCAACCAAATTCTGAATCTAGATTGACAGGAATTAAAATGTAGGATCTGTTTTTGTAGATACCAGGTTTTAAATGAACTACCCAGTGCTGAATTCTAGACCTTGGACTTCCTCATTTCTTCCTCATTTTGGGCAGCAACACATCTCCGTTTTGTTACAAAATATACTCTTAGAGCTCGACCACAGGAGGATTGGATGAGGCCTTACATTCTACAAAGAAAACCCCCTGTTGATGCTCCTAATTCTGCCCTGCCCAGGTTAATTCTGTGAAAGGCTATTTTTCTTAATCTTTTAGTTTTATGAAATTATACCATTTTAAAGCCCTTCTAGTCATTTTTCTTTTTATTGAATTAATCTCTGTATCAGTCAAGGTTGTCCAGAGGAAAAACAGGCCAACATGACAGAAAGAGAGATTTGTTTTAAGCAATTGGCTAATGTGATTGTCCAAAGTCTGTAGAGCAGGCCAGAAAGTCAGGCAGGATTTATTTATTTTATTTTATTTATTTAGTTTTAGACAGATACTTACTATGTTGCTCAGGCTGATCTCGAGTTTCTGGCCTCAAGTGATCCTCCCACCTTGGCCTCCTAAGTACTCAGACTGCAGCCATGAGCCACCGCACCCGGCCGTCAGGCAGAATTCATGTTACATTCTTGAGGTAGAATTCCTCCTTCTCCAGGAAACCTTGGTCTCTGCTCTTAAGGCCTTCAGCTGATTAGATGAGGCCCAACCACATTATAAAGGATAAACTCCTTTACTTAAATTCAATTGATTATAGATGTTAATCATATCTACAAGATGCCTTCACAGCAACATCTAGACTGCTATTTGACCAAACAACTGAGCACCATGCCTTAGCCAAGTTGACACATGAAATTGGTCAACACAGTGTCCTGCTGGTATCTCTTTCCTCAGCAGGTTGCCTACCATAAAGTTCTCTCAAGTGCAAGTTTATTTACTTCAGTCAGATATTATCCTTATTGTTTTGCCAAGCAATACCCAGGCTGTCATAAAATTAGCAGTCTCAAGTGCACATTTTAATTAACTCCTTTCAGATAACTTGTGGTCTTTCATGGAAAGAAGAAATGCTAGAACACATTAGTGAAGAAGTAATTTTTTCTTCAGAAGTATAAATAAAAAGGATGGATTTAAATTTGGAGACAACCGATGGATATCTCAACTGGTTCATCTTACACAATGCTGACTAAAAATTAAAGCTGGGCAAAGTTTCCTCTTGATGGGTGCCAAAACTGTTTAGCCCAGATCAGCTGGGAGACAAGGGCAGAGCTTTCAGTGGAAATTTTAAACAAATGGATCAAGATCCTGAAGCATTTCTTTGAAGAGCTGTATATAGGTGATGGAACACAGCTTTACTAGTACAATCCTGAAGACAAAGCACAATCAAAATAATGGCTACCAAGAGGTGAAAGTGGTCTTAGTCTCTTAGTCAAAACAAAAGTGGACCAGTCAAGAGCAAAGGTTATGGCAACATTACTTGGGGATGCTGAAGGCATTTTGCTTGTTGACTTTCCAGAGGACCAAAGAGTGATAACATCTGCTTATTATGAGAGTGTTTTGAGAAAGTCAGCCAAGGCTTTAGCTGAAAAACCCCCAGGAAAGTTTCATCAGGGAGTCTTTCTCCACCACCACAATGTTCCTACTCATTCCTCCCATCAAACAAGGGCACTTTTGTGAGCATTTCAATGAAAAAATCATTAGGTATACACTTTACAGTTCTAATTTGGTTCCTTATGAATTCTTTTTGTTTTCTAATCTCAAAAAAAATTTAAAGGACACCCATTTTTCTTAGGTTAATAATGTAAAAAAACAAAAGACTGCATTGACAAGGTTAAATTCCCAGGGCCCTCAGTTCTTTCATGGATGGACTACATGGCTAGTGTCATTGCTGACAAAAACGTCTTGGCATTGATGAAACTTATGTTGAAAAAGTTTATGTATTGTATTTGGATCTTTTAATTTTATTTTTCTCTGAATTTTTGAAGTCCTTTTGTTTATCCCACACCTCCCTTCCTCAGTATATTCCTGAAAATGAGATTATGGATTTACAGGATATGAGGAAAGAAAGATTCACCCAACAAGATGTCATTAGTGGTGGCACCCAAAATGTGGACAGGTGCTATGACAGATGGTCCCAGGCAGCAGGGATGGAACCTCTAGGGTCCACAGTGAAGCACTGAGGGACTGCACCTCTTGCCAACATCTCATTTTCAAAATCATCTTCTCTCCTTGAATAAGCACACAACCCTTTTAAGAAAATAAAATATAATGAACAAAGAGAGGTAAAATACTTTTACCTAAGCCATTCTTATACCTCTAGGTTTTCATTTAGACTATGAATCAAGGAGATACAGATCTCAGTAAAATATTTTTTAATAAAACTAACCATACCCCTAGGATAGGATTTAAAATAAATTCTTCTTTGATGGCACACCAAAGTTCATTCAGTTTGGAATCTGGAATCTGCGAAGTTTCACATTCATTCTACATTTTACTTTTTCTTGCCCCCTTAACTTTTTGTTCATTCTCTTGTCCTGTTTCCTATATATGTTTCTTGTTTCATTCTAGATACAAGTCCCTTTGAGGATATGGTTGAACTATATTTGTTTTATTCAAAACAGTTTCTAGGTTGTTGGGTTTTTTTCGTTTTCTTTACTTTTTTTGAGATGGAGTCTCGCTCTGTTGCCCAGGCTGGAGTGCAATGGCACAACCTCGGCTCACTGAAACCTCTGCCTCCTGGGTTCAAACAATTCTCTTACCTCAGCTTCCCGAGTATCTGAGATTACAGGTGTGTGCCACAATGCCTGGCTAATTTTTGTATTTTTAGTAGAGATGGGGTTTTACCATGTTGACCAAGCAGGTCTCAAACTCCTGACCTCAGGTGATCCACCTGCCTTGGCCTCCCAAAGTGGTGGGATTACAGGCATGAGCCACTGTGCCTGGCCTGTTGTTTTCTTAATAAATACTAAATACAAATTTTAAAACAGACCTTCAAGTAAAAGGAAAATATCTATAAGTGATGAGTTGAACTTGTTAACTGCCTATTCAACAACCATCCCTCTCATTTTCCTTTCTGACAACACTACAGTTATTTTAAGAGTAGGGCAGTAATAGGCTCAGGAAAGATAGGTTCCTCTCTGGGGATACATTATGATTGGTTTAAACCAGTATTGGTGATCTCTTTCTTATTTACCAGTGACTGGCTTAAGAGTGGCATGTGGCCCAGTCCTAAGCCAATGAAACATGATGGAAACACAGCTGGAATTTCTGGAAGGCTCTTTCTTTTTTTCAAAAAGTGAAGCAAGCCAGACATGGTGGTACATGCCTAGAATCCTAGCTACTCGGGAAGTTGAGGTGGGAGAATTGCTTAAGCCCAGGAGTTCAAGACCTGCCTGTGAAATATAGCAAGACCCTTTCTCAAAAGAAAAAAACAAAAACAAAACACTCAAGCAGCTGAGGAGAAATCCTTTTTTCCTCCTTGCCTTTAGACCTCCTCCTGTGAGGATGTGATGCTTGGAGTGATGGGATTTATTTTGTGACCATGAGGAGAAAGTTAAGGAATTTCAGAGAAGCATACTCAGAACCCTGACATCATAAGCTGCTGAGCTAACCAATGGTGGAAACTCCCATTACTGAATTTCTTTGTATGTAAGATAAATGCCACCATTGTTTAGGTCACTTTCAGTCTGGATTCCATAACTTGCATCCAAAAGAATTCAAACTGATACAGAAAAGTATTCAAGTACATTTTGCAATAGAAACCTAAATATCTTCAAAAAGACGCTCCTGTGGGGAGCATTCCAAATCCCCCATGGGGAGTTCCAAGAGAATTCCAAACAGATAGACAACATCTCTACACTTCGCATTCTCCAAGACATGACATAGGGTCCTATCCATGCTCACATTGTTCATTCTGTTATTTGAATGGATAAAAGATTTATTATCAAATACCCACAGGCCTCATAATGACAAGTACCTCTCCGAGACTCTTTAATTACTGAAGACTGTTCTGCCCAGATCTCCCTTCCTTGAGGGAGTAGATTGTTTTTTTGTTTTTTGTTTTTGTTTTTTTTTTTAGATGGACTTTTGCTCTTGTCTCCCAGGCAGGAGTGCAATGGCGTGATCTCAGCTTACTGCAACCTCCGCTTCCTGAGTTTAAGTGATTCTCCTGTCTCAGCCTCCCGAATAGCTGGCATTACAGGCACCCATTACCACGCGGCTAAATTTTTTTTTCTAGTTTTAGTAGAGACAGAGTTTCACCACGTTGGCCAGGCTGGTCTCAAACTCCTAACCTCAGGGGGTCCACCTGCCTCGGCCTCCCAAAGTGCTGGGATTACAAGAGTGAGCCACCATGCCTGGCCTATTGAGTGGATTTTTATCTGGCTGATAAAATAGATATCAGATATAAAACCCAACAGATTGGATCTTATATCTGGCCAATGATGGTGTACAGGGAGGAAAAGTGTCTGGGTGGATTGCCACCAGCAAAGATGGTTTTTTGGAGAAATGACACTGTTTTTGCTATGCTTTTCTTATTCTTCCTCCAAAGCATTCCCTTACCTGTGTCTCTTAGATATTAATTCTGAACTTCTGACATACCAAGGAGTCTTTCACCCCCTGAAATATTATACTTTCCTTCCCCATCCGCATTATGCAGGAGGTAGAATGGCAGCCACTGAGGATCCGGGGACCTACTGGGTAGCTTGGGCATCTGCCAAGTTCTGAATCCCTAACAGCCCATGAGCTCCCTTGTCTTGAACCCTAATCCTCTGCAGTGCTATAGAAACTGGTAGAAAGCAGCACCTCACAGCAGGCAAAATCAAATGGACTACACAAATGGTTAGCTGACTTTTCTTCTGTAGACACAGATTTTAATGCTTGTGGACCTTTGCTGCTGGAACCTGCAGGCTGTGACCTAAACAGAGTGTGGCTAAATTGCCATATCCATGAATTTCTGGTCTTTAGGAGCAGTAATTCTTTCTTGAGTTGGGACTGAAAATTTCAACGTTGTCTTTTCACTGGCAGCGCATTTTTCTTCTTACTCTCTCCAAACTTTTAGAAATGTGATGCCGAATGTCCTATTTGTTTGGGACAAAGGCCAAAGTGAATTGTTTCTCCATCAGTTATGCTAAGCAGGGAGTAATACAGTAGTGTGTATTGGGATAAATTGGCAAAACAGCCATGGCTGGTGATGTGATTCCAGCTTCAGAGCATGATAAGCTCCTTTGACCAAAGGATTGTCTCCTTTAGAAGCCCAACGTGCAAACACGTCCCTGGTAGCTGGCAGCTTGACTTCTTCTATTTCACACACACATACATCCTGTGGCATGAGTCATGCTGGTAGATGCACTGAGGCCCTGACCAGCAGAGGGCTTGCCCTTGAGCTCATAGATTCCTCATGCTCTTGAGCAACCCCTGCTTACCTGCTGTGTGAACTCACGTGGAACAGCTAGGGCTGCTTGTCTTAGCCTGGCTGGGAGCACATTTACACACAGTGCAAGTGAAACAGGGTACTTTCCTCACAAATCCACCCACTGCTCATCAGGAGAGAGACACAGGGCAAGACTGGGAAACGCAGGCCAAGTTCCTCTAACTAGAACACACAGAGTCATCGCGGTGATGTTCAGGGAAATGGAGCAGAAGATGATTCAGGCACGGCCTCCAGCCAGAAAGCCAACCACGCAGCAGCACAGAGCAATCCAAACTGTCCGAGGGACAAGGGCTTGGAAAGAAACAACTTCGAAAAGAACATTAAGAAAAAAAAAGACTTTATTGTTTTCAAGTAGTTTTAGGGTCACAGAAAAACGGGCAGAAGGTAGAGATTTCTCATATGCCTCCTGCCCTTCCCCCAGCCTCCACCATGATCCTCACCCCCCAGCAGAGTGGTGCACTTGTTATCACTGATGAACTTACATGAACACATCAGAATCACCCTAATTCTTTTTTAAAAAATGGATGCTTTTAACAATTCTTTTACTTTTTTTTTCAGAGACAGAGCTGCTCCTTTTGCCCAGGCTGGAGTGAAGTGGCATAAACACGGCTCACTGTAGCCTTCACCTCCTGGGCTCAAGGGATCTTCCCACCTCAGCTTACTCAGTAGCTGGGGCTACAAGCACATGCCACGACGCTCGGCTATTTTGCTTTTTATTTTTATTTATTTGCTTATTTAGTTTTAATTTTCTTTTTGTAGAGATGCTGTCACGCTATTTTCCCCGGGCTGGTCTCGAACTCTTAGGCTCAAGTGATCCTACTGTCTTAGCCTCCCGAAGTGCTGAAATTACAAGCATGAGCCACTGCCCCCAGCCTATTTTAACAATTCTTTAGTGGCTTGGATTTCTTTAGATTTGGGGAGAGAGTCCTAGAATTAGTTTCTTTTTTCCTCTTATTTTAGTCTTCATGGATTTTTCTGCCCTTTTTATTCACAACTAGCCCTCATCAAAGTACCTGTGACAGGATCCCAGTGGGTTTCCCTGAACGCCTGTGCAACTTAAAGGACCTGCTGCTTCATTCAGCAAGGCTGGAATGTTTACCGCTGTTTTATGTGCATTAGTCTTGGCTTTCCAGACATATCATTAGCTCTTCAGGACAGGAACCATTTCTCAGGGCTGAGTTCACGTAGGTTCTCAATAAAGCAGGTGCTGATATACAGTAGATGTTTGTTTATTTCAGAATACAAATACCCGAGGCATCCAAATGCTTGGGATAGTTCTGAAAGAATTTTGCTACCATGTTCATCCATTTTGTAATCACGTTGCCCCAGTAACGAAAGGACAGTCTCCTTTAGGGCATGACAATAGTGTAATAAGCCAGGCTGTGGAAACGGGGGATGTGTCCTAGTGGCCCAAGCTACATGATCCAGATAGTGCAGTGGGGTTTGAAATAGACATATGAAATATGACTCTGTCAGAAGCTGTTTGATGTTATGAAAATCTGATAAATTACATGGAACAAAGGTCATTTACTCCAGAGCAAGAGATATTTCAGAAGTATAGACAAGCACAATTTGTAAAGGAAGATGTAGCTAGAGCCAGCAGAGGATGTTGATGGATCTTTCCAAGGATCTGTTCTGATGGTGAGTGGGTTTTGTCGTACTCCTATCCACAGGTCAATAAAGATTTCCAGGAAAACAAATTTCCATACATACTTTACAGTTCTCTTTACCATTTTAAAAGGAGATGGATATGTAATGCAATCTTTTTTTTTTTTTTTTTTTGAGACAGAGTTTCTGTCTGTTGCCCTGGCTGGGGTGCAGTGGCATGATCTCAGCTCACTGCAACCTCTGCCTCCTGGGTTCAAGCGATTCTCCTGCCTCAGCCTCAAGTAGCTGCGATTACAGATGCACGCCACCACCTTCGCTGTGTTGGCCAGGCTGGTCTCGAACTCTGGACCTCAGTTGATCTGTTCACCTCGGCCTCCCAAAGTGTTGGGATTACAGGCGTGAGCCACAGTGCCTGGCCAGCAATTTTTGATTTTTATGCCAAATTACGTTAAAGGTATTCATTGTGTTTATGGTATCAAATATCTGGAATATTATATGATTTGTTTTCATTTTCAGATAAAACTAAGTTGTTTTAACTGATATGAA
>NW_012105475.1:648950-651039 GCF_000951045.1 Mandrillus leucophaeus
GCTCATTTTTTGTATTTTTAGTAGAGACGGGGTTTCACCGTGTTAGCCAGGGTAGTCTTGATCTCCTGACCTCGTGGTCCGCCCGCCTCGGCCTCCCAAAGTGCTGGGATTACAGGTGTGAGTCTCTGCGCCTGGCCACATTTTATCCATTTTTTTTTTTTTGGATGTATTATATTCCTTTTCCTCAGGGCCTCCAGAGTTTTCATGTCTTTTTATAGGTAGAGTAAAAATTTCTCTGTGTTTAATACACTCCTTGTGTTATTAGAGGCGTGTTCTTTGTCTTTGGTGCATTGTCGATTAACATTCTACAGTGAGAGAAAATGCCTCTGAGGTTTTATTTCCCTTCTAATTACAGAAATCCTGCAGCTGAGAGCAGACATTCACAGTGGGACTTTTTATACAGCATTAATCTTGCGTCCACTTTCTCCTGGGTCACTGTACATGGTAGCGCCTGTTAACCTTAGCAGGAATTGGGTGATCGCTGCAGAAACCTAGTGAATCTTGGGGCTTGGTGCTACTGGCTGTGGGTTAATGACAAACCCAAGTGACAGAGTCCCTGAAATCCTTGTTGCTGATGTGGTAAATGCCCGGATCTGGAGATTTTAGGTTCTAGACTTATTGAAAACAATAATGAATCTGGTGTTTGAACAAATGAATTGATCACTTCTCTGTGTTCAGAAAAGTTTCCTAGTGGGTAGAAAGTGTAGGCTCTTTGACAAGAGACATTTGATAATCTAATCAGAGTAAAAGTTGTTTGCACCATTTTGTCTGTATCAAGCTGAGAACACTCCCAATTTGAGGTAATAAGCCAACCATTTTTATTAGAAAAGTGGTATGTTTCTGAAATGACTAATCCTGAAGATCAAAACAGATGAAAATGCACATGTTTATCAATCCTTTGATTGACCTCAGCAGCAAAGCTGGACTGGGGCCTCTAAAGGCCATAAGCAGTCAAAGCATTTCTACACCCAACTCCAAGGCAGGTAATTTAGGATGATTATTAAATGATAAAATACTTGTGGGCCAGTCAAAGAGGTTCTGACTTTTCTTTCCCCAGAATGACCACTTTCAACATATATATTTTTAATTTGAATAATCAAATTATTTTAAAATAATTGGGAGAGCAGTGCAAGGATGTATGACTTTGTCTCAAGATATGTAAGATCTGTGTTTTGGGTAATTCAGTGCTAAACTGAAAGCCTCTAAGAGAAAGACACTTATTTTTGTAATAAGCATGTGGGTGGAGTTACAGCATGGCAAAATCAGTCCTTGGGAACAATATCAAAATGAAGTGCAATGCTGTCACCTGGTGACCATGTTCTGAAATGACATAATATCATCCTTGAAGTCCGCTACCCTCCCTTTCCCACTTGCTCCTCCCCAACACTAGATGACATCATGGAATTTTAGAGCTAGAGAAATATGAGAACAAATGTCACTCAGCTTCTCCAGTTTACAGATGAGAAATGGAGACCTTGAGCGGTTAAAGCGAAACTGCCCTGGCCTATGCCTAGTTAATGGTGTCATTAGTGGTGAAACAAGGTAGCTGGAGCCAGTCAAGTCAGATTTAAATGGCAGCTCTACAATTTACTAGCTGTGAGATTATGGGCAAAGTATCGAATCTTGCTGAACATGTTTCCTCACGTGTGAAATGAGAATTCCATTAGAATAATGGGTTATTGGGAAGATTGGATGACATAATCTGTGAAATTTGTCTGATAAATTATTGGTTATTATTATCATTGTTATGGTTGTTGTTGCTGCTATCATTAGTTTTGTTTACTGGCACCTCTTGGCTTCCAGAGCATCATTTCTATAAATCCAGTTGCTTTCAGGGGACCCATGTGAGTGGTCACTGCATAGAGGCAGACAGCCAAACCAGTGGAAACTTAGCTGGAACACAGAATCTGGCCCAGGTGGAGGGAGCTGAGATGACACTTAGGATTTGGGTTAAGACTGTTTTCTCTGGAGGGTCCTGATTAAGCCTCTGGCACATGAGGATGCGGAGAATACACATGAGCTTAGGGTGTCTCTGGGTGCTGCTGTTCCCTGAGGCTCCCTCAAAGGTACCCCCCAAATTAGGGGGCCA
>NW_012105475.1:654119-655785 GCF_000951045.1 Mandrillus leucophaeus
AAGGTATTCATTGTGTTTATGGTATCAAATATCTGGAATATTATATGATTTGTTTTCATTTTCAGATAAAACTAAGTTGTTTTAACTGATATGAATTGATTATAGAGAATATATCTCCCAATTGATTTGCGCTAACCAAAAGACTCTAAATTTTACTTCATCCTTTCTATACTTTATCTCTCTCTTTTTTTTTTGTAGCATTGTACTATGGGCTACATTTTTTAAAATTTTGTGTTGTTTTGAAATTAAGACTTCTAAACTTCAGAAATATTTTTTACCTGAATGCAATCAGTACTCTGATGTTATGGGTAAATTATCTGTGATAATTCTCTGGTTATCAGTAGATTTAAAAGTCACTTTGTCACCATCTCTAAAATTTTTTTACGCTATCAATTTAATTAGGCAAACTTAAACTGAAACTCAGAACTTGTCCTTGACACATTGTTCTAAATTAACTCCAATTACCACGTCCTGTCAATTCAAATTTCTAAATACTCATCTTTCCACCTCTCTTCTTTTCTGTGAAGCCAGGCTCAGACAGCACCCTGGAGGTTTCCTTCATAGACCTGCAGTAGCCTCTACCCTCCCTGAGAGTGGGCACTGGGTCTTATCTTCTCCCTACTTGTTTTTAATCCCCAGCAGAGTGCCAGGCAAGTAATGGATACTGAATAAAAATCCGATGAATGAATGAATGAATGAAAACTTTACCTAGTTTGAATGATCCAGAGTTCTGAATTAGTAAACCCTAGTATATCAAGTTGATTTAAACATTACCAACAATTTATACGAGGCCGTGCCTGTCAAGGTTGCAAGCAATTGTCTAGGAATTGTTTTATGTGCCTGAATCACCTACTTTATAGATGCACTCTTTGGTTAAGGTTGTCAAGGTTCATGTTTTCCGAAACAAATGGTGTTGACTTGAAATGACTGTTACGTCAAGGCTGTGAGTATATAATATTTTCTCGCAAAGAAGAGGAGAGCAACAATTGGCATCCATTTCGAAAACCAGACAATGAGGTAATAACATAGCAACTGGGTAATCTTTAAACCAGGAAAAGAGCTAATAAGAAATTAAGCATGGGTATGCTGGAATCATCAAAATACATCCTGCAGGTGCAGTCACGTTGAAGACACAATCAAGGGGGTCTGTGGAGGTCATGGAAATTTGAGATTTCATTTGTCTTCCACCTTTGTCAATCCTGTGAAGAGTAGCTTGGAGAAAAGTTTGAAATGCAAAGGTCAGGTGTCCTTCATTCCTCATGGCAAATAAACACATGAATTTTTCTAGTGTGAGTGTGCATATGCGGGATCCAAAAGGGGACCTCAGGGATGTTAGGAATATGTTGCCACTGTCATTTTTGTTTTTATGACCATTTCTTTTTAAAATAGCTTCTCTATACATTTTATCTTTTTTTTTTTTTTGAGACAAAGTCTCATTCTGTCACCCAGGCTGGAATGCAGTGGCACAATCTCGGCTCACTACAATCTCTGCCTCCTGGGTTCAAGCTATTCTCCTGCCTCAGCCTCCCGAGTAGCTGGCATTATGCCAGGCTCATTTTTTGTATTTTTAGTAGAGACGGGGTTTCACCGTGTTAGCCAGGGTAGTCTTGATCTCCTGACCTCGTGGTCCGCCCGCCTCGGCCTCCCAAAGTGCTGGGATTACAGG
>NW_012105475.1:658284-718573 GCF_000951045.1 Mandrillus leucophaeus
GGAGGAGGAGGAGGAGGAAGAGGAGGAGGAGGAGGAGAGAGAGAGTGTCAGATGAAAGGCAGGAGAAAGTGGTCATTGGTCAAAAGTGCAGGTTCTTGAAATACATCCTCTATCACATACGGATTGGCTGTGTGGTGATCTGGGCAAGTTACTAAGTTCTTTAAGATTTGGTTTCCTCATTTGTAAAATAGGATAAAATTATAATACTGCTTACCTTCTTGGAATGTTGTGAGGAGAAAATGAGATGAGTCCATGTATAGTAAACAGAACAGTGCCTTACGCACAATGCACACTGAAAAACTGTTGGCTCTCAGTATATATACGTATGTATGTGTATGTATGTGTGTATAATTACATATAAAATAATCACATACATATATAACTGAGTGCTGAATCTACATTTATATCAGTGTCTAGGCAGTGCTCAATACGGCTCTAATCAAGTAATTATTTGTGATACTCAACGAAGCTCCCTTTGCCCATGACATACGATCACCTGTGGGTGTTTTTGGATGGCTTTATACTCTGCCTGTATTTTCTGAACCAAAAACACTGACACAATATGTGGTTTCTTTTAGGATAGGATATCTGAAAATGGAACAGCTCCTTAACCCCTGAGATATATGTTACAACTTCATTCTACATGCTTGCGCTCAAGTTACCAAAGTGATAAATAAGAACAAAAAATAAACCAGAAAAATCTCAGTATAACCCTGCAAATCTAAGACTTTCAAAGTCAGAGTAGCAGATTAATGTTTCCAGAGCATCTCCTCTTTATGGCTTCCCATTCCCGGGCTGTTATGAACTTATTTTCCTCAAACAGCCTTTCATAGAAACAGAAATTCAGAATCTTTTGGACTTCTCAAACTATCAGAGAAAGATTTAGGCTGATATTGGAGCAATAAAATATAGTGAAACTTGTTGTGTCCCTTGGGTTCTTGGTTGAATACAAGGTAAGCCAAATATGGCCAAATTAAGCAGATGAAAAATTTCTTCTTTACATCAACAAAAGGGATGGTGAGGCAGTTCTGAATGGGCAGGCACAAGGGTTCTGGATGGCAGGGGCCTGGAGTCTGGCCAAGTAATTGTTTACTGCCCTCTCCAATGCTGTGCCCTCCCAGCCCTGCTTTCAGAGACTTTCAGAGATGCCACGAATTCACACTTTTTATCACCCTCTCCAGAAGCAAGCCCTGGACGAACCTGTGATTGGACTAGCCTAGCTCACATGTCACCCAATGGTAGGGAAGGAGAAACTGGGCCTTCTTCAGCAGAGGAAGCCTCTTACCAAGACTCACACAAAGGGGGCTTGCCCTGAAATGGCCAGCAAATCCTGATAAAACCCCCCTCCCCTTGTTAAAATAGATTCTGAGAACTCATGATGTTTGATCATTTTACAAGTGGTGAGTGAATATACCGCTATACCAGAGGAGGGATCAATAGCATAGCAAGTGGAGTCTGTTGCTAAGTTACACACTTGTCACTAACGAACACCAAATTTTTTTTGGTTTTTTATTTTAGAGACAGAGTCTGGATCTGTCACTCAGCCTGGAGTGTTGTGGTGTGATCCTAGTTCACTGCAGCTTTGACTTCCTGAGGTCAAGTGATCCTCTTGCCTCAGCCTCCTGAGTAGCTGGGTCTGCCAGGTTGCCCCACTACGCTGGGCTTGTTTTTATTTTTGTAGAGATGGGGTCTCGCTATGTTGCCCAGACTTGAGCATTAATTTTTGTATTCATGAAAATGAAGACTCTCAGCACCTTAGTTAGAATCAAAGTTATTCTAATTGCACTCAACTCACTGTATTTGCCTGAATATATAAAACTTCAATATTTAAAAGTATTTAAACACGAGATCTCTCTTTTGTTACCAATTTGTTGAATAATCATTGCGTGAAGGTGCTGTGCTGAGCACTTTACACGTATTGTCTTATTTAGTCCTCATCACATCTTCAAGAGCTAGATTCTACCCTCATTCTCATCTTTAGAGGTGAAGAAATTGAAGCCTAGAGAACTATAGTTAGTAAGATTGAAGTTAGGGCTTGAACTCAGACTTGTCTGGTCCTAAATAAAGCCCATGTTATTAACTGAGCTATGGTGTTTAATTCAGCCCAAACATTTTAATTATCTGTGACAGCTTTTAAAAGCAAAGGTATAATTATCTATGGAAAAAATAGAGAGAGTGTTGATAAAAATATTAGGGAACAAAAAAACAGAACACTACTGCAAAGGAGCCGTGGGTGTTTTGAGTAGACAGAACTCATTTAAGTGCTTCCTTTGCTGGCATCTTGGGACAAGACAGTTTATCCCCCTGAATTTAATTTTTCTTACTTTAAGGTGGTGTTAATCACTACCCACTCACCAGAATGGTTAAATGGAAAATACCAAGTGGTAAGTGTAGAACAACTGGAACCATCACACACAGCTGATGGTAGTGTAAGTTGGTATAGCTACTTTGCAAAACTGACAGTATCCACTAAAGCCAGATACCTGCATAACATATGGCCCAACAGTCATGCTTTCAGGCTGTCTCTGTTTTTTCTTTGTCTATTTGTTTTGTTTTGCTTTTATGTGACTGTGGAATATTTTGTGTTTCATTTGTGAAATTTTGCCAAGCTTCACCATTAGAATGTAATATATGCACTTTTCTGTCAATAAAAAGTTTCAACAAATAGGAATGCAAAAATGAACTTATAGTGTCATTGCAAAAGTGAAACATACTAAAGTTCCTGGGATAGAGCAGCCATTCAGTCAACACATTTCCCTTTGGTAAGCATTCTATGGCAGTAGTATGTGGGTAGACAGCCTGGAAGCTGGAGTCCACTGGAGTCATCCAGGTGAGAAATAAGATCCCAAGTGGCAGCAAGAGTGGAGTGGGAGAAACAGTGTCCCCAGAGCAGGAATGGCTGATAGAAGAGATCTAGGCTGGGGACTGATACAAGCCAGGGCCTGGGGATGGGACCAGGCAGTCGAGGCCACCTTGGTCATGTCAAAGAGGCTGATCAGGGAGGTCAAAAGGCTATAATGTGGGCCCTGGGAGTGGGGGTGGTGAAGGAGATTGGAGCATCCAAAGCCAGATCAGGCAGGTAGAGGCTGGGAACAGAGGATGGAGGAGGAAACTGCTGGCTCATGACGAGCATGCTTGGTATGCAGCAGAAGCTGAAGTCTACGCTGTTAAAAAACTACACCATTTTCTTGCCACTATCCTTCCTTTCCCTCCCATCTAAAATTTGGATAAAAAGCCTTCTTTCTACTACATGTGCTTTAACATCACCTTTTTCATCCACATACAAAAGGCAAATGAAAACACAAGTTGGGGTGCAGAATTGGGGTTACTATTTATGCTCCATGTGAATGAAGGAGTCATTCAACTGCACAGAGGCTGAGTGTTCTCAGCCAGCAAATGCATGATTCAGATGTGATCAGCAGAGAACAGATGTCAGAATAAGCATGATAATGGACTCAAGAGTGCCTTGAAAGTCTACAGAACTGCGTAAATGTGGGATGGAATGATTCATGGTCAGTTGAAATCCAATGATGTAGAATTTAAAAAATGCTATTTCCCATTGTCTTCTCCTCCTTCAAAAAGACACCAGATTGCTCTTGATTCATTGTGCTGCTTTATTCTGTCTCTCTTAAGTTCTGAATCCATGCTTTGCAGAATTTCTTATGGAGCCTCAACCGTTCAGACTAGCTAACGTGTCTGTTAGTTAACTGTTCACTGTTCTGTAAACTGAAATCTCTGTGAATTATTTTATTTGGATCGTGAAGTGCTAAGACAGAGTTACCGCCCCTGATGCTGAAGTTAGTAGCTCATTCAGCCTTGTTAGCATGAACAAATCCAACCAGGCATGGCATGTCAACGACGACCTGCTTTAAGCCTCCCCTGCATTTTGTGAGCTTGCGCAAATGTAGCCCAGAGAGGTCAGATATGGAAAATCTAATCTAATCACCCAAGCTTGACATGTAATGAGGTTCCTTTTTTGTCTCATTGTTTCAAAGACTGGCCAGGCAGGTGATCTAATGTGTTTGATCCCTTTTCTACTTGTCAAGGCACCATGGAACATTCCAGGACTTATCTGAGTTTTTAAAATAACCTGTGTTCCTTTTTGTGGTTACCTCTAATGCCTGAAAATGAAAACTATTTCACTCTTCAAGAATTGCCTAGGTAATTCGGTTTTGCAGAGGAATGCAGTGTGTGTGCCAATTCAGATCCAACTACATTTATTGAGCACCAGCTACACATTAGCCATGGGCTAGGTGCATCATGTCCGTTACCTGGGGATTGGATAGGGCAGATGCTACAGCTGGTAACAGCTATTTTGAGTCTGCTTGACACAGAAAGAGTGTCTTAGTTAGTGTTTCCCCAAAAGCAGCCCATGAGATAAGGATTTGATTGCATGTTTTTTTTTTGGGAGGTGATTTCAGTAAACAGCAGTAGGGCAGTGGAGAATGTAGACAGGGAAGAGAAGGAGGCTGATAAAAGCTTCAATCAAACAAGTTCCAACTGTGAGCAAATGGAGCTTAATTCTGCTGGGGCCTCTGGGAAAGAGATTGTGTGCCTCAGAATGATCTCATCATCCATCAGACTATTCCATGGTGGCTGCTCCCAGGGATGAAGAGTCCCTCAATTTTGCCCTCAGGCAAAGATTGCAGTTCAAAGGCAGTTGAGCACACGTGGAAATGTAAGCACTTGGGCGATGTGGTTAGGGCTGCAATAGTGCATGCCACACAGAAAGAGGAAGACCAGAGCCACATCCTTTCGGGGTTCCTTACCCCTTTCAATCTGGAAATCTAAATTTAATGGAAGCAGATGGTGGGGGGAAATTCAAGATCAACGTTTCTATTTGGTGTATTTACCTTAGTGTGTTATGCAAGTCTAATATGTCACCTAGACGATATCCTTTTGTCAGTAGTGTCAGAGGACAAGAGATAATGTGCTGGAAACTGGAAGCTCAGGAGCCTGGACCACAGGTCCCTGAGGATAAGGAGCAGAGGGAATTTCCAAGCAATATTTGTTTTTATTATACAAAGCTGTTGTCCCATACCCGATGCCATTTCCTGAAGACCCAGGAGGGACCCTGTGGAGAGGGAAGACATCCAGATGAAAGGTTGACACAAGGTTCTCACCAAAAACAAACCATGGGCCTCCAGGACCTACTCCCTTATGCTGAATGTTCTGCAGTGATCAGGATCTATGCAAACCTACTCCCAAAGGCCAAGGAAACCAAGAGGCCAAAGAAAGAACTTGGTACATCCAGTTTCTCAGACAGAAACATTTCATAGGGTCTTACTAACAGAAGTCATGCGTCACAGCAGTAAGACAAGATGGCGGATCCCTGTGCCATCATTCCTCAGTTCCAGAGTGTATACACCAGAGGGAAGAAATGTGTAGGACAATTAAGTCAACCCCTCTGGGAAAGGCAAGAATGCTATGTGACTCTGCCTAAAGACAAGATTTATGGTCAAGGTTGTTTTGACCTAAAGGCAGGATTTATGGTAACAGTAGATAAAGTGGATATCTTAGAGGCATTGCCAGAACAGGAATCAATTAGAAGGCAACATGGTGGGTTAGCATCCAAGATAGAGTTGCTTTAGCCTCCACACTGAACCATAGATTTTATACCTCTGATAGTGAGGAAAGGTGACCAAGGCAAGTAAGTGAGGAAAGAGCCCTATACCCAATGCTGAAAGCCAAGCTGAGGCAACACAGAGCCATTGGTTAGGGCTAGGGAGCCAGGCTGATTCCTGATGCTGGCTCAGTCACTAAGTGGCTTTGAAGTGTTTAACTGCCTGTGACTTGGTTTTCTCATCACTAACTACCTCAGGACTGATGTGAGAATTGAAGGAGATAAGTACTTAACAGATGCCTGTAATGGGAGCCATTAGTGTGCAAGCTGCCTGTCACCAACAAGGGACAGTCCCAGGGCCATCTTACTGTACCTCATTAAGGAAGACAAGAAAGAAGCAATTTAAAGACAGAAATCTAGAGTTAGTACAAGTATCTAGCTCAGGATCAATAAGTCTTGATTTTGACCTATTTTTGGGAACAGTGAGAGAAGAAAAGGAGGCAGAGGAATAGAAAATGAAAGGAAAGTGGAGGAAGAGGAAAGGGGAAGAGAGGTGCTTAAATACTCATAGACTGGAATGTGCCAAGAAAAGTCTATTCTGATTTTCTTTTAGGGAGGGACAGTTTTAACTGCACATTTATGAGGTGTTCTAAAGAAGTTTACAGTTTTTAAGTGCTTTTTCCCCCCAGCCTGGAAACATACTCATGGAGAATTCTTGCTTTCAATCAGTTCTCATCCTCCACTTCCCACTCCCACAGGTGACCACTTTTATGAGTCTGTTATTTACATCTCTAGAGTTTCTTCATGCAAATGCAAGCCAATATGAATATCTATTTTAAATTTTATCCCTCAAGAGATGTTTAAAATGGGTAAAAATAATAGTAAAAGCAAGAGACATTTTATTATTAATTATATACCAAGTACTCATTTTACATGTATTAGATTGATTTTATAGGTAAGGAAATTAAACACAGAGAGTTAAATAATTTTCCCAAGGGCATAGCGCAAGTAAATTAGGGAGACAAAATTTGAGCCCTCCTGGTGTCCAGAATCTGAGCTCTTAGCCATGATGCAATACCACCACTTAGAAAGTAATTGATGTCCTTAGTGAGAATATTCCTAGTATCTCTAAAGGGATAATCTTTCTATCTCTGCTCAGAAGCTATTCCTTTACAGTTACAATTCAATGCATTCTCTGGACTTAAGGATCAGCTGTAGACTGAGCAGTCCTTGTTCCCAGAATCCTCTGAGGGATTCATTTGGACCAGAGAGATGTGCCTATCTCTGTGTCAGACCAGAACTAGCTATGAGTTGTGATAAATATGTAAAGTAAGAACTTTACAGTGTGGCTGTATTATCTACCACAGAGTGTGTGTTAGTCTGTTCTTGAGTTGCTATAAAGGAATACCTGATACTGGGTGATTTATAAAGAAAATAAGTTTAATTGGCTCCTCGTTCTGCAGGCTGTACAGGATGCATGATACCGGCATCTGCTCGGCTTCTGAGGAGGCCTGAGGAAGCTTTTACTTATGGCAAAAGGCGAAGAGGGAATAGGCATCTCACAATGAAAGCAAGAGCAAGAGAGAGTGAGCAAGGGGAAGTGCCACACACTTTACACATCCAGATGTCATGAGAACTCACTATTACAAGGACAGCCCCAGTTGGATGGTGCCAAACCATTCCTGAGAAATCCACTCCCATGATCCAATCACCTCCCACCAGGCCCCACTTCCAACACTGGGGATTACATTTCAACATGAGATTTGGGGGTGAGGACAAATATCCAAACTATATAAAGATGAAAGCTAAATTCCTCAACTAAATCTAATCCTCTTTAACCACCAGCACATTGCGAAACATCATATTTTTATTCTCACAGCCTGCATAGCAATGTTCTTATCGCACCACCTGAATATTCCTTCCTATTTAAGGCTTCAGAAGCACCCGGGAATTATGGCGTCTTGCAAGAGAGTTATTTTTCCCAATCTGGTTGAGCAGAATCTTAGACATTATGATCTTGAAGCCAACAACAATAGACACTGTCACCTGAGAATGCAGAATCAAGTCTGTCAGCCTCACTTGGAACAAATTAATCCCCAGAGTACAGAGGTATTAGACTTGCTTTTGCCCTATTCAGACATACAGAGACCTCGCTTGCTGGCCTCTGTTAACTGTAGAATTTAGTAGCATCAGCTGGTTCTGGGGAGGTTTCTACTTAGAAGACTTCTCACAACTCTCTTGGTCCTCAGCTTTTCAAGAGGTTAGTTGTGCAAGGATCTAAAGTCATATGGATTCACAGTCGCCATTTCATCCTTTCCCATATCACCCCCAAACCCAATTTTGTCAGCCATGACACTACTGCCAACTAAAGAAAAATATCAAGCTTTTAAATAATGAAAGTTAGTTTTATTCAGAAGTCTTACTGAGGGTGATAGCCTGGGAGCAGCCATTTAGAGAAGTTGTATCAAACTAGTCCAAAAAGGGTTTCAGCTTACTGTTTATATACAGTTGGTGAGGGTTTAGTATGTGCAAAATCCTATCAATCCTTTTCAGAAGTTACATTGATGAGGAATCACAGCAAAGTTTGAGTATGAGAGTACAATTTGTTATAGATTACAGGGGTATAATCACTAACCCTGCCAGACATTATCATATGTGTAGGAAAAGGAAATAATTAGAGTCATTTATTTTCTAAGGAATTTAGTGACTCAGGCAAGAGACATGGTGGGGGCCATGGTCTCCATCCTGTTTTGTCCTCAAATCATCTTAGAGCTGCACATCGTAACAGAGTCAGGGGCTTTGTGAAACTATGCTGGCAAGCAGAAATGAGCAAACATGGCTTCTTACATACGCTTGTTACTTTGTCTCACAATAGCCTGCTCAGACCTCCTTTCAAGATAGAACCTTCTGTGAGGAATGCAGTGAGTTGATAACCTCCCGTTGATGCACCCATAACACCTGCCTCACTGAGGCCACACCTGGGCTCATACCATAGTCCAGGGCTGGGCCACATGGAACACTAAACTCTGGCCATTTCTGCCTGGTGTGGGACTCCTGCGGTGGGCACTCTTATTCTGGGCATTCCCAATGGCCTCACTGAGACTTTCTTAGAGCTGCAGTACAGACTGAAGAACTTCCTGCCCAGTCCTCCTTCCCACTCCCTCTCCCTTCACAGGTTTCCCACCCATGTCACAGGCAGAGGCTCTTCCCCCAGTCAGACTCATCCTTCATCCCATCATCCCATCCTTCGTCCCACCCCAAATTTCTTGCTCCTCTAATTCCTTCTTGGGATATGCTTCTTCCAGGACTAGGATGGACACAAATCTCCATTGAAAGTTCTGCGGCAGACACTACAGGGGCCTCATTGCCAAACCCAAAAGCCTTTTGCAGATCTTACTTCCCTTCACTTCTCCAGGTCATTTCTTCCCTGTGCCTTCAGTGCCCCTGCTGTCTCTTGAGTCCTTTTGCTCACCCCAACTGTCCTCTTCGGACTCTATGGGTGCCTCTCCCATGGCTCACTCCTTAAGTCCTTGGGCTTTTTGCTCAGTGGTCACACAATACCTTTGGTTGATTTATTCAATCCCTGATAAACTTATAATTTTCAAATTATCATGTCTCATGCAAATCTCTTTCTTGAACTTGAAATTCCTTTATACAAACATCTGCTCCTCTATTTGGACTTTCCACAGCTATCTCAAACTTGAAATGTTTAATACGTATGTCTTAGTCAATTCAGGCTGCTGTAACACACAGCACCAGAGTCGGCATGGCTTAAACGGACACTTGTTTCCCACAGTTCTGTAGGCTGGGAAGTCCAAGATCAAGGTTCTGGAAGGATTCAGGCTGTGGTGAGGGCTCTTTTCTTGGCTTGCAGATAGCCACCTTCTCACAATGTCCTCACATGGCCTTTCCTTGGTGTGTGCTTGTGAAGAGACAGTGAGAGCTCATGAAGAGATACCTTTCTTCCTTTTCTTATAAAGTCACTAATCCTATCATGAAGGCCCCACCCTAATGAGCTCATCTCACCCTAATTACCTTCCAAAGGCCTTAACTTCAAATACCGTCATATGTGAATTTGGGGTAAACACACACATCCATTTTGCTCAGATACATGACTGAATCTCATAATCTCTACCTCTTATTTCCCCAGACTTTCCTGCATTTCTTACCCTTTGATGCCATAACCATCACTCCTGTCATTCAACCTTCCTTTGTCCTTACAGCTTCTGCTATCACAAGACCCATGGATTATATTTTTCAAGTAATCTTTAAACCTCTTTCTTTCTCTCCTCATGTTGTGGATTGAATTATGTCCCCCACAAATTCATACGTTGAAATCCTGAACTCAGATACCTCAGAATGTGCCCTTATTTGGAGATATGTTCTTTACAGAGGTAGTCAAGTTAAAACCAGGTTATTATGGTGGGTTTCAATCCAGTATGACTATGTTTTTAGAAAAGGGGGAAACTTGGACACAGAGACAGACACACTTAGAGGGAAGAAGATGTAAGGAGATCCAGGGAGAAGACAGCCATCTATAAGCCAGGAAGAGAGGCCTGGAACAGAGCCTACCCTAACAGCCCATGGAAGAAACCAATTCTGCTGACATATTGATTTTAGACTTTCTAGCTCCAGAACTGTCAGACAATACATTTCTGTGGTTTAAGCCACTTGGTCTGTGGCACTTTGGCATAGAAACCTTATCCAAAAGAGACACCATCCTTATTTCTAGTGTAATTGGTCAGTCTCTGTTGTTAATGGAGTTGCTGCAACAACCTCTGTAGTAGGCAGAGTAATGGGCCCCCAAAGATGCAAGTTCTAACCCCCAGCATCTGTGACTATGATACCTTACACGACTGTGCAGTTGTGAAGTATCTTAAGATGGGGGGATTATTCTAGATCAACTGGGTGGGCTGAATGTAATCACATGGGTCCATGTAACAGGGAGACAGGAGGGAGGTTCAGAGGCAGAGAAAGAAATGCAATGGTAGAAGTAGAGGGGTGTGTGTGTGTGTGTGTGTGTGTGTGTGTGTGTGTATGTGTTTATGAATGAGAGAGAGAGAGAGATCTGAAGATGCTCTGCTGCTGGCTTTGAAAATGGAAGAAGAGGCCACAAGTCAAAGAATGTAGGTGGGCTCTAGGAGTTAGGAAAGATGAGAGACAAATTCTCCTGCAGAGGCCCCAGAAGAAACACAGCCCTATCAACACCTTGACTTGAGAACCTCTGACCCCTAGATCTGAATGACAATAAATTTGTGTCACTTTAAGTCACTAAGTTTGTGGCAATTCATGACAGCAGCCATAGCAAACTAATGTAGTCACTAAAGTGCTCGCCTAAGCCTTTAATTTTTCCATCCTTTAACTTTATCATCCCCATGATTAGTTTTTCTCAACCACTCATAAGACCATATGACTGTAGCTATATAGATTTACTTATCATTCACCTTCTGATACACACTTCCGGAGATAGCCCAGGCAATTGTGTGATCTCTATTTGATTGTAATTTAAAAAAAAAATTTTTGAGACAGAGTGTTGCTCTGTCACCCAGACTGGAGTGCAATGGTGTGATCTCAGCTCACTGCAACCTCTGCCTCCCAGGTTCAAGTGATTCTCCTGCCTCAGCCTCCTGAGTAGTGGGATTACAGGCACCTGCCACCACACCCGGCTAATTTTTGTATTTTTAGTAGAGACAGGGTTTCACCTGTTGGCTGGGCTGGTCTCGAGCTCCTGATCTCGTGATCCACCCACCTCGGCCTCCCAAAGTGCTGGGATTGCAGGCATGAGCCACCGTGTCCAGCCCTTGATAGTAAACTTTTTTACACCAAAAACCTTAGACTTTTTTTTTTTTTGTCATAAAAAAGGCTTAGCTTAGCAAATTTCCTTTCCCATAGAGGAAATTGGAAATTTTATATGGCATCTGTAAAGTGTGTTATATGGCATATGTAAGGCTTGTTATATGGCATATGTGAAGTGTGCTATATGGTACGTGTGAAGTATTTTTAGATGGCACATATAAAGCCTGTTACATGGCACATGTAAAGCATGTTATATGGCACATGTAAGGTGTTTAGATAATATACGTAAAGTGTGTTACATGGCACATGTGAAGTATGTTCTATGGCACATTAAAGCTCTTCATTTCCCTCTTCTACTTCCTTAGAATGGAATCACATTAGATCTATTAGATTCCATAAGTCACACACACACATATATCCATACATCAAATTAACCATATGCAAGCTATGGGCGTGTATTTGCAGAACTAGGTAGAAAATGTGATATTCTTTCCACTCAAGAGGAGGATATGTTTTCTGATAATATCACATATTGGGTTTACTATTCAGGGAGCTATTTTAGAAAGAAATTTTATGAAAGTAAACACCCCCTTTAAGCCCTTTATACAAAGAGCAAATCACGCAAAAGATAAAAACTGTTGTGCTTATGTAATCAATTGAAAATAGCAAGAAATGAAAAGAGGTGATTGGCGAAACAAAACGCTTCTCCAATCTTGGCTTGATCAAGCCAGAGTATCATTACTAATGTTGAATGGTTATTTACCCAGTGTTAGCACGAAACGAGGTTAGGAGTTTATTTCTGAATTTTAAGCATACAGAAAGAACATTTGATTTCATTTTTGCTGCAAACTAGCAAAACCGAGATGGTTTTGCTGGTTTAAAGCACCTTCTACTTCTATTGCGCATCAAAGTGAGTGGTCAGTGGGTGTATCAGTCGGGGTCCTTGAATCCAAACCAGCAGGGCACCTGCTTTTGTAAATAAAGTTTTATTGGAACATGGCCACACTCATTTATTTACATATTGTCTGTGGCTGTTTTTGTGGTACGACGGCAGTTGAGTAATTGTAGCAGAGACCATATGGCAGGCAGAACCTAAAATAGTTACTCCCTGGCCCTCTACAGAAAACATTCGCTGACCCTGTTCCAGAAGGAAACAGAAGGCACACTCCAGAGGGTTTAATAAAATTATTCAGTGATGGAACTATTTACAGAGGTGTGGACGGGTTTACGGGAACCGCGAAGGACTGGGGTACACTGGGACTAATAGCAGGGAGTGATAGCAGGGAGCAATTTCCTCTTCCAGGCCTTCCAAGCTGGGAGGAAGCTGTGTACCGGAACTAGGCAGAGCTGCAGGCATGAAAGAAGGGCCCGGGAGGGAAGAGAAGAATATACAACGCAGCCTTGTGTCTTAGTCGGCTCAGGCTGCTGCAACAAAAAGCCACAGACTGGGTGACTTCAACAACAGAAATTTACTTGTTCATATTTCCGGAGGCTGGAAGTCCAAAATCAAGGTCCAGCAGGGCTCAGCCTCTGGGGAGCATTCTCTTCCTGGCTTGCAGACAGTTGCTTTGTCCTTACATGACCTCTCCTCTGAGCTGTGTGTGGTGAGGCAGGGAGGGAGGAAGGAAGAGAGAGAGTGAGGCAGAAAGAGAAACAGGGAGAAGGATAGAGACAGATCTCGTCCTCCTCTCCTAGAGCCAGCAATCTCGTAGCATTAGGGACCTGCCCTTATAACCTCATTTAACCTAAGTTACTTCCTGACTCCAAGTACAGCCGTACTGGGGGTGACAGCTTGAACATACGAGTTTTGAGGGGACACATATTTTTAGTCCATAACACCTCTTTACCCCTTATCTCCTGAGGGCGTTTTCCCATCTCATGGCCCAACCCAACAGGAAGCCAGAGGGTAGGGAGCCAAGACGACGCCGTCTGCATAGAGCAGCCTCTGGCCGCAGAGTGGTGAAGAGAAAGCTGTACTATGGATGGGAGGTGGGGAAGGGCAGGGAGGCAAACAGAGAGCAATCAAGACAAGGGATAAGTGCAGAAAATGGAGCTGAAGAGAAAGAAAAAAAAGTTGCTCATAGAACTGTCCATGAGGAAAATGAGAATATGCCTTGTTTTAAAACCTCAAAGGACTGATTCACACTCTTATTTAATGGAAATACATCAAGAGACAGCAAGCTTAACTTTCTCGCAAACACATACATCTAAAAATAGCCTTTTGGAATCTAATTTACTGGTAAGCAAAGGATTGCAGCATTTGACTTACAATTAAGATGTCACCTCCCAGTTAATCATGGTTTGAACAGCTTAAATTCTCAACTTCCCAGAACATTTACTAAGCGCTTGTGAAAAAGCATGGTGCTAAGAGCTCTGCAGGATAGAAGGGTTTATAGAAGATGTTGTGAGACTGGTACCCAAATGCCTTCATCAGGATCAGTATGGAGCAGACCCTCAGGACTGCAGAAGCAGGATCAATTCCTTTTGACACAGCATGACGCAAAAGGCAGCATTTAAGGTAGTTTTGTTTTCACTAAGGGAACAAAGTCCTTTGATCCTTAAGGGGGTTTTGAGCTCAGCCTCGGTGTGGTTACCATCTATATCCACAAGATGGCAGGCACGACCTGGGAAGAACCTGCAGTAGCCACCTCTGGATTTCAAGGTCTCCAGGCTCAGCCAGCTGGTGAGGTCTCCTGAGTCTCAAGAGAGGTTAGTGGGCAACCGCTTAGAAGCTGGAATTCAGCTAGTAGCTTTTCCTATGTGGGAAAAAGCATCAGATCAGAGGACAATAAAGTAGCTAGGGGAAGTCATGAGGACCTTAGAAAGGAGGTAAGCAAATATAAGCAAAATCTGGATAGAGGAAGTAGGGTCATTTTAATAGAGTTGTTGCATGGGGAAAAAATCACAGGGACAGGCAGAAGATCGGAGGAGCCAGAACGCCAGGTTGGAAAGTGAAAGGCTAAGAGATAAACCAGGCAGCAGAATGGAGGAAGTAGGGAAGAGGAGAAGGGCATGTCAGGACAGTCAGAGGAGGTCTGAGCTTACAGTGCTATTCCTGCCCTCCTGTCCACATCCCTTGGTAATGTCAAGGAGGGTTGACTGCTAGGATGGATTCTGACTTACTGGATCTTGGAGGAGGAGCAGGAAGTAGAAGACACAGAAAAAGCCAAATCCACAGCCAATTCAGAGAATGGCAAACACTTCATTTTGTAAAAATTTAGATTCAAGAGCCGCATGCACAGGTTTGTATTATACTGCATTATGCTGGGGTTTGGACTTCTAGAGAACCCATCATGCAAACAGTGAACATAGTGCCCAGTAGGTAGTTTTTCATCCCTTTCCCCTCCTCTGTGTCCCCATTTTTGGAATCCCCAGTGTCTATTTTTCCATATTTATGTTCATGTGTGCCCATTGTTTAGCTCCCATTTGTAAGTAAGAAAATGTGATATTTGATTTTCTGTTTCTGTGTTAATTCACTTAGGATAATGCCTCCAGCTGCACCAGTGTTGCTACAAAGGACATGATTTCCTTCTTTTTGTGGCTACATAGTATTCCATGGTGTATATGGAATTTTCTTTATCCAACTCACCATTGATGATCACTTAGGTTGATTCCATGACTTTACTTTTGTGAATAGTGCTGTCATAAACGTAAGAGTGTAGATGTCTTTTTGACAGAACTATTTATTTTCCTTTAGTAGATACCCAGTAGTGAGATTCCTGGGTTGAATGATAGTTCTGCTTTAGTTTAGTTTTAGTTTAGTTTATGGAGATTTTGAGAAATCTCCTTACTGTTTGCATAGAGGTTGTACTAATTCACATTCCCACCAACAGTGTGTAAGAGTTCCCTCTACCACTGCTTTTCTCTGAAGCACAGATATAACTATCTCACTCCAAATATTTTATTTTTTTTTATCTTTAAGATCCAAGGTCTTGCTCTGTCACTCAGGGTGGAATGCAGTGTGAAATTATAGCTCACTACACTGCAACATTGATCTCCTGGGCTTAAGTGATTTTCCTGCCTCAGCCTCTTTAGTAGCTGGGACTATAGGCATACACTACCTTGACGACGTATTTTTTAAATTATTTAAAAAATTTTTTAAAATAATTTTTAAAATAATTTAAAACTATGTTGCCCAGGTTGGTCTTCAACTTCTGGTCTCCAGTGATTTTCCTGCTTTAGCTTCTGAAAGTGCTGGGATTTCAGGTGTGAGCCATCATGCTCAGCCTCAAATGTTTTATTTTATAATCAGCCTCCAGGAATGTATACATGGCCCTGGCTTACTTCAGGGTTTCAATGTAGTTTAGAGGTGTTTGCATCGTTAGAATCCCCCAGACATCTTAGACATCTACTTGCCCTCAGTACAAATGGAGCCCTGCCTCAATCCAGAGTGTGACCCACCCTGCCAGTCTTCTTCTGACCACTTTAAAGAATGTACCAAAACCAATGCACTGGGAAGTGTCAAAGAAACACAACTGGACATTAGTTAAATTGATGAAAAAAGATTGTATTCAGTAACTACTGACAGCATTAGTTTGTTTCCTAATCAGAAGTACACTCATGTTTCTCTATTAAATGATTACCAGTGTTGATAAGGGGTGGGTTGGGCTAGTCACAGTCATTTCTAAAATTATAAAAAGCCACGGGGATATAGTTTTGGAAGTACATCGAGAATTTGAATGACATTAAATCTCTAAGGAATCTTTGAAGTTCTCTAGTATAGTCTAATCCTTTCTGAATAGTGTTGGCTTCCCCAAGAGCACGTATCTATTAGGGGCAGAATGGGATGTGGTGGAAGTCTGGTTTTGATAGCCACCTTGACACAATGCACATGGTCCATAAAGAGCGCTGATCTTTGGTAATGAACACACGGAAGAACACAGGTATTCTGACATGTTGGCCAGGGCGATCTGCCACTTCATCATACTGTGGGTAGGAGTTTGGAATATCCACTGCTGAACATTTTGAGGTTTTAAAATTAGACAGAAACCGAGTTTTCTATCAGCGGAATATATTCTTCCAGAAACTCAGCTTCACATTCTTGCTTCCAAGTCTCTGCTCCATCCTTTTTGTCACCACTGCTTCTCTTTGAGGCTTGCTTTCTTTCTTTTTTGGCTCTTGAGACATCTGCCACACTCTTACCACTCTGTTAGCCTCTGACTGCTCCCTTCAGTCCACTTTCCGCGGGGCCATGGCCTGCAATTCATTCCGACCTTCTTCTTCTCTGAGGCTTTTCACATCTCGCTTGATATTCAATGCCGTAGATTATATTTGCATTTTTTTCTCCTCTTAACATAAGGGATCCTTTCCTTCAGATCCAATTAGTGGAAGAGTATAGCTATATCATAACAAGTCTGTTATAAGACCAAGAAAATAGAAATAACTAGAAACACTTATATGGAGATGCAGTTTTGGAGTAGCCCAAGGGAGCTACATTTTACCAAAGCAGTGTCTGCTCTTAACCTTTGTAGTGGTTGCAAAATTCCTACTTTCTTCTGCTTTGACCTTCTTGATGCTAAACTTTCCTTTTGGGATACATGTAGTAGAGAGGGAAATTAGGGCAGAATGATCATCTTGCATAATGTCACAAAGGAAGAGTATGAATAGCAACAACGCTCAGTATTATAAAACTGTCATTGGTCATTTATTTTTATAATCCTAATTAATTTCCATGGGGAATTTTTTATGTTATCTAAAAAGAAAAGCAAAGGTTAAACCTTAGGAAAGTATGCTAATAATTTAGCTACAGGAAAGCTGAGAAGGAAGCCCACCTAAGACTGTTAAAACTCTAGGCTCAGGATCCACTGATTCTAATTTTGTGATAGTTCCCGCAGGATTTGATTGAATTTAAGCAAACTCATTCATGGCTGACAAAGGCTCAGGGTTGTTTACTAGCAGGGTCATTTATATACATAATTGACAAGCACTAATCATAAAGGAGTATATGTCTGTTTGTTGTAGGAGATTTTCTAAAGGTCTCTGCCAGCAGCCTTTTGCTAGTTTAGTTCCAGTTGCTGTCTGTATCTGAGAATAGTGGCTGCTTTTCCTTGAAGATATTTTGTTTATTTATTATTTCATCAAATAAACATTTGACTACTTACAAGTAAATTTATTAATTTAGAGTTTTCTAATTAGCAAAATATTATAAAATTTACTGAGTTTAGGCGAATGTAAGTCACTAGGTTAATTCGCTGTAGGATATTAAAAATAACATTACCTGGGTTTTTGTACTGAGTGCACAACTTATTAGTTGGGTGACTGTGGGCAAGTCACCTAAGTAGTCTCTTCCTTAGTTTGCTTAGTTGTAAAATGAGGACATTATCTACCTGCTTTCCATCTTAGGATTTTGGCAAGGATAAAAAGAAATAATTTAGCCTTGCATAGTAGCTCATGCCTATAATCCCAGCACTTTTGGAGGTCGAGGTGGGAGGATTTTCTGAACCCAGGAGTTTGAGGCCAGCCTGCACAACATAGCAAGAGCCCATCAAGGAAAGAAAGAAAGAAAGAGAGAAAGAGAGAAAGAGAGAAAGAGAGAAAGAGAGAGAGAGAGAGAGAGAGAGAGAAAGAGAGAAAGAGAGAAAGAGAGAGAGAAAGAAAGAAAGAAAGAAAGAAAGAAAGAAAGAAAGAAAGAAAGAAAGAAAGAAAGAAAGAAAGAAAGAAAGAAAGAAAGAAGGAAGGAAGGAAGGAAAGAGAGAAAGAAAGAAAAAGAAAGAAAGCAAGAAAGAAAGAAAGAAAGAAGGAAGGAAGGAAAGAAGGAAAGAGGGAGGGAGGGAAGGAGGGAGGGAGGGAAGGAGGGAGGGAAGGAAGGAAGGAAGGAGGGAAAGCAAGAAAAAGGAAGGAAGGAAGGAAGGAAGGAGGCTAAAAACTACACAGGCATGGTGACATGTGCCTATAGTCACAGCTACTTGGGAGACTGAGGTGGGAGGATTACTGGAGCCCAGGAGTTTGAGGTTGTGGTGAGCCATGATGGCCCCACTGCACTCCAGCCTGGGGGACAGAGCAAAATCCTGTCTCAAAAAGAAATAATTTTTGTAAAAATGTTTTGCTGAATTATAAAATGTTACATAATTGTGAATACATTGACATTGGCCCTTGGCAGCTAAATTGAATGATATAATGGTGTATTTCTCATCTAACTTCTATTATTTTCAGCTTATTTGTAGGACATTAAGGAATTGAAACTGTCAGCAAAATTATCCATTTGCATTTCCAAAATAGCACCTGGAAAAATCTCTTATGCCTAGGTTGACCATAGTGAGGCACTGAGGCTCCTGGAACTGTCTTGCTGGAGACATCACAGCTGGTGGGTGGTCTAGTGAAATAGTCTTCCTGGCCTGCTCTGAGTTCTACTAGACCAGGAAGTGTATATCTTGTGTCCTGGGTGTATCTAGTCTTCAATAACTAGAAATTATTGCTACTTACTGACCATTGTTATTGTTTTCAGCTGAATAATTTTTTAAAAATGTACATAGTCATGTGTCCCTTAACAAAGAAGATACATTCTGAGAAATGCATCGCTAGATGATTTTGTTGTGTGAACACTGTAGGGTGCACTTACAGAAACCTAGATGGCAGAGCCTACTGCACACCTAGGCTAGGTGGTGTAGCCTGTTGTCCCTGGGTTGCAAACCTGTACAGCATTTGACTGTACTGAATACTGTAGGCAATTGGAACACAATGGTAAGTATTTATGTGTTTAAACATATTTAATCAAAGACAGGGAATGGTAAAAATATGGTATTCTAATCTTATGGGACCACTGTTGTATATGTCATTTCTCATTGACTAAGACATCATTATTTAGTGCATGACTGTATTTGTATTTGTTGTGTGCTATGAACTATGTGACCAAAATAATTTTAAAAGTAGAACAGACATCCATTACGCCCCTGTTGAGAGGTAGGATTGATGTCTTGAATGTAGACTGTTCCTGCTTTTCTGAAAGAAATTGATACCTGTGGCTACATTCACATAAGTCACAAATATATTTACAGAATGATCAAATTCACGGCATTTATAGATATGTTTTTAGCAAGCGGAGTGGGTAGACCAAGAAAGGCTATCTTTCTCACCCCACCCTTGTTCACATGTCCCAGGAACTGCAGGATTTATGCAGGTGGAATCACACTGAGTCCTGAGGGCACAACTATGCTACCCCATGAGATAAGCACTTATGGGCTAGAGTATTGCATTAGTCATGGTTCTCCAGAGAAACAGAATCAGTAGGATGCATGAGGGTGTGTGCATAGTGATAGTTATCTTAAGGCATTGACTCACATGATTATGGAGATGCATGTCCAAAATCAAAATCATCAGAGCAGTCCAGAAGGCTGGGGTCCCAGTGAAGAACTGACATTACCACTGAAGCCTGAGGGCCGTGTGCAGGTGAATGATTTCCTTCTTGCTGTGAAAGGTCAGTCTTTGTTCTATTCAGGCCTTCCACTGATCAGATGTGGCCCACCCATATCATGGAGGATGATCTGCTTTACTCGAAGTTCACTAATATGAACTTTAATCTCATCCAAAAAACATCCTCACAGAAACATCCAGAATAATGTCTGGCCATATATCCGGGACCCATGGCTTAGCCAAATTGACACAAAAATTAAACATCACGAGTCTGTTGTTGAAACATTTCTGTTGTGGTCCCTGTGACCTTTAATCTGCCTGATTTCATCAGGAGAAGGTATAAACTCTGCCAGCAACTCTGAGGTAGGTGGAGACAGAACAAGGTTAACATCAAGAAAGTAGTGGCTGTTGTCTTCAACTATTTGTCTTCTGACTGTGCAGGTAGGATGAGATGCATTCATGATGTGCCGTCAGCAGCCTGCCAAGCAGATGCCGAGTCACGTGTGATGACGACAGACAGGTCAGGGAAAAAGAAATATTACGTGAACATACTGAGATAAAATTTCAAATAGTTGAGTAATGGGACTGATTTTCAAGTAAGTGCATTTCTCCCTGAATGTTTACTCAAGGAAGTAAACAGAGTTTGTGTGGCTTGGTTAGTTTGGCATTTACGGCATTGCTTCTGCTTTAATAATTACTTGGAGATAGTTGTTTAGAAGTTATACTAAGTTTACATAAAATTGAATTGATCTCTCTCAAACACATGTGAGTGTTCTGGGAGGGGTACTGTGCTGTAATGGACTATTGATAACCAGCCGCGCTAAATACAGCCATGCAGCTGAAAGCTAACACTTAATTCTTTTATTTGGCTGCCAGCTGTCCAAAGAAGTGTTTTCTAAGAATACTTCCCATTTGTGAAATTATTGATGAAATCACCACCATCGTTTCCACTTTTAGGGTGCTTAGTTTGGAAGGACTGAGTAAGGATGTGTACAAGCATTCATCAAACGATCTATTGAATATATTACTTTTAAAGTTAAGTTTCATAAATGTCTATTAATTGCAGTCCCCTTGGTGCTATTTATATTCTGATTCAACTTTGAATCCTCTGTTGACTACACACACACACACACACACACACACAGATGTATGTACAAACGATCCCCCACATACACTGGTTTCACTTAGAATTTTTCACCTTTATAGTGGTGCTAAAGTGACCTGTGGTCAGTAGAAACAATATTTTGAGTATCCATACAATCATTATGTTTTTCACTTTTAGCATAGTATTCAATAAATTACACGAGATATTCAACACTTTATTTTAAAGCAGGCTTTGTATGAGATAATTTTGCCAACTGTAGGCTAATGTAACTGTGCTGAGCACATTTAAGGAAGGATAGACCAAGCTCTGATGTTCAGTGGATTAGGTGTATTAAATGCATTTTCACCTTACAATGTTGTTTATCAGGACTCATTGCAAGTCAAGGAGCTCCTGTATATATGGTATTAATTTGCCCTATCATATGGTGGTGCCATTGATGGCTAGTCCCGATGTAATGATTTGACAGAAGATACATATTATTCAACAAAATGTCTCATTTTAAATATTAAGTTGGTGCAAAAGTAATCGCAGTTCTAACCTAATAGCAAAACGTTTGTCAGAACACAGAACACTGACATTGTAGTCCAAATGAAACATCGGATCTACAGTTGTTTATTCGGAGTTGAGACTACTGGGTCTTTCAAGGGTTTCACATCCACTATTGGAATATTATTATATTTGGTAGTACCAATTACATTTGTTTTATATGCAAGGTCATCTTTCAAGTGTTCGTTTCCTGAACATCACAAATAGAGCCGTGATAAAGATTTGCCACAAAGGCTCATTGAGTCATATTCCAACATGGGAGCTCAGCTATGGGCTTTTGGAAAAGCCATAGCATATGTGACACATATGCCACATAAAATGGTAGTAGGATGACTATAATTTGTTTCAAAATGCTTCAGCAGAGAGAGTATGACATAAATGAGTGTATTAGTTCATTTAAACTGACCATTCCAATAATCCCATCATTTTATTAGGGCCTCACTCCAGAGGTGATTATTAAAGTTCTTGAGCGCTTTTATCTACACCAACACTGGAGGTTTTTCTCAACGGTACAATAATGCTAGAAATACATTTTCATTGCTGAATTATGTGATTTGTTAATTCATATAATGGGCTATGCAAATGTGTTAAAAATAGATACCCCTTACTGTTCTAGATCATGTGGCTTAGTCAAATTAAGTAAAGACTCTCCTTTCCTTTTGTGCTGATTGGATTCGTGAATCTAGTGAGGACTCATTCACATTTCTCTCCTTATACGGACCTGGGTCCAGACGTTGGAAGCAATCAGGTGGCCTGATGCAGACTGAGCTTAATAGAATATTTTCTATAGAATGTGTGGCACTTGCCTTGGGTGAATTTATGTGGTTGGATCACCTAAAGTGATGCTTATTGAGCTTACAAAACATGTTATAAACATGCTTCTTTAATAAATGTTGGACTGTGTGTTCTGAGGCTTGTGTTCATTATGACTTAGTAGCAAAGTTGTAGAGGTGCTAACCCTCACCCACTTCTAATCCTCAGGAACAACCATTATCTACTAAACTTACCTAAGATATTTGTTCAAGGTGGGCCTTATCTGTCGTCACCCAAGAGGATAATACACTGTAAATGTCATACCAACTTGGTGATATGAGTCATTCAGAATCCTGCTTGTAGCATAGACCCTAAGGATTTCGTTCTTAAAAGAATCCAATGGGATCATAATCCCCAAGGGGAATATTCTTAATGTAGGGACCAGAAGCGTCCTTGGAAGCACTTAAACATTTCAGAAAGCAGATAGGCATATGTTTGAGAGAGTGATAAGATATAATTGAATCTAACACAAGTAGTTCTGTCCCTAATATTTGTGAGGCCCACATACCATATGTCTGAATATTTAAAAGTTATAAGCTGAGCTAATAAACTTTTAAATAAAATATTTGTATATGCGCCTTCTATCTTGCCAAGTAGACCTTCAAAATGGACTCTGTGATGTTCTGGAGGCAGATGACAGTGAGGGTTGTCCTGCTGTCTGGCTCCTCCTCTTCTACCCCTGGCTCCATCTCTCAACTACAAAGTTCTTGTATAAGTATGGGCACCCAGTCCACAGCCATACCCTGTCATGACCAGCTATCACATGACCACCCCTCGTAGCTGGGCAGTGCATCCCGGCCCCAGCAACTGCCATCAGGGTTGTTAGGGCAGGTGTCAAGTTTGGGTTCTCCATGAGCAAACTCAGAGATTGTGATCACTGTGCATGAGATTTATTGCGAACTTCTTTTGGGATCAACCCCTGTGAAAATGAAGGGCTGGGGGGAAGCAAGTTTGGGCACAGAGAGGAGGGTTCTGATGCAGTGTCAGTGGAAGCCTCTGCTGATCCCAAGGGAAGCTCTGGAGCTTGGATGGTCTTTCAGGGTTGTCCTAAGCTGGGGGTAGGGGAGTGGGCCTTAGTACTTCAGTCACTGGTTGTGGGCTGCCCCACGAAGGGGTGTGAGCTTGGGTGAAGTGATTTTCTTGGGGGAAGTAATTTTAAGGGCAATGAGTGCTAATGACAGTCTGCTGCAGCACACACGTTTGTTGGGGAGGCCAGTTCTTAGTCCTCAGGGCATCTGGGTGGGGCACACAGCATCCACCCACAGGTGTTTCCAAAGTACCAAGCACCTGCTATGAGACCAGAAGTAGTAGTAGAGATTCTAGCTGGGCACTGAAGCTTCAGCCCAGACTTTTTGTCTCAGGAAAGAGGACAGATGGGGAAGAGCTGGAGCAGGTTTTCTCAAGAGTGGGCTGTCTTAGTCTAGTCCAGCTGCCACAACAAAATACCATAGACTTGGGAGATTAAAGGACAAACCTGTGTTTCCTCATAGTTCTGGAAGCTGGATGTCTGAGATCAGGGTGTAGCATGGTGGGGCTCTGTGAGGGCCCTCTTACTGGCTTGTAAATGGCCATCTTTTTATTGTATTCTCACATGGTGGAAAGAGAGAGCTCTGGTCTCTTCTGCTTCCTATGAGGGCACTAATTCCATCATGAAGAGTGTACCCTCGTTACCTCATCTAATGCTAATTACCTCCTGCAAACCCCATCTTCCAAATGCCATCATACTGGGGATTAGGGCTTCAACATGTGAATCTTGAGGGACACAAGCACATAGTCCCACAGCAGGGGCCCCTTCTGCTCGTGCCTAAAGGCAATACTGAACACATTGGACGGATGTTCCTATGAGTGAATGTTTGTGTTACTTCAAAATTCATATGAAACCCTAATCACCATTGTGATGTCATTTGGATATGGGGCCTTCAAGAGGTAATTAGGTCATGAGGGTGGAGTCCCCATGGGTCTGGAATTGGTTCCTTCCGGTTGGTTCTTAGTCTTGCTGACTTCAAGAATGAAGCCGTGGACCCTCGCGGTGTGTGTTAGTTCTTAAAGATGGTGTGTCTGCAGTTCGTTCCTTCAGATGTTCAGATGTGGCTGGAGTTTCTTCCTTTTGGTGGGTTCGTGGTCTTGCTGACTTCAGGAGTGAAGCTGCGAATCTTTGCAGTGAGTGTCAGAGCCCTTAAAGGTGGTGTGTCCGGGGTTATTCGTTCCTCCAGGTGGGTTGTGGTCTCACTGACTTCAGGAGTAAAGCCGCAGACCTGCACAGTGAGTGTCTCAGCTCATACAGGTAGCACGGACCCAAAGAGTGAGCAGCAGCCAAGAACAAACCTTCCATAGTGAGGAAGGGGACCCCAACAGAATGCCGCTGCTGTCTCCCGTGGCCAGCTTTTATTCTCTTATTTGGTGCAGCCCACATCCTGCTGATTGGTCCATTTTACAGAGCACTGATTGGTCCATTTTACAGCGTACTGATTGGTGCGTTTTTACAGTGTGCTGATTGGTGCTTTTACAAACCTTTAGCTAGACACAGAGCGCTCATTGGTGTGTTTTTACAGAGTGCTGATTGGTGCATTTACAAACCTTCAGCTAGACACAACACGCTGATTGGTGTGTTTACAATCCTTCAGCTAGACAGAAAAGTTCTCCAAGTCCCCACCTGACCCAGAGGTCCAGCCAGCTTCACCTCTCACTCATGATGGTACTTGTGGCCTTATGAGAAGGGATATGAGAGAGCTTTCTCCTTTCTTTTGCTGCCGTGTGAGAATACAGTGAGAAGGTAGCCATCTGTGAACCAGGAAGGGAGCCGTCACCCGAACTCAACCATGCTGGCACCCTAAACTCAGGCTCCCAGCCTCCAGAATTGTGAGAAATAAATGTTTGTTGTTTAAGCTGCCCAGTTTATGGTAAATTTGTTATAGCCCCTGAGCAGACTAAGATTGATGTTATGGGAAGTGGCCTTTTGAAATTCATTGCTGTTTTACTATAGGAAAGATGTAGAAGATGTTGTATAGTGTTTTCTTTCTGAGAATGGATGAGAGAAATTTCTTTGTGATCTTATTTTCAGGAATAACAGTTGCTCCTAGGCGTTTGGTTATTTTCACTGCACAGCCAGTGTAACTCAAATACCTGACCCTCTTTCCTCCTTCTCGTTGGCTACTAGAAAAGCCAAAGTCCAAATTGGTGGTACACCTCTGGGAAATATATAAGACCTCAAGAGATTTGTTTAGTTTATAGACTTCACTCCTGGCTTAATCTTCTCTTTCTAGTCTTCATTATGTCCTTATCTTAATATTTTCACCTACTCATTAAACAATAGGAATAAAAATGATGATAATATATATTACAGTATTTGTGTAAGAAAGTAAATCATTTCTGGAATTAAGTGGGTATCTGAAAAAGTATAACACATATTTATTTCTTCAAATATTCTTTCTGCATCAATCACGTTTTTTCCTTTCTGGGACTTCAATGGTGTGAATGCTCTACATTTTGGTATTATTTCACAGGTTTATGAAACTCTATTCATTTTTATCCCAATCGTGTTCCTCTCTGTTCTTATGATGGAAAAATTTCAGTTGATCAATATTCAAATTCACTGGTTCTTTCTTCTGCCATCTCCATTCTGTTATTGAGCTCATTTAGCAAACTTCTTATTTCAGGTATTATTTTTAAAATTTATCACTTTAAAATTTTGCATTTGCTTCTTCTTATATGTATTAGTCCATTTTTACACTGCCATAAAGATACTATCTGAGACTGGATAATTTATAAACAAAGGAGGTTTAATTGACCCACACTTCCACACGGTTGGGGAGGCCTCAGGAAACTTACAATTGTGCCGGAAGTAGAAACAGACACATCTTACATGGCAGCAGGTGAGAGAGAAAGTGAAGCAGGAAGAGTCCCTTATAAAACCATCAGATCTCATGAGAACTTACTTACTATCATGAGAACACGATGGGGGAAACAGCCCCCACGATCCAATACCTCCCACCAGGCCCCTCCCTTAACATCTGGAGATTAGAATTCAGGATGAGATTTGGGTGGGGACACAAAGCCGAACCATATTATTGTAGCTCCATTTCTCTATGAGAACGCCTGGCATTCAAGACATGTTACCTCATGAAGTATAGTTATATCTCCTTTAATGTCTTTGGTGATTTTAAAATCTAGGCTATTTGGAGTTTTCATCAATTAATTGTCTTTGCACTTAATGAATTTTTCATGTTTCCTTGGGCCCTTATATGTTGAGTGATTTTAGATTATATGCTAGATATTTTCAATATTGCATTGTAAAACTCTGAGTCCTGTTAAAATTCTCTGAAAAATGTTGAATTTTTGTATGTATTTTAGCAGACAATCAAACCAATTAGGCTCGGACTATAGGTTCTATCTACCTTTCTATGGGTGGTAATTATAATGTCATTTGAATCTCAAAGGCTTTGTTATAAAGGCTTGGTTCACTAAGCAGTTGGCCTAGACTTGGATGGTGGTTTATATTGTAGTTCTAATCTTAAATTCTTTGCTATGCTACTTTGTGTCTTTTCCATATGTGTCTCTCAGGAGTGAATCTAGGCCTTGTTCCAGTTTCTACATGGAATTAGGAGATGTGCTTCTCCAGCTCTCCTCATTCTGGCAACTGGAGTCACTCTTGGTGCAAAGTGGCAGGAGGAAAAATATTTCTGTTCTATTCTTTGGAACACAGGGTCTCCTTTTCCTTGTTCCTCAGGTCAGAAATAATGGGGTGATAGTTTTGCTGCTGCCCTTGCTATGCAATTCCATGACTGGGGCCACCCTGTTTTCAGAGCATGGAGGAGAGACAGAAAAACAAATACCACCAAACTCCTATGCATATGGACTGCTTCTTCAAGTTTTGACTACCTTCTTCAATCTGTCTGCCATTAGTTATTTTTCTAAGGCCTCATGCTGAAACTTTTTCAGTGCTGGATTTTAGTTGTCAGTGGCACTGGAAATCCCCGAGGAATGTTGATGTTGCTCATTGTTAGGAATATGAGGGGATCCTCTTAATATTTTAATTGTTGGAACCAAGAAGATATATTAGAAAAATAAACTATAAATGAAATACCGAGTCAAACTTGAGAATGCAATCAAATTTTGACTTGCCTGCTTGCAACAGAATCATTCCTTACAGAACTGATTCTAAGCTTAAAGGACAGATTGGATTTAAGGGCAAAACCCACAAAGATATAGTAAGTCTGTACATCATCCTGTTTGTTGAAAAAATAGTAGTTCTTCTTTGTGGTAAAAGTCAGTAATAAATTATTTTTCCCCTTGAGAGTAAGAAACTTACACGAATAGCCCTAAGTTGTATTGCATTTCAGGGAATATGGCAAAGCAGAAATATTGGTCAATTCAGAACAAAACAAAACAAAATACTCCTTTTTATGTAGGTTTTTTTGAAATCCAAATCTTTCAGTATATGCCATCGGTATGCTTGTATAGTTATATAATGTATATAATATAGTTATAAAGTCCACATAATGTCCACCATAGTAAACAGCTACAGGCATTTTTTTCTGAGAATAAAATAATCAGAATTTTGGTGGAATGAATAGCAATTTTCAATAATGTTTCACAGAAGAACACTTTAGAACTTTGTATATTGTAAAAAATTCAGTGCTAGGCAATAAGAGAATAATAGAAATAGTATGTGAAGAAGCACTTATTGACTGATTACTATGTTCCAATTACTGTTCTAGGAAATATCCATGCTCACAATAATTCCACAACATGATTATTATTACCCTTATAGTGTAAAAAAGGAGCCTGAGCCATGAAGACCTCATAATTTACCCAAATATAGCTGATAAGCATCAGAAATGGAATTTGAAAACAGACAGTCTGAGGTCAGAGCCTGTGCTTTTAACTGCTGTACTCTATTCAAGTGGAAGTATCATCATATTATTAGAAAGTCAAAGTCAGTGTGGTATAATGGAATCTAGGAGTCAGATTTTAGGCTTGGACTGGCCACTAATTAAGTATGTAACCTTGAAAAAGTCATGCTATATACTTTGGCCCTCAGTTTCCTTATGATCTCTAACTTATCTTCCCACTAGAAGAAAATATAGAAGAATATCAATCCTTGGAAGAGGTAATGAGTTTAAGCATAAAAAGAATCTATTCATTCTACACTTAGTATGATTATATACTCTTTGGGAGTTGAGGATACAGAGTACACAAAATAAAATTGCTGATTTTGTGAAGCTTTTGTGTAAATGCAGAAGGCAAACAAGTAAATACACAATAAACACATAATGCAATGTTAGATATGCATAAATGCTCTAATTAAAAATAAAATAATTATTATGGTTTAAATGTGTCCCCTAAAAGTTCATATGTTGATAATCCCCAATGCAACAGTGTTGAGAGGTGGCACCTTTAAGAGATGATTCGTTCATAAGGGCAGAACCCTTAACTTGCCTGCTTGCAACAGAAACCATTACGTACAGTACTGGCTCCCAGCTTAAAGGACAAATTAGATTTAAAGATGAAAGCCACAAAGTTATGGTGAGTCTGTTCATTATTCTTTTTGTTGAAAAAAATCAGTAAATTTTCTTTGCAGTAAAATTCAGCAATAAATTAATTTTCCCCTTGGGAGTAAGAATGGATTAATGCCCTGATCATGGAGATGAATGAGTTATTACAGGAATTCAGCCTCCTTTTCTCCTCTGTCTTTTGTGTACTCATTTTTGCCTTCCACCCTCCTGGCATAAGATGACCCTAGCCAGCTGCTATTGCTGTGCTCTTGGATTTTCCAGCCTCCAGAGTCATGAGCCAAATAGACTTCTATTCTTTATAAATTACTCAGTCTGTGGTATTCTGTTGTAGCAACAGAAAACAAACTAAGACAGTAGTGTTGAGGAATAGGGAGTGATGTTTGTTATATTTAGACAGGATGTGCAGAGAAGGTTTCTCTGAAAAAGCATTTGAGTTGAGATCTGGATAAAGTGAGGAGTCAAGCCATGTGTATATTTGTCAAAGAGCATTCTAGGCAAAGGGAATAAGAATTTTGGTGCATGAGTTTTTGTACAAGGATCTCACTCTATTTGAGCATTTCTATAATATAGGTTTAAAAATTGAACTATGTTTACAAATATAAAGTCTAACAAAAATTAGTGAGTTTATGCATATTTCTGAAAAAAATCATATACATTTGAAGTAGTTTATTCCATTACCTTTAAACATTTTATTAGGGAAGAATTTCAAAGTTGACTTTTATTTCAAATGTTATTTGAAGGCTGGAGCCATTAGCTCTGGGTCAGAAATATTTGTTCTTGCTTTTTGCCAAATTTGATCAAACCAGGAAGCCTGCCATCAAAGTGGAAGCCATCTTGCCTCCAACTTCTGAATGAAAATGAGAAGGAAAATATATTTGGAAAACAAAATATATTTCATTCAGAAATAATAGAATATAGTTCTTGAATGATAGCTAGAAACCGATCTAAAGTTAAGTAGAGTGAAATTGGGAAGTCCTGAGGAATGGGGAATAGAAAATGTCCAATCATTTTTGGCTCCTGTGGAGCACATAGAGAATATTCATGAAGAGGCAGTGACTAGAGATGGCTTTTATGTTACTGGTATTCTTGTTGCCTAATATTTTTGTCAAACAAATTCTCATAGGCTGCTTGAAGCCCTTTTGGTTTTTTGGACAATTTATTAAGAATACCATGTAATGTAACAATTTTTCTTTTTCTTTTTCTTTTTTTTTTTTTTTTGATATGGAGTCTCGTTCTGTTGCCCAGACTGGAGTGCAGTGGTGTGATCTCAGCTCACTACAGCCTCCACCTCCTGGGTTCAAGTCATTCTCCTGCCTCAGCCTCCTGAGTAGCTGGGATTACAGGCACATGCCACCACACCCAGCTAATTTTTGTATTTTCAGTAGAGAAGAGGTTTCACCATATTGGCCAGGCTGGTCTTGAACTCCTAACCTCAAGTGATCTGCCCACCTCGGCCTCCCAAAGGGCTGGGATTACAGGTGTCAGCCGCTCTGCCTGGCCTTGTAATGATTTTTAGATATCATAGTTCTTGCAAACATATTTGTGTTTTTTCTCATGCTTTCTATGTGAATAAAATAGTTTTCCTACATAAACTTTGCTGTACTAAATAGCCCTTTATGTATTTGTATTAGTCTGTTTTCATGCTGCTGATAAAGACATACCTGAGACTGGGAAGAAAACAAGGTTTAATTGGACTTACAATTAAAGGGGAGGCGTCAGAATCATGGAGTGAGGTGACAGACACTTCTTACATGGTGGGGGAAGAGAAAATGAAGAAGCAAAAGCAGAAACCCCTGATAAACCCATCAGATCTTGTGAAACTTATTCACTATCACAAGAATAGCATGGGAAAGACCAGCCCTTATGATTCAATTACCCCCAACCCCAGTTCCCTCCCCCAACACATGGGAATTTTGGGAGATACAATTCAAGTTGAGATTTGGGTAGGGACACAGCCAAACCATATCCATATTATAAAATAGCCCCACATGCTTTTTCTCATTTGATCCTCACAATTCTCTTTAAACCATTCCTGCGGACAGAGCCCTCCTGGCCTAAACATCTCCCTTCAGGCTCCACCTTCCAACACTGTTGCACTGGGGATCAAGTTTCCAACACATGAATTTCTGGGGGACACATTTGAACCATAGCAACTGGTGATAAAGAATACAGGATTCACTAATACTGCAAGCTCCTCAGCCCTCCTTGGGAGTTGCCTGCCCACAGTTGCTTGCCAGATGCCCAAGGCTTCCTCTGAGATGTGTGATCCGCCTGGGAAGAATGGGCCCCCACAGTGGCCAGTGACCCAGTGTTGTTTGCTACAGCTGCTTCATTGCTTTAGTGTGCATCCCCTCTTGGGGCGACTCACCTCTCTGATAGGCATTTTCTTTCCACAGTACCATTTATACAATTCTTCTCAATACATTAAGTACTGGAAGTGGAAGAAACAGTCAGAAACCATTTCTTGCAGGTCTCTCAAAGAAACCTACTCCAGATCACTTGCTTTATTAAGCAGCAGAACTGGGACTCAAACCCCATTTTCTCTAACTCCAAATTTGATGCTCCTCATCTTGATAATAGCTATAGTAGATTTGTCAAAGTTCACAGAAACTGTGACTTCCCTGGTATTACCTAGTGGTGGAGGTGACAAGAAATACAGATTTAAAAAAAATTCTTGCCTAGTGTTCTGTTATAATCATGCGAAATCTTGATGGCTTCAAAAAAAGAGCAAGCTTCAGAACTCAAAATGAAGGTGGCGGGGTGGGGGGGAGGTGTTACAATGACCTCAGGTGGCTTGGTTTTTGTTAATCAGCCCCAATTGATGTTTATCAAAAGCCATAGCCCCAGAAACTGTTTGGATTCCTCTCCAAGTGTGTATGTCTTTATACAATGAGAACCTGCTTGTCATAAAGGACACTGATGGTGCCTGCAGCTAATTTTGATTGAAGTTATTATGAAGGCACTTCCTTTTTCAGATGTGATTTGATGCTTGGCCTCTCACAGTACTGGGAGTCCTGACTGTACATTTCTCGGTACCCCATGACCTCAAAAGCCTGCTAAGAGTTTTTGCCTAGTCAGCTTCTGCTCTGTGGATATATGGGCCAGAGGCATGCCAGCAACGTGTTGGCTGCAGATGGCTTCCCACATGGTGGTTAAATTTTCTTCTAGTGTTCCCCATTTTTGTCCTTGTCTCTCTAATGCTTCCCTATTGACTTCAAGTTAAAAATATTTATGAGGGAGAGAGAGAGAGCGACAGCGCATGTGAGAGAGAATAGGAATGAGAGAGAAAACAAACTCCTGGATACGTTTTTAAATCTCCAAGGTAGAATCCTCTTTGAGCCTTTAGGATAGTGCCTCTCAAACTTTAATTGTATACAAACCACCAGGGGTCTTATTACAATGAAGATTCTGATTCAGGACTTCCAGGAATGGGCCGTGAGATTCTGCATTTCTGATCAGCTCCCAGCGCACATCAGTATGCTCACTGCTTGCTGTACTTTGAGTAGCAAGATTTTAAGATATATGATCTATATCACTACCTTCAAACTTGCTCAGTCAAATCTCCCTCTTCTGTACTTTACTCACATCTGAGCACAGCCAGTGACCTTCAGGTGTAAAGTGTCCAGGCTGGGACAGTGTTCTCTGCTTTCCCAGGTCTCTTCTCTCTTTGGGACCCCCTTTTCCTCTGGGAACAGCCACAGGAAGGAGGTAGATAGAAGGGGGCAAGTGTCTCTTCCTTTGATTGTGTCTGTTATTGCTGCATCTCTGAACCGCTATCAAAGCTCTGCATGTAGCAGGCTTCTAAAAGTTGAGTCTCTATTGGCACATGTGTGAGTTTCCTTGTAGGGACTTTCAGAGTCTCCCCATCGTTCAATGCTTTGACACAGGAGATATTATTTAACATTGGATTGTATGTTTTGGTGACTGAGAGACCCTGCGAAGAACTCAAAAGTTATCACTGTTTTTTTTGGACCACTAGTCTCCTTGTGTTTCACCCTGCAACTGCCTACATTTGAGGGTTGCCTTGCTTGGCAGAAAGCTCTTGGATGGGCACAAGCAAGACTACTCAAGCCCTCCTGCACTAGTGTGACATGGATCCTTGCTATAATAGCAATGTGCTTCCTCCTTTCTTTGGTCTGCCTTTTCCCCTTTCCTTTTTTTTTTGTTTTGTTTTGTTTTATGCTTGGCTACATGTAGAGTAGTCCAAGAAGCCCCCTGGCTTAGGAGAGGTGTGGCAATAGAGTGGATTCCATCCTCACCTTCTTGCAGGTGCTCTCAATCTCAACAAGTCATCTTTTGGAGTGTCTCCCTTCACTGGTTTCCAGTAGGGATGAAAAATCCTCAACCCTACTTTCCAGGGAGAACTCCATTTATAAACGCTATAAACCAAAAATAAAATTCTAAACTTTACAACTAACTGAATGCACCCCATCTCTTGGCCAAGGGCATTCTGAAGTTAACCTGAAACACCAGGTTAGGCCATCATGGGAAGGAGGGGTTGGACATACCTCATTATACCTTCCTCCCTTTGGAATTCAGGCACAACTGACCAGCATTAACATTAAACCAGACCTTAAGACTGACCAAATAGACTTTTTGTGGTGATAAAATATCAACATGAGAGATAGCAGGCCGTGCAAGAAACTGAAGTATTTTACCCCGAGATATATTTCTTTGACATATTTTGAAATGACCTTGCAAAGCTGTCTCTTGTGGGGAAAATCTACCTTCTATAGGGAATCCTCTTCCCTTTCCAGGTCTTTTTCTTGTTCCAAGAGATAATTAAGAGTGCAGTACCTTTTTATGTCTGATTACAAACATTTACTATCTATTTTCTCTGAAGCCTGCTACCTGGAGGCTTCACCTGCATAATAAGGACCTTGGGCTCCACAAGTCCTTATCCTAACCCAGACACTCCCTCTTATTGATTCCAGGTCTTTAGGTAAACTCTTTCAAGCAATTACCAATCAGAAAATCCTTAAATCCCCCTATCTATGACCTAGAAGCCCCCCCCCACCCTACCACAACCCCCATCACCTTTGAGTTGTCCTGCTGGACTGAACCAGTGTGCATCTTACATGTATTAATTGGTATCTTATGTTTCTCTAAAATATATAAAACAAAGCAGTAGCCCAGCCACCTTGGGCAAATGTTCTCAGGATCTCCTGGGGCAGTGTCATGGGCCATGGTCACTCACATTTGGCTCAGAATAAATTCTTTAAATATTTTACAGAGTTTGACTCTTTTTTGTTGACAGTGCTACCTAAGCCATGCCTGCTCTGATTCCCTTACCTTGCTTTCTGCCTCCTTTTGTAGGCTGGAAAGAGAGTATGAGGCTGAGTTTCATTCACAAAACTCTTGCTGAGCTTTGGAAGGGTGTCTGGGTCCAAATTGTTTGCGTCTCTTTAAAAAATCTAGTGTTGATTACTTCTTTGTCCCTTGCTTTTCCTCTCAACAGGGGTAAGAGATGAGAAGACCCACTCAACCTTTTGAGCCATAGTTACACCTGCCTTTGTTTTGCAGAAGCAGGGCTGGGGAAAAGCTGTAAAAAGTGATGAGAGAATTTAAGCTTGTGCATTCTGAGGTCTTGTCTGTGGGATTAAACCTTTACAGAGCAATAGGTCTCAGTCACCAGGAGGTGACTGGGTGAGAGCATTTACTGAGAACCTTTTGACAGTATCTTATTTATTTATTTTTATTTCTTTCTTTCTTTGAGACAGAGTCTTACTCTGTTGCCCAGGCTGGAGCGCAGAGGCGTGATACCAGTTCACTGCAACCTTTGCCTCTTGGGTTCAAGTGTTTCTCCTGCCTCAGCCTCCTGAGTAGCTGAGACTATGGTGCCCGCCACCACGCCCGTCTAATTTTTGTATTTTCAGTGGAGACAGGGTTTCGCCAAGTTGGGCAGGCTGGTCTCAAACTCCTGACCTCAGGTGATCTGCCTGCCTCGGCCTCCCAAAGTGCTGGGATTATAGGCCTGAGCCACCGTGCCTGGCCCAGTATCTCATTTAATCCTAACCACAAACTTGGGAGGCAACTTCTGTTATTTAAATTTTATGTTAAGAAAATACACTCAGAGAGATTAAGTAATCTTCAAGAGGAATTGTAGCTACTAAGCTACCACTTTCAACCCATGTCTGTGTGACTCCCTAACCAACTTCTTAAGCACCATGCTAGGCAACATTCCCAGTGCAACTTCCTATAAGACATGAGGCTAAATTAACAGTGAGGTGGGGGTGGGGGAATATACCCCTTTACTCCCTGTGAATTCCCCTCCCTTCATACATGAAGGTACAGAGATATTCAATTTGTAAAAAGTCAAGGTTTTTTTGTTAGAAGGCAGCCACCAAGGTTTCAAATGATGCAAGGAAGTATTTATTCCAAATGTTCCATATAAATTAATCCATGTCTTAGAAAATTCAGGAACTTTTTATACTTCTGAATTAATCCTAAATTAAACCTTACTTTTCTCATGGAATGACGTATGATTTAATTAATTCTGTTTAAAAAGCAAGGTTGATCATTGTTACTAGGTTGAGAAAAATAATAGACTAGTTTTTTGGTTAAACATCTTAAATGATTCAAAATGTGGATGCATTGTTTTCATTATATTTGGGCCATTTGATTTTATAGGTACTGCTTAATTAATAGACTATGGGTTACTTTTCATTTTCAGAAAATAAATTTCCATGGCATGAGAGATATTTATATGAACCATTTGTGATTCCTTTCGGTTGTAGCTGTGTTGTAAATAATCAATACATACTTTAGAAAGAAACACCCAGAGGAACAGAGTATAAGATTGCATCCTTATGTAGAATTGATTCTGAAGTGAAAATGCAAAGGAATATGGGAAAGGAGTGGTGGCATTGTAGAAACACAAGTCTAGTCTTTCTTGGTGACAGTTAAGATTGGAATTCATGTCTGATAGGCTTTTTGCTGGTTGTTAAAACCTGTTCATTTAGTAATGGTTTGCTGAGTGCCTACTCTGTGCCATGCTAGTTGCTAGGGATATGGGCAGTGCACAACACAGACACAGGCCTGTTGAGGGAGCTCAAGGTCTCTCAGAGGACATCCAAACCAGCAACCACAAGAACAGACAAGGAGAGGTGGATAAGGGGCCATGGGTACATAAAGGGCTATGGAGAGGATGATCATTTATCAAGCAAACTGGAACAATTCTGAAGATGAAAGAGAACTATCTTGCAAATTATGCTAGGATGACTGCATAAGCTGGAAATGTTATGAGGTCTCCACTGGGGAGGGGGTCAGGGAAGTCTGTCCTGAAAGAGTCACATTTCAGCTGGAGACTGATGGATGAGTAGGAGTAAGCCCAGTGAGGTGCATGGGATGGGAGTCCATGTTCAGGCAGGAGCATGTGCTCAGGCCTAGAGCTAATTAAACCAAAAGATACATAGAGGCTGGAGATGAGAGGACAAGCAAAAACATGAAAGTAGGCTTGAAAAAAATTGGAATCTATACATATCAATTCAGTTCTCTGTCTCTTAGTATCCCATTGTTGTGTTTCAACATGTTTGGGTTCTACTTGCTTCATTTGTAAATAGAGATTATAATATTTAACTCGCAGGGCTGCTCTGAGACTAACTGTAATAATTTATAGAAGTTGTCTGACACAAAATAGGAAATCTAAAAATGTTTATTCTTGTATTTTCATACACTAGCAATTAACAATCTGAAAAGATTAAAAGATAATTTCATTTACAATAGCATCAAAAAGAATAAAGTACTTAGAAATAAATCTAACTAAAAAAGTACATGACCAGTATACTTAAAATTACAAGACATTGCTGAAATAAGTGAAAGAAGATCTAAATAAATGTAAAGACAAAGACATCCCATGTTCATGGATTGGAAAACTTAATATTGTTAAGATGGTAACACTTTCCAAAGTGGTCTACAGATTCAATGTAATCACTATTAAAATTCCAGGGACCTTTATTTTTCAGAAATGAAACAGCCAATTCTAAAAGTCATAAAAAATTGCAAGGAGCCCCAAATAGCCAATACAATCTTGAAAAAGAACATAGTTGGAGGACTTGGTTTTCTGATTTCAAAAGTTACTATAAAACTATAATAATCAAAACAGTATGGTAGTGGCATATAGATAGATATATGGATCAACACAATAGGATTGAGAGTCCAGGAAATAAACTTATACATCTATGCTCAGTTGATTTTCAATAAGGGTCCCATTTAATGGGTGAAAAACTAGTTTATTCAACAAATGATGCTTGGAAAACTGAATTTCCACTTGCAGAAGAATAAAGTTATACTACACACCATATATAAAAACTCAAAATGATTCAAAAATCTAAATATAAAAGCTAAAACTTTATTTTATTATTATTATTTTAAAAATTTTGTTTTAGATTCAGGTGTACATGTGCAGGTTTGTTACACGAGTATATTGTATGATTCTAAAGTCTGGGCTTCTATTGATTCTGTCATCCAGATAGTGAACATAGAACTCAGTAGAACATTTTTCTGTCTTTGACCTCCTCCCTCCCTTCTTCCTCTTCTTTTGGAATCTCCAGTGTTTATTGTTGCCATCTTTATGTCTGTGTGTACCCAATTTTTAGCTCCCACTTATAAGTGAGAATATGTGATATTTTTGTTTCTGTGTTAATTCATTTAAGATAGTGCCCTCCAGCTTCGTCCATATTACTGCAAAGGACATGATTTCATTCTTCTTTATGGCTGTGTAGTGTTCCATGGTGTATATGTACCACACTTTCTTTATCCAGTCCACTGTGGATGTACACCTAGGTTGACAGCATTACTTTGGTATTGTGAATAGTGCTGTGATAAACATATGAGTGCAAGGATCTTTTTCATAGAATGATTTATTTTTCTTTAGGTATATGTCCAGTAATTGGATTGCTAGGATTAGTGTTAGTTCTATCTTTAGCTCTTTGAGAAATCTCCAAACTGAAAAGCTAAAAATGTATACTCAAAGAAGAAAATAGGTAAATCTTCATACCTTGGATCTGCCTTGGAGTGGTTTTTTAGCTGGTTTTTACCAAACATAAACAACAACAAGAAAAATAGCTCAACTGGACTTCAGCAAAATTAAAAACATTTTTGTATCAAAAAATACTTTGAGTATGAAAAGAATAAAAAGACAATCCACAGTAGAGAAAAATCATATGTCTGCAAGATACATGCATGTAATGAAAAAAATAATAAAAAACTTTATCTGATAAAGTTTTAATATTCAGACTATATAAAGAATTTTTATAATGCAACAATGAAAAGACAAACAATTCAATTAAAAGACAGGCAACAGATATGAGTAGACATTTCTCCAAAGAAAGCATGCAAATGACCAATAAGTACAGGGAAAGGTGCTACACATCACTGATCATTAGGGAAATGCAAATCAAAACAGTGATGAGAGGTGAGATAGCAGTTCATAGCTATTAAGATGATTATAACAACAAAAAAGAAAAATTAGTGTTGGTGACGATGTGGAGAAACTGGAACCTTCTGACAGTACTATAGGATGGGAGTGTAAAGTGGTACAGCAGCTGTGGAAGACAATTTGAAGACTCCTCAGAAACTTAAACACAGAATTATCATATGACCCAGCAATGGCATTCTTAGCTATGCATTTCATAGAATTGAAAACCACTGTTCAAAACAAAAATTGTACAAGAATGTTTATAGCAGCCCTGTTCATAATAGCCAAAAGGTGAAAACAATTCAAATATCCATCAGTTGTTGAATGGATAAACAGAATGTGGTATAGCTGTACAATGGAACACTGTTCAGCCATAAAACGAATGAAGTATTGACACATGTTACATCTTGGATGAAGCTTGAAACATTATGCTAAGTGAAATAAGTCAGATACAAAAGGCCACAAATTGTATGATTCCATTTATTTGAAATATTCAAAATAGGGAAATACATGGAGACAGCAGGCAGATTAGTAGTTTCCAGGGGCTGGGAGGAGGGAGGTATGAATGGTGATTACTTATTGGGCACAGGGATTCTGTTTGGGATGATGAAATGTTCTAGAACTAGGTAGTGGTGATGTTGTTCAGCATTGTAATCATACTTAATGCTACTGAATTATACAAACTCCTGAGCTTAAGTGACCCTCTTGCCTCCACCTCCTAAGTAGCTGGGGCCACAGGTGGATGCCACCATGCTGCCTATAAAATTAATATTATTTGTAATTGACAAATCATAAATTTATACATTTGTGGGGTACAATGTGATGTTTTGATATCTGTATACAATGTGGAATGATTAAATCAAACTAAATTAACATCCATCAGTTGCTTACCATTTTTTTTTTGTGGTGAGACATTTGAAATTTACTCGTCAAGTTATTTTGAAATATACAATATATTATTACTGACTATAGTCACCCTCCTGTGCAGTAGATCCTGACCTATTCCACATATCTAACTGAAACTTTGTACTTTTTAACCAACAACTCTCCGTTTTCCCCTCTCCCCAGCCTCTGGTAACTGTCATTCTGCTCTTATAAGTTTGACTTTTTTAGATTCCACATATAAATGAAATTATGTAGTATTTGCCTGGTTTATTTAACTTAGCATAATATCCTCCAGGTTCATCCACACTGTCACAAATAATAGAATTTCCTTCTTTTTTAGGGCTGAATAGTATTCTATTGTCCATGCAAAAGAATAAAGTTGGATTCTTATCTCACACCATATACAAAAATTACCTCAAAATAAATACTTAAATATAAGACATGAAACTTTAAAACTACTAGAAGTAAACATAGAAGAAAGCTCCACAACTTTGGTCTGGCAATGGTTTTTTTTGGATATGACTTTGAAAGCACAGGCAACGAAAGCAAAAATAAACAAATGGGATTGAAACAAACCAAAAAGCTTCTGCACAGCAAAGGAAATGATTAACAAAATAAAGAGACAACCTACAGAGTGGAAAAAAATATTTGTAAACCACATATCTGGTAAGGGATTAATATCCAAAATATATAAGGAACCCAAGCAACTCAATAGCAAAAAAACAAAAAACAAACAAAAAAACCCAATTTAAAAATGGATAAATGACCTGAAAAGATATTTCTCAAAAGAACACATACAAATGACCAACAGGTTCATGATAAAAAAGCTCAACCTCACTAATCAGTAGGAAAATGGAAACTAAAACCACAATGAGTTATCACCTCATACCTGTTATAAGGGCCATTATTGAAAGATGAGCAATAAGAAGTGTTGGTAAGGATGTAGAGAAAAGGGAACTTTTATACACCGTTGGTGGGAATGTAAATTAGTAAAACCAGTATGAAAAACAATAGAGGGTTTCCTCAAAACACTAAAAAAGAAACACCATATGACCTAGCTATCCCACTTCTGGTTATACATCAAAGGGATTGAAATCTGTACGTCAGTGCAACATCTGCACTGCCATGTTTACTGCAGCCATATTCACAAAAGCTCTGCTTTTGTATGAATTTAAAGGCAGGGGATGGGCAAATACAGTGTGGGCAGAAGAAGTACAAAAAATGCCTGAGAAGAAACAACCCATCTCTTCTAATACCCATTCCTTTTTGACAGGGTGGGGAGCAGGGTAGAGGGAGACTATTTTCATGTGATTAGCGTGTTTCATTGTATAACAAGAACTTTCTGTTGTGCCATCAAGATTTAGACAAACATCAGATCTTGATTTCAAATACCATTTCTAAGTTGAACCAGAGACCCTTCTTGAAGAAATGTCTTATTGCAGGGCTGGGCTAGGGAAAATGCAAAGATGAACTTGAAACATCTATTTGTTTCAGAAAATAAGAAAGTGCTCAAAAAGTGATACGAGTATTTCAAAAAGACACAGAAGCTGGCTTGAAGAGGTTCCAACTGGCCAAATCCAGAATAGTTAGAACATCAAAATAAATCTTGATAGGCACACATAGTCCATAATGATAATGAGCAAACTATTTTAAGTAAGTTTAAAAACAAACAAGCATATAACTGAGGGATCAGGTAAAATACTTGCTTAGAGTAGAATACCAACCAGTAAATGCAGAAAGAATAAAGGAGTAAGGAAATCACCACTTCCAACCACTGTAGTTATAATTGATTCATCAAAGGATGCCAAAACTATCAGGTAAAAGTTTAATAGAGAATAGAATATTTACACAGTCCCAAAGTATCTCTCCACAGATTAATTATTAATTTTAAAGAAAAAAAAATGACAATTTTACACTGGAGCAAACTGGTGGTTAACATTTCAACAAGAGAACAGAGTTAATGCCATCAATTGTGGGATGAAGTGACATCAAGTGCCATCTCCTAATGTGAAGCACTAACAAGGACATATCAAAAAGGCATGACACAAGCCTAACCACATGGAAGCATGAGACAAACCCAAACTGGGGAGCATTCTGGTCTCCAAACATGTCAATGTAATGAAAGACAAAGAAAGGCAAAGAAAGAGACATGCTGACCAAACGCAATGTGTGAACCTTATTAGATCTTGAAGCAGAAATGCTCTAAAGGACATGTGATGGTTCATTTCATTTGTCAACTCGAGTGGGCTAAGAGATGCCCACGGACCTAGTAAAACATTTGTGGGCATGTCTGGATGGGTGTTTCGAGATTAGATTGGCATTTGAATTGTAGACAGTAAAGAAGATTGCCCTCACCAATGCGGGCAAGCAGCATCCTATTTGTTGAAGGTGGAAATAGAACAAAATGGCAGAGGAAGAGCAAACTCTTTCTCTGTGTTTGAGCTAGGACATCCATCTTCTCCTGCCTTTGGACATTAGTGCTCCTGGTTTTGGGGCAAAGTTTGAACTAGGACTTACACTAGCACTTTCGCTATTTCCACTACCCCTCCCAGTCCTTTGCACTCTTCGGACTGAATTACGCCACCAGCTTTCCTGGTTCTCCAGCTTGCAGATGACAGATGGTGGGACTTCTCAGCCTCCATAATCATGTGAGCTAATTCCCAAAATAAATCTCCGTGTGTGTGTGTGTGTCTGTGTGTGTATGTGTATGTATGTGTGTGTATAATTTTTTTCCTTGGTTCTGTTTCTCTTGGAGAACCCTGACTGATATAGACAGTCTTGGTAAAATCTGAATGTGACTGATTATAGTAGTATGTCAATGTTAAAATTTCTGAGTTTCATCATTTTAACATGGCTATGTAAAGTATAGTAATTGTTTTGTGTTTAGCAGATACCTGCTGAAATATTTAGGGAGTGTTAAGGGTGAAGGGTTATGGTACCTGCAATTTGCTCTCAAGTAGTTTAGTAATAATAATTATTCTGTATCTATGAGAAATAAAGTAAATGTAGCAAGATATTAGCAATTGGTGAGTTTAAGCAAAAGATATATAGTAGTACTTGCAACTGTCTTGTAAATTTGAACTTCTTTCAAATAAAGTTAAATAAAAAACTTTACATCCTCACTCACTCCCAACATACAATTCTCCCTTTCAGAATTCATACTTGGGAGATGCAGCATGGTGAACAGTGATGGTATCATCTCTAAAGTATGTTCCAACAGTAACATTTTTTATTTATTTCTTTTTCTTTTTTTTAAGAGATGGGGTCTCACTACATTGCTCAAGCTGGTCTCAAACTCCTGGGTTCAAGTGATCAGCCTGCCTCAGCCTCCCACAGTGCTGGGATTACAGACATGAGTCACAGTGCCAGGACAGGACTTTTGATTTCTGTGTATCTGCATTTTTCTGTAATATCAGTCCTGATCCAATAAAACATACAAAGAAACGTACTGACACCTTCAAAGCCATATGTACAAACACTGTAAAGAGATCCCTTTGCCAGAAATTTTAAAAAGACCGATAGGCTGGGCCAAAGGGACAGTTTTGGGGAGATTGGTGATGATGAAGAAGTTTTGTCACCTTGAATTGTAGTTTGTCCTATTCTGAAATGCATGACTAGGGCCTGCGGAGCTGAGCCGGTGACTCCACAGCCTGGAGGAGCAGATGAGAGATGAAACAAAGAATGTGGTGTCAGTTCTCACAGTTGTTTCTAACACCCCACGACATGCCTGTCACTAACATTGTCAGAGGCTGCAAACTAAATGAATTGGGAAAATTTTCCTGGGATAGTCAACTCCTTACATGCTGGAAGGTACCACTCTCAGCATCTTATTTCTGTAACTAAAGACACATTACCAAGAATTTCTGTGGAGATGCAGATTTAAGCAGGAGACTGATGAATTTTGCCTGGCTGTGTGTGTACTTTATCCACTGTCAGTTTGATGTCAGCTGCTCAAATTGATGTCAAGGAAAGCCAAATTCTATTAATATTTTGTGTAGCTTAAAAATTACAGAAGAATCCCCAAACAGATTAATAATTTTTGCATGAGAAATTTATATTTTGGGCAACTTCATTTATTCTGGGGAATTCATTATTCTTTGACACATGAGATAAGAGGATCGAAAACAAGGGGATTATGCTGAGAGTGGGAGATTAAATAATTCATTTGACTGCACTACTCAGCCCTCCACATTCTACTTTACTAGATATCAATGTTTGCTTTTTCTTTCAAAGTTTAGCTAATAATTAAGATTACTATGGGAACATCAATTTGCTCTTTGGAATGTGCTATTTCTCCCAGCTTAAGATTGAAAGGGCTGTTCTTCATAGTGCACTGATTCCTGCATAATCAGAGTATATCACAAGCAAGTGTGTGCCAGTGCATGTTCGGTAGCACATTCACACAGACATACACACGGAGACATTCCAACTTATAACAGAAAAATTAAGCCGAATGGTTGCTGTTGCTCATGTATGCTCAAGTAAACATTAGGATTTAATGCTATTGTATGTGCTGTGGTCTACACTGTAAACACACATCAGGAATAAGAGGTCAGAACATACATTTCCTTCCTATTGAGCACTTTCCTATTTCCTTCCTGAGCACCTTTCTGTCCTTATTAGGAAGAAGTCTGGCATTTTTAAGATCCCTCTCCACCCAAAACTTGTTGTTTAAGACATGGAAAGGTTGTGTAGTTCAGTCCAAAACACAACTGGAGAAAGAAATCAGCAGATGAGAATTGTTTGGGTGTCACATCCTGGCAGATGCTTATTGACCATTTCTGGAATGTCTTTCGTGAGAAGGACCCTACATAGCTAGGTGGGGTACCCTTGATGTGCCTCCAGTTTTAGAGCTCATTTGTTCACACTCATATACCCAGACATTGCTCCAAATATGACTTTTAGGCCAGAGTATCTGAATTCGGAAGGATTTGTTATCTCAATCACATGCTGAAAAAAAATTTAATTCTTCTCTTCACCCCAAGTTCTTATGTTCTTGAGGAAATACATTTTTAAAAGCCCCAAGTTTATATTGGCATTGACATTTCCAATTCAGTGGTTTTCTCTTTTTCCTTACTTTGCCACTATCTTAGTCCATTCGGGCTACTATAGCAAAATGCCTTAGGCTGGGTAATTTATAAAGAAGAGAAATTTATTTCTTACTGTTCTGGAGGCTGGGAAGCCTAAGATCAAGGGCACTGGCAGATTTGGTGTCTGGTGAGGACACTCTTTCCTCTGCTTTCAAGATGGCGCCTTGTTGCTGTGTCTTTCCTGGAGGGGACCAAGGGTGTGTCCTCACATGGTGGGAGCGTGGAAGTGCAAAAGGGCCTAGCTAGCACCCTCCATCTCGTTTATAAGAGCACTAATCCATTCATGAAGATGGAGACTTCATGGACTAATCATTTTCTAAAGAACCCACCTCTTAATACTATTGTAATTGTATTAAATTTTAAGATGAATTTTGGACAGAGTGCAAACATTCAAACTATAGCAGAAACATACCTTTAAACATGTGAAAACTACAATTGTAATATTACTTTTAACAATATAACTACTGAGTGAAAGTTAGAATTTCTTTGCAATTTGTTTTGTTTTGTTTTTATATCCATAAATGATATATGTTCAGAGTATGGGGTTCCAAATATTATCTGTTAGGTCCATTTGCTTTAATACATTTCCAGTTTTAGGGTTTACTTTTGAAATTCTTTAAATTTGGTATTTGGAATATATAAAATATTTACATGATTCAAAGTAAAAATATTTCTAAAAGATTTTCTCAGAAAGGTTCCATTTCCATTCTGATTTACCCCAATGTATCCCCCTCAACCAGGGCCCCAAAGATATTTTTTGTTTATTCTTTCAGCATTTCTTGTTAGGAAACACATACATTCATATTCTTATTTTCTTCCTTTTCTTACACAAAGGCTAGCATACTATATACACCATTCTGCACCTTAAAAAAATGAACTATCAGTCTTGGAGATCAGTTCAATCAGTAAAAAGAGACCTTTTTCATGACTGTATAGTACCTCATTGTGTGGGTGTCCCATAGACTATCTAACCACTACTCTACTGATTGACATTTGATTTGTTTCCAATATTTTGCTATTATATCTAATGCCTCAGTAAATAACTTTGTACACATGTTTCATACTTGCGGAGTTGCCTTTTCAGGGAAGATACTTAGAAGTATGATCGTTGAAGAAAGGGCAAATGCATACATTATGTATTGCTAAACATACATAAAAGTCACAGCATTTTGCATTCTCACTGACAATTGATAAAAGTGTCAGTTTCTCTATGGCTTAATGTACAGGACATGTTATTAAGCATTTGGATTTTTTGCTAAAACTTTGGGATTTATTTTTCATGCACTAGGTTTCTCCAGAGTCAGCAGGAGGAGCAACACCTCTTAATTCAGGGGCATGCTAGAGCTGGCCAAAATTGACTCACCAGAGTTTGTTGTCAAAATTTCAGAAATTTTACATTGGTTGCTAACCACAGCCATCATTATAATCAAGCTATATAAACTTATAATTAAATATTAAAAACAAAGGCAATAAATACTAAAAAAAAAATCACGGCTTCCTAATGATTTTACTCTGTTTACTACTATCTATGTCCTTGAGCTAATTTACTCCTATGCCTGTAACGTAGAAACACAGGATGAGATCCTACACACCTCTTTTCAATTATGCACTCAGGGACTTCACATTGGCAGCCTGAAATCAGCCATGGTGGGAGTATTTACACCATGGAAATCAGCAAACACAACAAACCCAGGCTGTTTTTCTTCTTTCCCAAAGAGCGGATTGTTAAACATTTACCTGCACACCACAGAACACTACTGCAGTTCTCGCACAAAAAAACTTCAGGGGAAGAATCTTTCCAAAGGTCCTCTATCTGGGGGGGAAAAAAAAAAAAAAAAAACCCCGCAAAAACAAAACACCAAAATATTTCAACATCCAACATCTGATTAAAAAAAAAAAAACATTGAGAGGCTGAGGTGGGTGGATCACAAGGTCAGGTGATCGAGACTATCCTGGCTAACAAGGTGAAACCCCGTTTCTACTAAAAATACAAAAATTAGCCAGGCGTGGTGGCGGGCGCCTGTAGTCCCAGCTACTCGGGAGGCTGCGCCAGGAGAATGGTGGGAACCCGGGAGGCAGAGCTTGCAGTGAGCCGAGATTGCGCCACTGCACTCCAGCCTGGGCGACAGAGCGAGACTCCGTCTCAAAAAACAAACAAAAACAAACTAACAAGCAAAAAAAACAATTAATGTGGGTGGGGGATGAGGCTTGTCAAATGTTTCCAGAGGTCTCCTTGGTGAAGTCTGCATGTGGTCTAGCACTTCCTTTGGAAGGTATTATCTGTTATCCCCTAGGTCCTTGGATGAAACTCACATTTAACAGGCTGTTATATGCAAAGGACTGCAGATGCTATTATGTTCATGTTGCATAATATGAATAATTTTAATTTGCATGTTTAATTCTATACAAAAATTAGCATAATCTGAAAGTCAATGAATATTAGAATTATGCCAACTGTTCCCTATTAATCAATTTTATGTGTGAATTCAACCTAAAACCCTCAACAGTTCTATTCTAGGCATATGGATAATACTGACCAAGCCTAAGTGCTCCAAATTTATTAAACCTACTCATATTATATTATATGTGATCAATCAATTATATCTGATTGCATTTGTATGTGCTTTAAAGGCATCATTTCCACTTTCAACATTGAACTCAGCTCAACCACACCAAATGCTAGTTTCAGGAGTCCATGTTCAGAGGGAATATTTTGTGCATATTGTAATATCTGTATCATGCTGTCATGGCATGGATATTAGTTATTTCTACGGATAAATACCGTATAACCTTAGAACATGGACCTGGGAAGCAAGAAACACACGAATAAATAATTTTAAATTTTAGATAAAATAACCCAAACCGGTGGACATTATAGGGAAGAAAATGAAATCTGCAGGAAGATAAAATCAGAGTAGGAGGAAGAATATAAGTTTAAATTAAAAAGGAATAAACAAAGTAAGTGTTACTTTGAAGTCCTTATCCTAATGTCCATGGAATAGGTGAGGGTCAGTTTTTAGGGTTTAGGAAGTCGGTGAATCTCCTGAAATTGTTCAAACATATGTGTTAATGTAATACTGTGAATTTTTCAGAAGAGAGTTTTCTTAACTTTCATTGGATTCTGAGAGGGACTCCAATGACCCCCCAATAGAAAGAGCCATGGTTTACTACCAATAGCATTACCTTAAGACTGCTGAAATCTGAACTATATAAGTCATTCTTTATGGCACATGAAACTGAGCTATTCCCTTTAACCTCTCAGGCGCCCGTGTATTCACTTATGACCCAGTGTGAGCTCTAAGTTACCATAGTCTCATGGCATGCACAGGGTTGGGGCTTAGGGAGAAAATTAAGTTATACTATTCTTTTCCTGCAGAATGTGGAATCATATGAAACATAAAACGTGAATAAAACAGATGGAAACCAAATTTCCATTTTACGAAAGCTGGATTGGAGAATATGATTTGGATCTACAGCCAACTATACTTCATTTTACTGCTTTTCTGCTTGGTACATTAATATACTCACCAGAAAAGAAATTGTAGCCCTCTATAAACTTACTGTCTGGAGGAGCAGGGAATGTATGCATCCTGAGTGCACTCTTCCCACAAAAGAGCAACTAGAAGGTACTGAACCAAGTGTTTTCAGGTCCTTTTAAAACACAGCACCAAAAAGATAAATGAGACAGTTGATAGAGACTATTCTTTTCTTGGGTGGTGGTGGGGGGCGGGACATCAGTTTCTTGCTTTAGGAGACAAGGTGGCGATGCCAGAAGGAGTAAAAAACCACTGCCCTATAGACAGATGCCTCTTGGTCATACAAACCCAAAAGGCTATCTAATGGAATAGCTTGGAAAAAGTCATCTGAGGCAGCTGAATGTAGGACATTTTATGCAAGTCTAAGAAAGTTTAATTTGATCAAACATAATAAGATGGTTATTTTTTAAAATAAAACTTGATGTAACAAAAAGTGTGTTAGATTAAACTGTGACAATATTATACAGTGTATTAGAGTAGTAACAATAGAGATAGAAACATGCACCAGATTATAAAAATCATGATGTTAGATTCTAAGTTTTTAAATTTTTGGCAGCAGAAATTAAGATAATTATGGTGATTCCATGAAAGCAAGGAGTAAGACAGTTATAGAGTGAGAAGAATCAAATGCTTCAGTCTTTAGACTATGAGGATTGAATAGCTGAGAAAGAAAGCTTTTGGGGGTAGTCACCAACGATGAGAGGTTTTAATTTTTCCATTTTTATTTGCTAAATTCAATTGGTGAATTGAGGTGAGTAACACATATTTTGCAAGTAATGAAAGTGAAGCTAATATTAGTTACTACCTATCCAACGTTGTATCTTAATTTGGGATTTCCAAGTCAGCTCAGGACTCTGTGATTGGTTTTATTGTAATTATTTATTATTTGTGCATTGATTGAAATTTATGACGTCTTTTTTTTTTTTTTTTTTTTTTTTTGAGACAGAGTCTCACTCTGTCAGCCAGGCTGGAATGCAGTGGCACGATCTCAGCTCACTGCAACGTCTGTCTCCCAGGCTCAAGCAGTTCTCCTGCCTCAGCCTCCCGAGTAGCTGGGATTACAGGCATGTGCCACCATGCCTGGCTAATTTTTGTATTTTTAGCAGAGATGGGGTTTCACCATGTTGGCTAGATTGGTCTCGGACTCCTGACCTCAGGTAATCCACCTGCCTCGGCCTCCCAAAGTGCTGGGATTACAGGCGTGACCCACTGCCCACGGCCGAAATTTATGATACTTTACTAGCCATACGACAGTTGCCAATTTTTTGCTTCTACTCCACATTACCCTTCAATTACGTTCTCCACTGTAATGAAGCATTTCTTTGCAGCAAGTACAATATCAAGCTTTGCCAGTAGAGGGAGCTGGAGGGAGATTGGAGAAAGAGGGCTTCCTAGTTCCACTGCTGCTGCTGCTGCTGCTGGTGTGCTTATTTTACGTGGATTTATCGGCAGTATGTGTGTGTATACTGGGATGGGGTTGCATTCAGTCATGCTCTACTCTTGCTGTGTACCCAGACTGCACAGTCATTTTGAAAAGTCCCAATTTGACTCTAACCTGGTAACCACCTTACATGAACACCATGCACCCAAGACCTCCCAATGATGCCTTGCTGGTAACTGGGCTTTTCACTTCCTGTCACCCTTCGTACATTCACCTGCCAGCCTTAACCTCTGTGCACTTTCTCTAGTGCTGGTCTCCCACAGACGCTTTCTCCAGAGATCAGCTGTCGTAGCAGCGTGGTTTTCTCTAACCCTGGGATCCTTCAGGGTACATAACTTTTGCAATAGCACAGCTTTCTCCAGCTCTGGTATCCTGCAGAGTTATCAGGGTTAGGGATTTTTCTTGCACTGGCCTCCTACAGGGCATGATTCCAGAAGTGTTCAGTGGCCAACAGATCCTCTAGGCACCCTAGAGGGCAGATTTTCAGCAAGAAACACTGGTGAGGTCCTTAAGGACTTCCCAGTATTCAGAGAGGTATGCATTTCAGGCTTGGAGGGGCCCTACTGTGAGTTCCCTAGTCTTAAGGACATTGGTTTTCCCTTATATCTGTTGCTCTTGTGTTCTTAAGAATCCTCGTTAACTCTCACTAGCCAATTTTCCATTATTCCAATTCCGTGCTAATAATTCTATGTTAAACTTTTCTTGCTCAGATTACTATGTGGTTTCTGTCTGCTGCCCGGACTCTGAGTGACAGACAGAGGCACTGACCTTGCAGCCTCACTCATCTTTTATCATCTTCTGTCAGTGGCCATTCTGTTTTTCTGTATAAGACTGATTTTACTTTATAATGAGCTCTCCATACTTGAAAAAGAATAAGTAACTTTATTCTGAATTATGCAAATCCTGGAGATCCAACTCATTTATGGAGAATAGTTTCAAGCTGCTGACTTGAGTAGGAGAATTCTTCATGGAACAGAGCAAGAAATAGTGGATCGCAAAGGCAGGAATCTGGCTTTTTCCTTTGTCAGCAGGCAACTGGCACTACTAGCTTTTGTCTTTTCTCTATTTTCTCCTTTCTCATTTTTATTGCTGAGTAGGAAGGAACTGAAAGAATACTACAGGATTGGAATTAGACTGTATGGGACTGGGAGGGATAGAACTAATTATGGCAAGCAGAATATTGCAGTTTTTTCAGCAAATTCGAATTACTGCAGTCAGAAATTGTGACCAGGAAGTGTGGGGTCCTAGGTTCGAATCTTGTCAGAGGAAAGAATTCAATCAAGAGACATGCAATGATAGTTAAACAGTAGTAAAGTTTATTTAAAATGACAGGACCCCCTGATATCTGGGTCAGAGTGGGCTGCTTGAGAATAAGACAGCCCAAACTGGCACTGTGGGAGCTCCTTTGTGGGAGTTTTATATGATTATTCATGAAAGGGGCACGAAGGGATGTTACTAGCAAGCATGTTTTGGATGGTCCCTGAGATGTGCACGTGCTGTGGCTATACATGCCAGTACATATGTCAGTTGTATCATTAGCATTTTAAATCTTCACCCAGGGGTGTGGGTTTTTACTATTTTAATGAGCAAAAGGTTACTGTTAGGTTGAGCCAAATCAAAGTGCACATGCTTGCTACTGGGGAAAGTCCCTACTGAAGTCATTTCCTGCTAGGGCTGGATAATCTTAACCACAAGTCCAGATGTGGACATTGTTTTCTTCTGATTGCTAGTGGAGCAAGGTTTCCAGAGCTTGCTTCCTCTGAGACTGCCTTTCTTACTCATGTTTGTCTGTCTACCTACTCTAACAAGGTTGGTAAGATAAACCTCCAGTGAGATTGCCTAAAAATTAATATGGGGGCACTTACTCGGCAAGCCAGCCCTCTCTTTTTTTCCCTTCCATTTCCATACCCCACCGCATCCTTTAGGCACTCAGTGTCCTCCATGTGCTCAAATCTATCAACACCATTCTGGTCTACTCCTCCCTCTCAAAGTAATTTGTTCTCCATGATGAATTTTCCTACTTCTTTTCACGTCAATAAAAACTCCCAAGTATCGAGCCTGAATTAGCTTAGTGCTTTTTAACATTAATGAGTGAATAGCCCCTATACTTAATACCCTCAAACAGGAGGTTTTTACCCTAATTAATCTTAATTCATGGAATTTGGTAAGGGAGGCAGTAATAGGGATATACTGTTGAGAAGCGACCTGGTGATGTTTTTTGCTAGAAGCACAAGATTTAGACTAGACTATGACTAAAAGCTAACATTTAGGTTGAGCAAAAAACATCTCCTCCTTCTTCATCATACCCAGGCTGGATTTCTGAGGGAAAAATACAAATCCATGAAAATTACTGGTAATTAGCTTGGAGCTGCATGCCACTAAAGCCCTTAGTAGTTACATGAGCAAATAAATGATACTATGATCCTTTGGGACATGTAAGACCAAAGAATCATGCTTGGCTTGACAAAAAGAACACTAGAAATTATGAATTTTTAGGCCGTCTTTTGAGTTATGCATTTGATGCTGACAAACATTTCTTCTGACAATCTTATTTATCATGCTAAGTTGATAGATTCGAGTGATTGTTTATCTTTTCTTTGTACAATAAAGTACTGAAAGAGTTAACTATGCTGCTCCAGATCATGGTCTATGAAGGCATCAAAAATGACTAGAGTGTTGAGTCTATTTTATCACATTACTTTCTATCAGGGGATTTTACTTGGAATTTTTCACATGTGCAACCTATTTTTAAAGTTGCAGGTTGGATTCATGAACTAAGGAAAATAATACTTTGCATGGGAGAGATTTCAAATACCTATTGATAGGAAGAATTGCCTTAAAGTGGCATAGAAGATCTCAAGAGGGTTTCAAAATCATATCACAAAGTGTTTTGATTCTTCTGAACATCAAATAATTTTCACAAAAAGAACATACTTTCAATCTGAAGGTAAAATAATGGAAGGCTAAAAGCAAGGACTATTAGCAGAGCCTGCTCTAAAAGATGTTGAAAACAGTAATAACAAAAAGACGGATTCATTCCGAATGTTTTAATCTGTTTTTAATATAATTGCACAGTGATTTCTCTCCATATGTTGATTTGGTATATCCAAATTAACCAGGAGCTGGTTTTCTAATTACATACTTGAGGTGTAGAAGAGTGGCATATATTGAAAAACAGCAACATTTTCTAGCATCTTATTCATTTGGATTTGCTAAATTAATCCTGATTGGTTTCTTAAAAAATTCATTTTTATGAAGAGTGTAGGATGGTTGATCAGTTAAGTTTTCTTCAGGCACAGATAAATAAGAAGCAATCATTCCTTCATTCATTCATTTGTTCTTGTATTAATTCTGGAATATCATATGGACATAGAAGAAAAGTGATCATATAACTAATTTCATCAGGCTTTTTATTTTTGTTTTTCTTCCTTTTCTTAATTATATGTACATGCTTTCCATAGAGTGGGGAATAAACCTAATAAAGATTTAGGGGCTCAATACATCACTGAAATTGTTGGGAGTTCAGTGGTCTGAAGCACAGCAAGAAATACCCTTACAGAATAAAAGACAAATTACTGCATTTTGTACTTTCCACCACTAAAATGGACTGATGGAGTTTTTGTTTGTTTGTTTGTTTTGAGATGGTGTCTTGCTCTGTTACCCAGGCTGGAGTGCAGTGGCATGATCTCAGCTCACTGCAAGCTCCACCTCCCGGGTTTACACCATTCTTTCACCTCAGCCTCCTGAGTAGCTGGGACTACAGGTGCCCACCATCATGCCCCGCTAATTTTGTTTTTGTGTTTTTAGTAGAGATGAGGTTTCACCATGTTAGCCAGGATGGTCTTGATCTCCTGACCTCATGATCCACCTGCCTCAGCCTCCCAAAGTGCTGGGATTACAGGCGTGAGTCACTGCACCTGGCCCTGATGGAGTTTTTTGTTGCTGTTGTTGTTGTTTTCCATTTTGGGGGTAGCTTATTGTTCAACACTTGGAAATACAGCTTTAAGTCATGTAGTAAGTTAAAAGGAAGGCTTCCAGCTTTAGTAATGTCTACAGCAGAAAAGAAGTCTGTGTCAGGTCCAGGCTGCAACACCGGTAATGGTACTACTTGGGTGATATTTGAGAGGTAAAGTCAGCTGAGCTTCTGGGTCCAGTGGTGACTTGGAGAAGTTTTCTGTCTAGCTAGAGGATTGTAAATGCACCAATCAGAGCTCCGTGTCTAGCTAAAGGATTGTAAATGCACCAATCAGCACTCTGTAAAAATGCACCAATCAGTGCTCTGTGTCTAGCTAAAGGATTGTAAATGCACCAATCAGCACTCTGTAAAAACACACCAATCAGTGCTCTGTGTCTAGCTAAAGGATTGTAAATGCACCAATCAGCACTCTATAAAATGGACCAATCAGGAGGATATGGGTGGGGCCAAATAAGGTAATAAAAACTAGCCACCTGAGCCAGCTGCAGCCACTGACTTGGGTCCCGTTACACACTGTGGAAGCTTTGTTCTCTCACTCTTTGCAATAAATCTTGCTGCTGCTCACTCTGGGTCTGCACTACCTTTAAGAGCTGTAACACTTACTGCGAAGGTCTGTGGCTTCAGTCATCTAGACCACAAACCCACCAGGAGGAACAAACAACTCCAGAGGCACCACCTTTAAGAGGTGTAACACTCACTGCGAAAGTCTGCGGCTTCATTCCTGAAGTCTGTGAAATACGAACCCACTGGAAGGAAAAAACTCCAGACACATCTGAGAATCTGAAGGAACAAACTCTGGACACACCGTCTTGAAGAGCTGTAATACTGAGAGGGTCTGTGACTTCATTCTTGAAGTCCATGAGACCAAGAACCCACTGGAAGCAACCAATTCGGGACACAATAAGATCTAGCATTAGAGGTGTCTTTGGTGGGAAAAAGACATTGTATGGAGTTCACAGAAAATGCCAAATAGGAGAATAATGATGAGGACACGTATAGTTCTACAGCAATCCACGTCATTTGCATCAGAGAGTTACACTTACTAAACAGTTCAAATAGGAGTGCTATTTGACCATCCTAGATATGAATAAGGAGTGCCTGACTTTGGGACTAGTGACCATAGACCTAGAGCTCCCCATCGTGACCTGTGCTCTGTCACAACCACCATGTCATAAGGCTAGGCAGCCTCAGCAGCAATTTATTGTTTGATGGAAGTGATACCACTGAGATCTGGCATGAGCAGGGCCAGAGTGAACATTAATTTCTATTTGGTTAAAATGGGTAATTTTCTTAATGGCAGAACTGAGAAAATGCTAGTGGATGCATATGATTTTTAAAATTGTAAATCCAAGGAGTTCAAAGAAAGAAATAAAATGATCTGCCCAAATACTCCTTAATCACTGAGACATTTTTTCTTCTAACTGCTGGTTGTGTTGGCATGACATAATTTTAAATATCCTTTGAGTAGCTTATACAGTATGGAAATTATCTTTCTTCTGAAATCTTGAAAGAACATACAAGTAAACCAGTGTGGGACAAGAATCTTTTTTTTAGAAAAAGTTTGCTATATATTCTAAACAGAATGAATCACTTGAAAATTATCCCCATCATGGAAAGTAATTTAATATGTGAAAAAGGAAAACAATAAATCTAGTAGGACAGAAATTGGGAAAATTTGCTGATTAGAATAAAATCTAGCCTCACTTGAAAAAATGTACACAATGTATTTTTTTCTTTTTCTTTTTTCAAGAGATGGCATCTTGCTACATTGCCCAGGCTGAACTTAAACTCCTGGGATCAAGCAATCCTCTCACCTCAGCCTCCTCAGGGGCTGGGAGTGTAGGCAAGCGCCACTATCTCTGGATTACTTTTCTGGTGTACCTTTTATATCACTTGTGTATTATTTTATTTCTGGTATATTTGTTTGAGTTGTGATTTTTTTCTTCCTTAATCAGATTTGATAATGTTTGGTCTGTCTTGTTTTTTCTTTCCAGAGACAAAGTCTCGCTCTTTCACTCAGGCTGGAGTACATTGGCATGAATATAGCTCACTGCAGCCTCCTGGGCACCTGGGCTCAAGTGATCCTTCCACCTTTGCCTCTCAAAATGCTGGGATCAAAGGTGTGGCACCACACCTGGCAGGCCTGTTTGGTCTGTTTTACTGTCTCCTACTCCACCTCTCTTCACCTCATACACTCCAGTTATTCAGTTCTTGGTTTGTTAATTATTATAAATTTTCTGCTTTCTAAACTATTAATCAATCTTTTATTTTTTTCTTTAGCTAAAGTATATGATGGCTTATTCTGTATTGGTCACTGTGCTTAGGATTTTACCATTGTCACAGTAATTCATTTTTTAATCTATTGATTTCGTTGAGTTTGTTTTGCTTTTGCTTTTTTAAATTCTAGAGTTGAATACTTAATTTATTAAAAATGGCCTTTCTAATAAAATGCTATTGTTTAGTAAAATTACATCATGAAAACATTAAGAATAAATTACTGGTTGAACACAATTGTACAGTTTTTTTTTTTGTTTTTTTTTTGAGACGAAGTCTTGCTCTGTCGCCCAGGCTGGAGTGCAGTGGCCAGATCTCAGCTCACTGCAAGCTCTGCCTCCCAGGTTTATGCCATTCTCCTGCCTCAGCCTCCCAAGTAGCTGGGACTACAGGTGCCCGCCACCTCGCCCGGCTCATTTTTTGTATTTTTAGTAGAGACGGGGTTTCACTGTTTTAGCCAGGATGGTCTCGATCTCCTGACCTTGTGATCCGCCTGTCTCGGCCTCCCAAAGTGCTGGGATTACAGGCTTGAGCCACCGCGCCCGGCCAATTGTACAGATTTTACGTGGAAAATATTGTTTTGAACAATATTTAAAATGTATTACATCTGGAGGCACTTAGGAGTTAGCAATAAGTAGACCTGCTCATTTAATATAAAACATTTTTCAACTGAAGAGTTCCTTTTAAAAAATTTCATATGTAATTTTATACTCAATCAATAAAGTTTTTGAGAATAGGTCTCTCTTTTTTTTTTTTTTTTTTTTTATTTTTTTTTTTTTTTGATTGTGGAGGGGACAGAGTCTCACTCTGTTGCCCAAGCTGGAGTGCAATGGCATGATATGGGCTCACTGTAACCTCTGCCTCATGGGTTCAAGCAATTCTCCTGCCTCAGCCTCCTGAGTAGCTGGGATTACAGGCACCCACCACCACGCCCAGCTAAGTTTTGTATTTTTAGTGGAGACAGGGTTTTGTCATATTGGCCAGGCTGGTCTCAAACTCCTGATTTCAGGTGATCCACCCACCTTGGCCTCCCAAAGTGCTGGCATTACAGGCATGAGCTGCCACCCCTGGCCTGAGAATACCTCTCTTTGATTGGAGCTCAGGTGAAGCCTTCAGAGCTCGGATTACTCAGCTCTGTTTTTTACTTCACCATTTCTGTCTCAAAGACGACTTTCTGGGATGTTAGTGCCTCTTGGAACAGTATTATCCTTAACTCCTTTCATTATTTTACAGAAGTAGAAATGGAAAACCAAAGGTTTTTTTCTTGTTAAATGTTAATTACTACAAGCTGTTCTTAATCTGATTTTGGCTTTCCCTATTCTGTACTTCCGGTGTGGTTTCTTTTATATCAAAATGTTTGAGGAGGCTGGACGCAGTGGCTCATGCTGTAATCCCAGCACTTAGGCAGGCCAAGGTGGTGGATCTCGAGGTCAGGAGATGGAGACCATCCTGGCTAACACGGTGAAACCCCGTCTACTAAAAATACAAAAAGTTAGCTGGGTGTGGTGGTGGGTGCCTGCAGTCCCAGCTACTCAGGAGGCTGAGGCAGGAGAATGGAATGAACCCGGGAGGTGGAGCTTGCAGTGAGCCAAGATCGTGCCACTGCACTTCAGCCTGGGTGATGCAGCAAGACTCTGTCTCTAAAAAAAAAAAAAAAAAGGCAAAAAAAAGTTTGAGGAATTTCTGACTGACTTTTGTTGTCCAGTTTGGGGACTTTAGAGAAGCTATTGTGTCAAATATTGCTTAAATTTACAAACTTTACAATTTTGCTTATAATTCCTCAAGGAGATAGTATCAATTTGCCATTTAGAAGGCAGAATTTTTTTGAATGCTATCTCCTTTGCGTATACTTTGACCAAAACCAAAACCAGTATCCTGTTTGGAAAATTAGTAATGATGGCTCCCCCACACCCTTGTGTACAGGAAGATCATGCATAATCATCATCATCATCGTTACCATCATCATTGTTGTCACTGTGGTGGTAACTTAAGCTGAAGTCCCATGTGACTCAGAATCTTTACAGAGTCACAGTCAAAGAAGCACTGTCCATCAAGCGAAAGTGATTAAAAGGAAATGCCAATATTTATTTGCATTTCTTAAAGATCATTAAACGGTTTTCAATCGTGAACCCACAGCAACGTAGATCTCAACACATCTCAAAAGTCTTTTCTTCTCCTAAAATATGCAATACGTCATTGCTCTGATGTCTCTCAGACAACTGCTTCTCACTCTCCCTGAGGTTTTTGCAGGGTTTGTCTATTTCTTTTTTATTTCTCTCTGGCATTGTTACTCTCCACCCAACGGCCCCCACCACTATTCTGACTCTATATCACAAAAGCCTGAGAATGGAGTAAGCAATGCTAGAATTCTTTAAAGGGTAAGTTAAAGAAATGCAATGAACAGAAAGGAAAGTGAAAGAAAGAAAAGAAAAAAGAAAAATCCCTTTTCCTTTAAAGGATTGGGAAGGAGAGAAACATGGGAAAACTCATTCAAGAATGCATTTGCCCTTGTCGTTTAAGTAGTTCAACACACATTAGTTCATTCAATCTTCATGGCAACTTTATGAAGCAAATAATGTCATAATTTCTCTTTTGTTGTCAGGGTAACTAGGACTTGCAGAGATAAAACAATGTACTCAGGCCAACTAGCTGGTTAGTGAAAAAAAAAGAAGCTCTGTTTTTGGGCACCTTGCTATGCAATTGTCTGAAATTTCCAGATTTCATAAAATTTGATGTTATTTTCCAGTTAATATTTTTTCTTATGATTAATTTTCCCTCTCCAAATCCAAGTCCTTAGAAGCAGACCTCTGTTTAAAATGAATTTTTATCAGACTACTGATATTTATACATTAACCATTCCAATGAGTCCTTAATTTTGGAACCTGGCTTCTATAAAAAAAATTGCTTTAGCTATTCTAAAAATTTTAAATACATTTTTACAGATTGGTACAACTGATTCTTCATGCAGCCATTAGAATATTTAAACCGATTCTGGTAAATTAAGTGGTGTGAGTTTCTTTTAGCATATAAGATGAATATGGAGAGATTCTAAAGGGTCTGCACACCAGCATGAGGGTATGTGCACGTGCTTCGGTCATTCTCATGTTAATATTGGAGTGTTGAGAAATAAAGGCAAGGCTTGGGGAGGATACAAAAAGATACTATCTTGCCATAGTATGAGATAAGAAAATTTATAATTTTCTAAAAGCAGGAAATTACAGCCATAACCTCTGACATGGAGGAGAAAGAAATGTAATCATTGTGGACATGTCAGCAACATCAAAAGGTTCTTGGGGTAGGCACTACTATATTAATTGTGTAAAACGCATAATGCATTGCTGTAGTTCAATGCATAATGCATTGCTGTAGTTCAACATGTGGTCTATTCCTTGGTTTGTGAATTAGAGAAATTCTGTGCAGGTATGAATGCAAGTATACAAGGTATGACAAGAAATTGATGTTTGCTTCTATCTGTGTCTCTCAGGACCCTGGTATGCATCATGAAATCTGCTTTGAGGCATGTAAGCATAGCAAACACTCACTATCATAATCAATTATTTATCCAAGTTCATAAGGAAAGTGAGATTAAACACTTCCATGAATGTGGGCAGACAAACTGGAAAATAATATTTGAAAGGGGAAGTTCTATGATATCTTTACCTCTAGGAAGGCACAGTGTCTTCAGCAGAGCTTTTGCTAGTTGCTGTTTCTGCAATCAGAGTCTCTGTGTTCTGAGTGCAATGAGGATGCTCTGTGCTCTGCACAATCACTACTGGGTGATCAGTACCTTTCTATGTTTACAGGTCAGAAGGATAAAGACCATGTGTACTTTGAAGCTTGGTGCATGGTATTCTCGGCAACCCCTTACCTAATTCTTTACAGCTGACGTTTTAATCTGTGAAGGAAATTGGAAAAGCAGTTAATATCTAGCTGCTAGTATGTCTGGATACTGTGTGGTGCTTTATGTGCACAATCTCATTTATTTCCCTAAGGACATGTGAAGTAGGTGTTACTATACCCACTTCCCAGATGAGGAAACAAAGGAGTCACCATATCTCCTCCAGCCTCATACAGATAGTTAAAAGGCAGATAGGGGATTTGAATTCAGATTTACCTGATTTCTCAGCTTCTGTTAAACTAAACTGTGAAATTCCAAAGATCAGTTCTTCATATACATCCTAGGATGCCTTTCATCTGTTAAATATCAAATATTTCTTAAGCATGTGTGGCATATCTGTAGGGGAAATGATTGAGTTTGTCAAATATTAAAATGTGTTAATGTAATCAAACTTTGTTTCTATTTGCACAGTGTCTTAATTTGATCAGTTAGTTTTAAGTAAGAGAAGAACAAAATCTAATTGTTTTTCTCCTTTTCTTTTCAACCCTCACAAAATAACAGAGTAAGCATACAATAAAAAGTAATTGGAGAAAATGAACAGAAGAAGCTAATATCAGCTGCAGTTTTCATTGTGGGGATGGGGAGTGTCTACAAAATGTATATTTGTTTATTCATTATTATAGGTTCATGGCGTACATGTACAGATTTGTTATATGAGTATATTGTATAATGCTGGGTTTGGGCTTCTAGTGAGTCCATCACTCAAGAAGTGAACATAGTACCCAATAGAGAGGTCTTGAACCCTTGCCTCCATTACTCTCTCCCTGCTTTTGATGTCCCCAGCTTCTATTGTTTCCACTTTTATGTGCTTGTGTACCATTGTTTACCTTCCACTTATAAATGAGAACATGTGGTATTTGAATTGCAGTTTCTGTGCTATTTAATGTAGGATAATGTCCTCTAACTATGTTGCTGCAGAGGAAATGACTCATTCTTTTTTATGGCTGCATAATATTCCATAGTATTCCATTTTTTATATATATATATATATAGACACTACATTTTCTTTACCCTGTTTACCATGGCACCTATGTTGATTCCATGACTTGGAGCATGTGTCTTTCTGTTTAAGTTGTTTACTTAT
>NW_012105475.1:720888-722000 GCF_000951045.1 Mandrillus leucophaeus
TGTTCAGGTTTTGGATTTCTTCATGGTTCAATCTAGGTAAGTTGCATGTGTCTAGGAATTTACTCATTTTTTTCTAGATTTTCTAATTTATTGGCATATAATTGTTCATAGTAGCCACAAACGATCCTTTGAATTTCTGTTATCAGTTGTAATGTCTCTATTTTTATCTTTGATTTTATTTATTTGCGTCTTCTCTCTTTTTTTTCTTAGTCTGGCTAAAGATTTGTCAATTTTGTTTATCTTTTCAAAAATTCACCTTTTTATTTCATTGATATTTTGTCTTGTTTTCTCCATTTCAAAGTCATATATTTCTGTTTTGATCATTATTATTTCTTTTCTTCTCCTAGTTTTAAGTTTGATTTGTTCTTGCTTTTCCATTTCTTTAAGATGCATCCTTAGGTTATTTATTTGATGTTTTAATTTTTTTTGATGTGGGCACATCCAGCTGTAAATTTCCCTCTTAGTACTGTTTTTGCTATAATTCATAGGTTTTGATATGTTGTGTTTCCATTATTATCTGTTTCAAAAAAATGTTCTATTTCCTTCTTGATTTCTTCATTGACCCACTGATCCATTTAGGAGCATAGATTTTAATTTTCATGTGTTTGTATAGTTTCCAAAATTCTTGATTGATTTTTAGTTTTATTCCATTGTGATCAGGGAAATGCTTGATATTTCAATTTTTGGAACGTTTTAAGACTTTTTGTTTTACTTTGCAGATGTTGCTGCTGCTGAGAGCCCTGTACCACAGCCCTGGTCAACCCCACCATGTTCTTTGACATCGCCATCAACGGTAAGCCCTTGGACTATATCTCCTTTGAGCTGTTTGCAGACAAGTTTCCAAAGACAGCAGAAAGCTTTCATGCTCTCCGCACTGGAGAGGAAGGATTTGGTTATAAGGGTTCTTGCTTTCACAGAATCATTCCAGGGTTTATGTGTCAAGTTGGTGACTTCACCCACCATAATGGCACTGGTGGCAAGTCCATCTATGGAGAGAAATGTGGTGATGAAAACTTCATCCTAGAGCATACAGGTCCTGGCATCTTGTCCATGGCAAATGCTGAACCCAACACAAATGGTTCCTAGTATTTCATCTGCCCTGCCAAGACTGA
>NW_012105475.1:724860-727733 GCF_000951045.1 Mandrillus leucophaeus
CTGTGCTATTTAATGTAGGATAATGTCCTCTAACTATGTTGCTGCAGAGGAAATGACTCATTCTTTTTTATGGCTGCATAATATTCCATAGTATTCCATTTTTTATATATATATATATATAGACACTACATTTTCTTTACCCTGTTTACCATGGCACCTATGTTGATTCCATGACTTGGAGCATGTGTCTTTCTGTTTAAGTTGTTTACTTATAATTTTTGTGGTACCTAGCAGGTATATACATTTATGGGGTACATGAGATATTTTGGTGCAGGCGTTAAATGTGTAATAGTCACATCATGGAAAATTGGGTATCCATCCTCCCAAGCATTTAGTCTTTGTGTGACAAACAATCCAATTATACTCCTTTAGTTATTTTGAAATGTGAAATTAAAGTATTATTGACTATAGTTATCTTGTTTTGCTATCAAATACTAGGTCTTAGTCATTGTTTCTAACTACTTTTTTTTGGTATCCATTAACCATGCTCAACTATCCCACCACCACCCCCAACTACCCTTCCTTGCCTCTGGTAACCCCATCCTTTTATTCTCTATCTCTATAAGTTCAATTGTTTTGAATTTTAAATCCCACAAATCAGTGAGAACATGTGATGTTCACTTTCTCTGCTTGGCTTATTTCTCTTAACAAAATGATCTTCAGTTCCATCCATGTTGCTGCAAGACGGGATCTAATTCTTTTTTATTGCTGACTAGTACTCCACTGTGTATATGTACAAAAAGATATTTTATTCATTCATTCATCTGTTGGTGGGTACTTAGATTGCTTCAAAATCTTGGCTATTATGAACAGTGTAGAAACAAAGATGGAAATACAGGTATCTCTTCAATATATTGATTCCCTTTCTTTTGGGAAGCGGTGGGATAGCTGCATTCTTTGGTAGCTCGGTCTTTAGATTTTGAGGAACTTCCAAACTGTCCTCCATAGTGGCTGTACTAATTTACATTCCCATCAACATTGTACAAGGGTTCACTTTTCTCCACATCCTTGCCCCCATTCGTCTTTTGGATATAAGTTACTTTAACTGGGGTAAGCTGATATCTCCTTGTAGTTTTGATTTGCATTTCTCTCATGATCAGTGATGGTAAGCACCTTTCCATATGCCTGTTTGTCATTTGTATGTCTTCTTTTGAGAAATGTCTATTCAAATCTTTTGTCCATTTTTCAATTGGATTATTAGTTTCTTTTTTCCTATAGAGTTGGTGGAGCTCCTTATATATTCTGGTTATTAATCCCTTGTCAGATGGGTAGTTTGCAAATAATTTCTCCCATTCCGTGGGTTGTCTCTTCACTTTGTCTATGTGTCTGTGTTTATGTCAGTACAACGCTGTTTTGATTACTACAGTTCTGTAGTAAAATTTGAAGTCAGGTAATATGATTCCTCCAATTTTGTTCTTTTTTCTTGAGATGGGGTTTGGCTATTCTGGGTCTTTTGTGATTCCATGTAAATTTCAGGATTGTTTTTCTGTTTCTGTGAAGAATGTCTTTTGTATTTTAGTATGAATTGCATTGAATCTGCAGACTGCTTTGAATAGTGTGAGCATTTTAACAGTATTGATTCTTCCAATCCATGAACATGAAATATCTTTCCAGTTTTGTGTCGTGTTCAATTGCTTTCATCAGTGATTTATTGCTTTCATTGTAGAGATCTTTCACTTCTTCGGTTAATTCCCAGGTACTTAATTTTATGTGTGCTGTTTTAATTGGGATCACTTTTTAATTTCTTTTTTTTAGATTGTTCACTGTTGGCATACAGAAATGCTACTCAATTTTGTATGTTGAATTTGTATCCTACAACTTTACTGAATTTGTTCATTTATTCTAGTAGATTTTTGATGGAGTCTTTAGGTTTTTCTAAATATCTGATCACATCACCTGCAAACAATAATAATTTGACCTTTTCCTTTCCAGTTTGAATGCACTTTATTTCCTTCTCTTGTCTGATTACTCTAAGTAGGACTTCCAGTACTATGTTATATATAACAGTGGTGAAAGTGGCTCTCTTTGTCATATTTCAGATCTTAGAGGAAAGACTTTCAGTTATTCACCATTCTGTATGATTCTAGCCGTGGGTCTGTAGAATAAAAGCTATATAGCTTTTATTATGTTGAGGTATGTTCTTTGTATCCCCAGTTTTTTTAGGGTTTTTATTATGAAGGAATGTTGAACTTCATCAAATGCCTTTTGGCATCAATTGAAATGATTATGGAGTTTTGGTTGATATGATGTATTATATTGTTTGGTTTGCATATGTTGAACCATCCTTGCATTCCAGGGATAAATCTCACTTGTCCTGATGAATGATCTTTTTAAAAAAGTCTTTTTAATGTGTCGTTGAATTTAGTTTGCTAGTACTTTGTGAGGACTTTTGCATCAATGTTCATTAGAGATGTTGGCCCATATTTTTATTTTCTTAATATGTCTTTGGTTTTGTTATCAAGGTCATAGTGGCATTGTAGAATGAGTTTGGAAGTATTGAAAGTAGTCCCTCCTCCTCTATGTTTTTGGAGCAATTTGAGTGGGATTGGTATTAGTTCTTTAAACTTTTAGTAGAATTCAGCAGTGAAGACATTGGGGTTTGGGGCTTTTTTTTTTTTTTTAAACTGGGAGACTTTTTGTTAAGGCTTTGATCTCATTACTTGTCTTTGGTCTGTTCAGGTTTTGGATTTCTTCATGGTTCAATCTAGGTAAGTTGCATGTGTCTAGGAATTTACTCATTTTTTTCTAGATTTTCTAATTTATTGGCATATAATTGTTCATAGTAGCCACAAACGATCCTTTGAATTTCTGTTATCAGTTGTAATGTCTCTATTTTTATCTTTGATTTTATTTATTTGCGTCTTCTCTCTTTT
>NW_012105475.1:728378-739501 GCF_000951045.1 Mandrillus leucophaeus
TTTATGTGTCAAGTTGGTGACTTCACCCACCATAATGGCACTGGTGGCAAGTCCATCTATGGAGAGAAATGTGGTGATGAAAACTTCATCCTAGAGCATACAGGTCCTGGCATCTTGTCCATGGCAAATGCTGAACCCAACACAAATGGTTCCTAGTATTTCATCTGCCCTGCCAAGACTGAGTGGTTGGGTGGCTAGCATGTGGTCTTTGGCAAGGTGAAAGAAGGCATGGATATTGTAGAGGCCTTGGGGCACTTTGGGTCCAGGAATGGCTAGACCAGCAAGAAGATTACCATTGCTGACTGTGGATAATTCTAATAAGTTTGATTTGTGTTTTATCTTAACCATCAAACTATTCCTTCTGTAACTCAGGAGAGTACTCCTCTACCCCATTTGCTTACAGTATGCTATAATCTTTGTGCTCTCACTGCAGTTCCCTTTGGGGTTCGTGTTCCCTTCCATGCCTAGCTGGATTGCAGAGTTAAGTTTATGATTATGAAGTAAAAACTAAATAACAAAAAAAGACTTTTTTTACCTAACATACAATCTATCCTTAAAAATGATCCGTGTGCTGAAGAATGATCTGTGTGCTGAGGAAAAGAATGTATATTTTGTAGCCACTGGATAAAATGTTCTGAAAATATCTGTTAGATAAATTTGGTCTATAGTATAGAGTACGTCTGATGTTTCTTTGTTGATTTGCTGTCTGGGAGATCTGTCCAAAGTTGGAAGTGGGGTGTTGAAGTCTCCAGCCATTGTATTGGGGTTTATCTCTCTCTTTAGCTCTAATAATATTTGTTTTATATATCGTGTGCTTTAGTATTTGGTGCATATATATTTACAATCATTATATCTGCTTGCTGAATTGACTCCTTTATTATTATAAAGTGACCTCCTTGTCGCTTACAGTTTTTGTCTTGATATCTATTTTGTCTGAAATAAGGATAGCTACTCCTGCTCTTTTTTGGTTTCCATTGGCATAGAATATCTGTTTTTATTTCTTTTATCAGTCTATGTGTGTCTTTATAAATGAATTATATTTCTTATTGGCAACAGATCATTGAATCTTATTTTTTTAAATCCATTCAGTCACTCTATGTCTTTTGATTGGAGAGTTTAATGCATTTACAGTCAATATTATTGACTACTAGGGACTTATTTCTACTGGTTTAAAATTTGTTTTCTGGTTCTCTTGTGGTCTTATCTTCTTTCTTTCCTTCCTTCTTGTCTTTTTTAGTGAAGATGATTTTCTCTGGTAGTATGCTTTAATTTCTTGCTTTTTATTTTTTGCATATCCATTGTATGTTTTTAGATTTGAGGTTATGATGAGCCTTGCAAATACTATCTTATAACTTATTATTTTAAACTGATGACAACACAGATTGCATATACAAACAAATATGCAGAAAGAAAACTAGAAAAACTGTACACTTTAACTTGATCCCCTACTTTTTAACTTTTTGTTGTTTCTCTTTATGTCTGATTGTACTGTCTACATCTTGAAAAGTCGTTGTAGTCATTGTTTTTGATTGGTTTATCATTTAGTCTTTCTAGTTAACAACGGTAATTAACACTACCAATGGTAATGGTGGTTGTTACTTTTACTTCATTCTTTTTAATGATTTTAATCTCTTTGTTAAATGTATCTGATAGAATTAATGTAATCACTACTTCTATCATTAATTAATCATTAATAAATCATTTATTAATAAATCTAATCATTAATTCTATGAATTGTTAATTTCTTCTCTGTGTTATCTTGAATTTTCTTGAGTTCCCTCAAAATAGCTATTTATTCAGTTTTCTCAAAATAGCTATTTTGAATTATCTGTCTGAAAGGTCATATATCTCTGATCCTCTGGGATTGGTCCCTGGTGCCTTATTTAGTTCATTTGGTGAGATGTTTTCCTGAATAGTGTTAATGCTTATAGATGTTCATCAGTGTCTGGACATTAAAGAGTTAGGTATTTACTATAGTTTTCACAGTCTGTGCTTGTTTGTACCTGTCCTTGGAAAGACTTTCCAGGTACTGAAAAGAATCTAGGCCCCAAGCCGAATACTGCTGTAGTTCTTTTAGACTCATGGAAGCAACACCTGGGTGGTTTTGAATAAGATCTGGAAGAATTATCTTGATTACCACGCAGACTCTTGCTCTTTTCCCTTGGTTTCTCCCAAAGAAATGGAGGCTGTGTGTGTGTGTGTGTGTGTGTGTGTGTGTGTGTGTGTGTGTGCTGAGACACCTGGAGCTCAGGATGTGGTGATGCAAGCACCCCTGTGGCCTGCACCATGGGGACTGTGCAGGGTGAGACCTAAAGTCAGCACAGCACTGAGTCTTGCCTAAGGCCCTTCCCTTCAGGGTGGCAAGTTCCTCCAGCCACCAAACATGTCCAGAGATGCTGTCTGGGAGCCAGGAATTGAAGTCAAACACCTTACCAGTTTACTTAATGTTATATTCTGCTGCAACTAAGCTGACACTCACACCACAATACAAAGTCCTTCCCATTCTTCTCTCCACTTTACTCGGGCAGAGGAGCCTCTCCCTATGGTCACCACCACAATCAGTCCATGGGGCTTCTCCAGGTCACTACTGATGTTCACTTAAATCCCAAGAGCACTTTTATAAGCTTGTGGTGAATGCCGGTAGGCCTGGAACTTACCCTTCAGGGTAGTGGACTCTGTTCTGGCCAAAGGTAGGTCAGAAATTCTGTCCAGGAACTTAGGCCTGGACTTAGGGACTCTAAGAGGCTTCCTGTTGCTTTGCCCTACCGTGGCCAAGCTGGTGTTAAAAATGTAAGACAATGTTCCCTTTATTTTTACCTCTGCTTTTCTCAAACAGGAGTCTTTCATCATAGCCACCACAGCTGGAAATGTGCTGGGTAAACCCTGAAGCCAGCATGTCTCAGAGCCCAAGGTGCATGATGTACTTTCTGGGTATTTCTGCTGGCTGGCTATTCAGCGCCCAAGGGTTCTTGAGTCAGCAGGTGCATTAGTCCATTCTCACACCATTATAGAGAACTACCTGAAGCTAGGTAGTTTATGAAGAAAAGATGTTTAATTGACTCAAAGTTCCACAGGCTGAACAAGAAGTATGGCTGGGACGCCTCAGGAAACTTACAATCATGGCAGAAGGCTTAGGGAAAGCAAGTATGTCTTACCATGGCAGAGTAGGAGACAGAAAGTGAAAGAAAAGTGCCACATACTTTTAAACAACCAGATCTCACGAGAACTCACTACCACAAGAATAGCAAGGAAGAAATATGCTCCCATGATCCAATCACCTCCCACTAGGTCCCTCCCCCAACACTGGGAATTACAATTCGGCATGTGATTTGGGTGGGACAGAGAGCCATACCATTCATCACAGGTAATGAATTCTGCCAGGAATGGTCCTTTCCTTCAAGGAAGCAGTTCCCTTTTAGCCCAAGGTGTGTCTGGGAATGTTGTTCAAGACCTAGGGCCTCACGATAAGGCAGCCTTTGTTTGTTGCCATATCCTACCATGTCTGAGCCGGTTCCTAAGATGCAAGACTTTGTTACTTTTCACTCTCCTCTCCTTAAGTAGAAGGAAGGTGTCACATTTGTTGCTGCAAGCTGCATTGATTGGGGTTGAGGGAGAGATTGGGCAAACACTGCCTTCGTCACACCAGCTGGTGTCTCCCTAGGTCACATGCTAGTCCACTGGTTCTAAGCACAGCCTATTACTAGAAGTTGCCTAGAAATTGCAGTCCTTGTATCCTAGACTGCCCTTCAAGTTTACCTAGGACCCCAGAGCACTTCAGACTACGGTGGCGAGGCTTGCTGACTCAAGTTCTAGCTGCTGGGATGCGCAATTTCCCTCTTGCTAGGGCTGGTCTAAATGCTACCTCCATGTGAAGGTGCTGGCTGAGTCCAGCACAGCTTTATTCTCTACTGTGACAGGGCACCACTGAGTTCAATGTAAAGTTCCTCAGTCACTGCACTCTCCCCCAAATTGCAAAGTTCCTCTCTCTTTGCTACATAACTGCTGCTGGGGATGAAGGAGGGGTGGTATCAGTGATTCAAGACTCTCCTGCCCTCTTCAAGGCCTCTTTCTGTGATATGAAATTAAAACCAGATACTACGATTGCTCACCTGATTTTTGGTTCTTGTGACGGCAATATTCTGTGTGCAGATAATTGTTAAACTTTGGTGTTCCAGCAGAGAACTAACTATGTAGGCAGTTTGCTCTGCCCCATTATCGTTGTCTTTTTGATAAAATGATTTATTTTCCTTTGGACAGATACCCAGTAATGAGATTGCTAGTTTGAACGGTAGTGTCATTTTTGGTTCAGAAATGTATTTTTTTAAAGTCACAGATAGATTCAACAAAACTGATGACTAGATTTTAAGGAAAAGCATCTCTAGTACCTTGAATTCTGACCCTGCTCCAACAGTGCTGGGGAGTCCACCTTCTCCAACATGGGGGGCTCCCATCATCTCCCACCCAGTATTAGCGTAAGTAGCTCTGTAGTGAGAAGGGAGACTACATCTCTTAATCAAAATCAGAGTACTTTCTCTGCGGATTAAACTAATCAAAAGGCTACACTATTTATTCTCAAGAAAGTAGAACTTAATTGATTTGTGTTAAAGTGTTGAAAAACTTTTCACGTGTTGGCCATTTATTTCCTTTGTGTATGTATGTGTAGGCCATTTGTATATCTTCTCTAGTAAAGTGTCTAGTTAAGTCTGTACCCATTTTATTAAAGGGTTGTTCACATTTTAAAACTGATTTATAGGAGTTCCTTACATATGCTAAATTAACATTAATATGTTCATGTTATTAATACTAGCATTAACAAACTAGTATTTAATATAAACAAAATTAATATTCTAAATTATAATTTGGCAAACTATGGCTCCAAGCTAATGTGACCTGCAATCTTTTCTTAAAATAAAATTTCATTAAAACATAGTCATGCTCATCAATTTTTACATTGTCTGTGGTTGATTGGTCTTGTAAATTAAGTGTTGAGTAGTTACAACAGAGATTGTATGGTCCACAAATCTTGAAATACATACAATCTGAATCTTTATAGAAATAGTTTTCTGTTCCTTGTTCTAGTTTAGCATCGTAACAAAATAGTATCTTACAGTCTATAAATATGCTATATCTTTTCATTTAGTAAATTTTTCTGTTAGAGGTTTTTGATAGTTTTTATTGTAGAGATATTGCCTATCTTTTATTAAATGTGTTACTATTTTATGTTTTCTTGATGCTATTTTAAATGGCAGTGCTTTTAAAATTTCATTTTTCTATTGTTTGCTGCTAATGTCTAGAAATACAATTGCTTTTTTGTATGTTGACCTTGCATTCTAAGACCTTACTAAATTTATTTACTAGTTCTACTAGTTGTTTGTAGATTCCATTGCATTTTCTACATGAAAAATGGTGTTTATGAATAAAGACAGTTTTACTTTTTCCTTTTTTAATCTTTAGGCTTCTTGTGATTTACTCCTTGCCTTATTTCACTACCTAGGACCTCCAGTACAGTTGCTTAGAAGTTATGAATGTAAACATACTTGTCGTGCTTCTGATTTTCAAGTGAAAAGCTTTTCATATTTTCCCAGTAAGTGTAATGTAAGGGTAGTGTTTCTTTGATGAGAATTTGTTCTTTTAAAGTAATGATTGTGTGATTTTGTTCTTTAATGTAGTAAATTATATTGAATTATTTTCAAATCTTAGATGAACCTTGCATTCTTTAGGTAAATACTACTTGGTCATGTTGTAATAAAACACACTGGATTTGATTTGCTAACTTGTCTATGTTCTTTAATGCCATTGGTCTGTAATTATTTTTAAAAATAATATCAGGCTTGATAGAAGGATTATGCTGACCTCATAAAACAAATTGTGAGATGTTTCTTTTGTATTCTTCTAAAGAATTTGTGTAAGATCCATATTATTTCTTCTTCATAAATGTGTAATAGAATTTACCAGTGAAGCTATGTGGGCATGAAGTTTTCTTTGTGGGAAAGCTTTAATTATGACTTCCATTGTTTTAAATTTAATTTTAATTTTTTATTTTTTATTTTTGAGATGGAGTCTCACTCCCTCACTCAGGCTGGAGTGCAGTGGCGCAATCTCAGCTCACTGCAACCTCTGTCTCCTGTGTTCAAGGGATTCTCCTGCCTCCGCCTCCTGAGTAGATGGTACTACAGACACACACCACCATGCCTGGCTAGTTTTTATGTTTTTAATAGAGACGAGATTTCACGATGTTGGCCAGGGTGGTCTCGCTTTCCTGACCTCGTGATCCACCCACTTCAGCCTCCCAAAGTGCTGGGATTACAGGTGTGAGCCACTGGGCCTGGCTGACTTCCATTATTTACTACATATAAGGTTAATCATGGCCTGGCGCGGTGGCTTATGCCTGTAATCCCAGTACTTTGGGAGTCCCAGGCGGGTGGATCACAAGGTCAGGAGATTGAGACCATCCTGGCTAACATGGTGAAACCCCGTCTCTACTAAAAATACAAGAAATTAGCTGGGTGTGGTGGCGGGTGCCTGTAGTCCCGGCTACTTGGGAGGCTGAGGCAGAGGCTGAGGCAGGAGAATGGCATGAACCTGGGAGGCGGAGCTTTCAGTGTGCTAAGATCTGGCCACTGCACTCCAGCCTGGGCGACAGAGTGAGATTCCGTCAAAAAAAAAAGTTAATCATATTTTCTATTTCTCTACATATCAGTTTTGATAAGTTGTAATTGGCAAGAAATTTATCTATTTCATCTAAGTTGTTGAATTTATTGGCCTTATGTTGTTAAAGAGATTTCCTTGTTATCATTTTGGTCTGTGTTATCTGTGATATTATTCCCTACTTTATTCTTATGCCAGTAATCTGTAATTTTTCTTGATCTGTTTTTCTTCATCAGTCTTATTAGGGTGTTGCCATTTTTATCAACGTTTTCAAAAAGAACCCAACTTTTAACATGTTAGTTTTTCCTATTCTTTGTTCATTTCCATTTCGTTTATTACTGCTCTTCTCTCATTATGTCCTCCTTTTTACTTACTTTGGTCATAATTTCCTTTATTTGCCTAATTTCTGAAAAAGGAAATCTGTTTCTCTTTCCCTGAAATATACAAAGGATATTATAACATTAATTCCTTACTATTTCAGAAATATGCTAAGACTTTATTAAGAACTATCCTTATCAGGGCTGGAGCTAGTCAGAATGAATATTTAACTAAAGTTTGTTAATAGTTCGTGTGAGTCTTATGTTGAGGCTCTTTATTTTTATCTCACTCAAGAATTAGAACAACATAGTGAGCACACCTAGCACCCAGACCTTGGCTTCTAATAACATTCTCAATTAAAGGAATCATGGATTCTTGGAGAAATAGGTGACTGGATTGGGACAGGAATTATACAGGCTGAGTCATCTTGTAGCATAAGAAAGTAAGGAAGTGCTTTGTAAAAGCTCACTTTGATGGGGGATGTATCAAAGAGCACAGGATTCAAGAGTTTTCACTCACCAAATTGAAACAATTTGACCAACAACATAAATAAGGTAGAATTGGGTATGAACCCCACATATAATATAAATATCCACAAATCCTTAGTCATATAAGTAAATAATAAGATTAATAAATAAATGGGAAGAGAAGAGACAAATCTCAGACCAAAAAAAAAAAAAGAATTTAAATTAATTTATGCCTCACCCTCAAGGAGGTAGTGCAGAACTCTTCACTCTTTAAGTGTGAGCTATGCATTGTGACTTTCTTCCTCAGAGTAAAGTATTGATAGAGGGGGAGATTTGCCTTTATAGTGTAGAGCCCTGGCAAGCACTTCCTCAGCTAGGTGATTAAGGTCAACATGAACTTTGAAAATCATACTGATATCTACCCGTGGCATGATGGAATGAAAATGGTACTTTACCTCTGTGATCTTCCTTCAGAAACTCATAACCCTAGTCTAATCATGAGAAAAATATCAAACAAATCCCAGTGGAAGAACATTCTGAAAAATAGCTGACGATTGTTTTCAAAACTGTCAAGGTCATCAAAAACAGGGGAAGTGTAAGGATTTACCACAGCAAGAGGAGCCTAAGGACATATGACAAATATGCTAGACTGGATGGGGTCCTGGAACAGAAAAAGGGTGTGAGGTAAAAACTAAGAAAATCTGAATAAAGTATGGACATCAGTAAATAACAATGAATCAATACTGGCTCATTAATTGTAACAAATGTATCATACTAATCTAAGAAACAAATAATAGGAAAATCTGGGTACCGGGAATACGTAAATTCTGTGCTATCATCACAATTTTTCACAGAATCTAAAACTGTTAAAAACATTTATTTAAAAAAACATACAGAGAGATCTTTTCCTATATTTCATAGGAGAAAACATAGCTTCAGAGAGCTTAGGTAACTTGCCCAAAGTCAGATAATCATACAGTAAGTGGCAAATTGGGAGTTTGAGCTATGTCTTTGGACTCAATGGCTCGTTTCAACACCTCACATTATGTCTTTTATGTGCCACCATCCATTTTAGTGCCATCTACCCACTGTCAGAATTTCTCTTCCTTCTCACTCATCAGGTTTTCACTGCATGCATCTCACTGGCTTCTAGGCAAGAATATCAGCGCAAGCAGTTGATTTGGGAAGTGATTCCAGGAAGCACAAATGAGAAAGAAAGACAGGGAAATAAAAAAATGCCAATAAATTGCGTGTAATAAACTGATTATGCTTTAGGCAACTGGAGCTTAATCCTATTTGGGATCCTCTGAGACACCATATGGATCATGTCTCACAGTTATCTCTTTGGGGACAGGGAGGCTTCCACTTACCCTCTGACTCCCATCTTCCAATGGCTGACATTTGCTCTGGAGGGATTAACACTCATGCCTACCTAGTTCTAGAGACATCCTCATTCATAAAAGAAGAAAGATTCAGGCTCTTAAAAGAGGTTGCTGTCAGCTTACTGGAAACTGAAGTAGCTAGAGAATAATTCAGACGGAATGAATGTGGGGTGGGGTCTGCAACACCATACAGAGGAATTTGGCATGTGTGGCTTTTTACAGACATAGCTACATTTTAAATGTATGCAAAGGATAATTTTTAATGCAAAGTTATGAATAACCAATTTCAAGTTCAAGACAATGTAGAGCAAGTATTGGTAAACTGTGGATGGTGAACAAAATCATGCCTACTGTCTGTTTGAGTAAAGTTTTATTGTGATACTAATAAAGTTTAACTGTAACATTTTTATGGCAGCAGAGGTGGCCTGTCTAGAGTGGCCCCTGCGAAGATGACCTTCTCTCAAGGAGAAGGAACAGGAAAAAGTCCCACCCCCTTCTACGTTGGTGGGGCTGGAACCCCAGCCTCCCTGACACAGCTACAGCCACCCAGCCATGGCTGCAGACCCAGGCATCCCTGCCCTCTTGGGGGCCCTGGAAGCCTCTTGCCCCTGCAGGCTCAGAAATGCCTGCTCCCGCTGCCTGGCCTCTCCCTGCTCCCAGCACCCACGTAGATTTCGGAGCAAAAGTGAAGTTGAGCCCGGGTGTTATCATAACCTGACTAGATGTGCACACACTCAGGGTGTTGCTGACACACCAGCCCCCTGCTGCCTTGGCCCCCTCCAGACTTTGGGTGCTGGTGAGCATAGGAGGGAGACCGAGTCAGGAGCTGAGGGTGGCTCAACACAGGACTTCAGGTGCCCCTTGGCATGAACAGCCTGAGCACCATGGACAGCAAGTTGATGGTGGCAAAAGGCAGACAGGCTTCTAGGCAGAAGGAGATGGGTCCCTGGTGAAGCCCCACCTTCAAGCCAGGGATGGCTTTAAGCCTGGGGGCTGGGCTGGGGTTGTCTGCGGCGCAAACTGGAGTGAGAACTTATGGTGCTTTTTCTAGGCCTGCCCATCACTGCCCATGGATCAATCAGCATGTAATTCCTCCCCTCTGAAGCCCATAAAACCCCAGACTCAGCCAGACTTGGGCCGGGGATAGGATGACCTGCAGGTAGATAGGAGCTACCCACTTTGGGTTTCCTAGGAGCTGTACTGTCACTAAATAAACTCCTTGCCTTGCTCACCCTCCAATTTTCTGCATATGTCATTCTTCTTGGATGCAGGACAAGAACTCTGGACTTGCCAAATGGTGGGACTAAAAGAGCTGTAACACACACAGGGCTGAAACATGCATCCCCCCACCACTTACCACATTGCAGATGACAAGAAGGAGAGAAAATACAAGGAGAGAAGAGCTGTGGCCCTTCAGGGAGACCAGACCTAGGAGCTCCTTGAGCCAAGGCTATGACACTCTCTTTGGGACTCTGCAGTTACTGGCATCTCCAAGCTTCCAGGCGCCACCACATTCCCTGGTGCCCACAGTGGAAGCCACTTGCAATGCACCTTGTCTAGCGCAGCCTTGCAGGAAAGCAGCACCTGTTCCAGCTTCTGGAACTGCCTGACGTGCCACAACCACCATCCCTGGTTGTACACAGTGTCTGGACCCCACACTCACTCACTCACTCATGCACACCTCACTGCTTTGTGCCTGGCTTGCCCTTGGCAGGCATGGGATCTGGGCCAGAAGCATGAGCTGAGCTGAGTACAGCCTGCCAGGTCGAGTGGGCAGAATAAGCCCGGTAGGTCCAAGCAAAACTCAGACAAAGGCATCACTGGCCACAGAGCTTTCCAGCTAGAGAAGTGACACCAGAAGGATCCTGTGGCATTTCGGGGGGCTCATCCGGGATCTGTGGAAGGGTGAGTAAAAGTGGGTTTGCTGCTTTCTGTCCTTTTTTCAGAGCCCCTAAACTCCACAATAGCCAAAATGAAAGAAAACTGCCACACCTCTATCAGCCTGTTAAAAGCAACTCATGTGGCTGCTGGACTTAAGACACAGAGGACAGGCTTGCTGAAGAGGACACTGTCAATCCCCCATCAACCTTGGGTGTTGGGAATGTTGGCTTTGTTCCAATCCAGTTTTCCTTCACAAAGGTCTAGTTGTCATGTGGGATCAGAAAAGGTCCTGGGGCAACTGATGGTATATGACTGAGGTTACGCCTTGGTGTTATCCAAAGGCCCCTGGACTAGCTCCAGTTCCCAACTGCCCATTAGGGTGTCAGCACTAGAACCTCCAGTCTTCCCTTTTTCCCTCCCCTCCCCC
>NW_012105475.1:742005-742632 GCF_000951045.1 Mandrillus leucophaeus
GTATAAGGAGTAAGGAAAGGATCCAGTTTCAGCTTTCTACTTATGGCTAGCCAATTTTCCCACCATCATTTATTAAATAGGAAATCGTTTCCCCATTTCTTGTTTTTGTCAGGTTTGTCAAAGATCAGATGGCTGTAGATGTGTAGTATTATTTCTGAGGGCTCTGTTCGGTTCCATTGGTCTATATCTCTGTTTTGGTACCAGTACCATGCTGTTTTGGTTACTGTAGCTTTGTTGTATAGTTTGAAGTCAGGTAACGTGATGCCTCCAGATGCCTCCAGATTTGTTCTTTTGGCTTAGGATTGTCTTAGCAATGTGGGGTCTTTTTTGGTTCCATATGAACTTTAAAGCAGTTTTTTCCAATTCTGTGAAGAAAGTAATTGATAGCTTAATGGGGATGGCACTGAATCTATAAATTACCTTGGGCAGTATGGCCATTTTCACAATATTGATTCTTCCTGTCCATGAGTATGGTATGTTCTTCCATTTGTTTGTGTCCTCTTTTATTTCACTGAGCAGTGGTTTGTAGTTGTCCTTGAAGAAGTCCTTCACATCCCTTGTAAGTTGGATTCCTAGGTATTTTATTCTCTTTGAAGCTATTGTGAATGGGAGTTCATTCATGATTTG
>NW_012105475.1:749282-750266 GCF_000951045.1 Mandrillus leucophaeus
TTTGGTATCAGGATGATGTTGGCCTCATAAAATGAGTTAGGGAGGATTCCCTCTTTTCCTATTGATTGGAATAGTTTCAGAAGGAATGGTACCAATTCCTTCTTGTACCTCTGGTAGAATTCGGCTGTGAATCCATCTGGTCCTAGACTTTTTTTTGGTTGGTAGGCTATTAATTATTGCCTCAATTTCAGAGCCTGCTATTGGTCTATTCAGGAATTCAACTTCTTCCTGATTTAGTCTTGGGAGAGTGTAATGTCCAGGAAATTATCCATTTCTTCTAGATTTTCTAGTTTATTTGCATAGAAGCGTTTGTAGTATTCTCTGATGGTAGTTGTATTTCTGTGGGGTCAGTGGTGATATCCCCTTTATCATTTTTTATTGCGGCTATTTGATTTTTCTCTTTTCTTCTTTATTAGTCTCGCTAGTGGTCTATCAATTTTGTTGATCTTTTCAAAAAACCAACTCCTGGATTTATTGACTTTTTGGAGGGTTTCTTGTGTCTCTATCTCCTTCAGTTCTGCTCTGATCTTAGTTATTTTTTGCCTTCTGCTAGTTTTTGAATGTGTTTGTTCTTGTTTCTCTAGTTCTTTTAATTGTGATGTTAGGGTGTCAATTTTAGAACTTTTCTGCTTTCTTTTGTGAGCATTTAGTGCTATAAATTTCCCTCTACACATGGCTTTAAGTGTGTCCCAGAGACTCTGGTATGTTGTATCTTTGTTCTCATTGGTTTCAAAAAACATCTTTATGTCTGCCTTCCTTTCATTATGTACCTAGTAGTCATTCAGGAGCAGGTTGTTCAGTTTCCATGTGGTTGAGCGGTTTTGATTGAGTTTCTTAGTCCTGAGTTCTAGTTTGATTGCCCTGTGGTCTGAGAGACAGTTTGTTATACATTCTGTTCTTTTACATTTGCTGAGGAGTGCTTTACTTCCAACTATGTGGTCAATTTTGGAATAAGTGCGATGTGGTGCTGAGAAGAATGTATAT
>NW_012105475.1:754093-763509 GCF_000951045.1 Mandrillus leucophaeus
CCCTCCCCCTCCCCTCCCCTTCCCTTCCCTTCCCTTCCCTTCCTCTCTCTCTCTGTCTCTCCCACTCCCTCCCTCCCTTCCTTCCTTCCTTGGCTCCTAGATCTTCTTTATATGCAATGTTAAGGGTGTTCTTGCAAACCACAGAGATAATATTACCGGTAGAATGAGTATTTGGCTTGGTCATCAGGGGTGTAAACTGGAACAATTTAGTGTCTGTCTATTCTTAGAATCAATAACATTTGAGACTTCTCTTTCCCATGTTGAAAGAGAAGCCTCTTGCATAGGGCAGGAGGCTTTTCCTCCAAGCACCTGCCCCTCCCCTGTATTTAAGCTGTTTCTTTTCTCTTTCCTCCACCATATTGAGTCAATAAAGACCTGCAAATACAGGGAGATTTTCTACTTGTTTTTTCCTCTTGGGAGGCATCTTGTTAGGTGAGGTCCCTAATTCCTGGGACTCCCTTTCTCTCCCTTATTTGAGGAGGACCTGGTCCCACAGCTTCACCTTCTTATGATAGGGAAGCAATGGAAGAGCAGCCTCACCAGTTGCTGGCTGCAATTTAACAAGGGCCATCTGGGCCCAATTTAATGGGTCCCTACACTCTCCCAAGGTACCTTTTTTTCCCAAGCTTCGGTTTGAGGCCCTAGAAAGGAAAACTAGGTTTGAGAGATCCAGAGGCAGAAGACAGGGGAAGGCTAGGGGCACAGCACAGGTGAGCATGACTAATTCCTTCCGATTAGGCCCTTCTGCTTCATGGATGGAAGTTATGCTCACATTCATGGCATAGATAAGTTCTAGGAAACTCAAAGGTTACTGACAGTCAGAGGCTTAGGTATCGAGTAGGTGAGTGCTAACATTCCTGCTGACTATACCTTTCTGCTTCATGGGTGAAGGTTGCACTTGCACCCATGGTCAGCACATGCAAAAGTCACCAGGACTCAGACATATAAGGTCAGGAGAAAGAAGGGGATGCCTGTTTTTCTCTTCATCATGTACCCCCGGTATTTGCTGGAAAGAAAAATGAACAAAGGAGTGACTTTTCCCTCCTTCCATATGGGTAACCAACCATCTTCAGCCAGCACTCCTCTGTAATGCATCCTGAATCACTGGGACCCCTTTGACTCTCAGACTCTGGAAAGAGAAAAAGCACCTTTTTCCTCCTCTGTCTTCTCTTCCAAATGGGCAACCAGTCATCTTCAGCCTGGACTCGAGTTGAGTGAATCCTGAACCACTGGGACTGCTTTGACCTTCAGACTCTGGAGAGAGGGAAAAATGCATTTTCTTCTCCTCTGTCCTCTCCTCTATATGGGTAACAAATCATCTTCAGCCTACACTCCTCTAGAGTGTATCCTGAATCACTGTGGCTCCTTTGACTGTCAGTCTCTGGAGAAAAAATATCTCATATACTTTTGTCCGAAGGCATGACTGAATTATGTTCTGCAGGAAGGAGAAGCATGGCCTCAGGAAGGAAGCATTAATTTCAGTACCATCCTGCAGCTGGACCTTTTCGGTAGACATAAGGGCAAATGGTCCCAGCTCCCATATGTGCAGGCTGTCTTTCCCTTGCAGGAGTGTAAATTGCCAAGACTGTCAGATTGATTCAGTCCTCCTAGCAGCCAGCTCAGGAGAGGTTGCAAGGAGCAATCCCAGGGAACTTGGGAAGCAAACCCCAGAAGTATCTCCTGTGGGGGAATCAACTCCCTCCACTCCTCCTTATGCAGGTTGTCTCTCAAGCTTGCCCCATCCTAGAAATCCTCATTTTAGGCAGATCCCAATCTCATTCCTGCCCCTACAACAGAGGCCTGGTGAATGTGGCCCCATTAAGGTCGAGTCCCCTTTTCTCTACAGGACTTAAAGCAAATTAAGGGGGATCTTGGCAAGTTTTCAGATGACCCTGATAAGTATATAGATGCTTTCCAGAATTTAATCCAAGTATTTGAACGCTCCTGGAAGAATGTTACGTTACTTTTGAATCAGATCCTCACTACCACTGTAAAGCAGACTGCTGTACAAGTGGCAGAGAATTTTGGAGATGAATTCTGGGTGTCATTTAATGCCACAGAAGGGGATGAGCTTTATCCAATTGGAAGAATAGCAGTAACATTGGAGAACCCTAAATGGGACCCCAATGAAGAAATCGGAGAATGGAAGAGGAAGCACTTTCAGGTGTGTGTACCGGAGGGCTTAGGGAGAACTAGGACTAAGCCAGTCAATTACTCCAGGCTATCCATGATAGACCATGCATTAGAGGAGAATCCCACTGCCTTCCTGGAAAGGCTAAGAGAGGCCTTGGTAAAGCACCCCTCTCTATCTGCTGATTCAGTCGAAAGAAAACGAATTCTAAAGGATAAATTTATTACTCACGCAGCCCCTGATATCAGGAGGAAGCTGCAGAGATAGGCCATTTGACCAGATAGTGCTTTAGAGAACCTCCTGAAAGTGCCCCCCTTGGTATTTTGCAATAGAGATCAGAAGGAGGCCCAAGGCAGGAAAATGGGACACAAGAAAAAGGCAGAGGCTCTAACAGCCACTTTACATGCTCACAAACCCCAGAGTCCCTGGATATGCTTGATAACTGCTACAAATGTGGTAAGCCAGGGCAGTTTAGGAGGACTGTCTGGACAACAGGAGGAAACCACCTTGACCCTGTCCAGTTTGCAGTGGGGATCACTGGAGGGCGGACTGTCTCTGGAGACACAGGACACCTGGCCCAGCCCAAATGATCCAGCAGGATTAATGGGTCCTGAGGCCCCTCTCCCCAGCTCCAGTGGTTTAGACGCTGAAGAGAGGAAGGTGGACCTCGTTCTGGACACTGGAGTGAGCCTTTCATTTCTCCTCTCCAATTCAGCCCCCTGCCTTCTCTCTCAGCACAACTGTGGGGGACATGTCAGGAAAACTTTTAACCCAGTATTGCTTCTAACCCCTTAGTTGTAGTTGAGAAGACTTCTTCCTTACTGTTCTCATCTTTATTCTGTTCCTCATTATAAGGCATCTTTGTCAAGGACTCCTTAATCCTGAACTCCCAGGGGATTATCTACACCCCTAAACAACAATTTCTCTATTAAAGTTTAACTTCCGCCATACAAGATTAAATTTTTTCCACCGGGGTGAATCTGCTCTAGCCACAACATTGTTATCAGAATAGTCTGTTTTTTTCCTTTTAGCTCCTTTTTGTATAATACTCATATTTGGTAGATGTATACTTAGCCTCCTTCTAAAATTTGTTTATTCTCAAGAGGCCATCAAACTCCAAGCGTTATTCAATTAGATGCTCAGACAATGACTCCGTTTTTTACTAAGGACCCTTAGATAGGCCTCTGAGAGAGATCTGACTCCCATATTCACCAAAACAATGGCCCCTCTCAGCATGAAGCAGTTAAGAGCAGTTATTGTCCCTATCCTAACAGCAGTTAGTTGTACCTCTTCAAGGGGGGATTGATGGCAGCGGCAGCCCATCTGGAGTGGCCACTACAAAGATGCCAGCTGCAGTGGGGGAGACTTGGCTAAGGCTGTGCACTCTGTAGAGCCAGCAGGAGCTGGAAACAGACAGAAGTCCCGCCCCCTTCCAAGTTGGTGAGGCGGGAGCCCCACCATCCTGGATGCAGCTGCAGCTGCCTAGTGTCAGCTGTGGATTCAGGCATCCCTGCACTCTCGGTAACCTAGGAAGCCCTCCTGACCCTGCAGGCTTGGAAGTACCTACTCCTGTTGCCTGGCCTTTCTCTGCTGCCAGTGTCTGCTCTGATTTTGGAGCAAAGTTGAGACTGAGTCGGGCACTGTCATGACCTGGCATGCACTCAGGGTGGTGCTGACATACCAGCCCCCTGCGGCCTTGGCCCCCTCCAAACTTTGGGCACTAATAAGAATGGAAGAGAGGCCAAGTAGGGGGCTGAGAGTGACCTGGTGCAGGCCTGCAGGTGACCCTACACTTGAACAACCTCAGCACCGTGGATGGCAGGTTGATGGTGGCAAGAGGCAGACAGACTCTTTGGTGGAAAGGGGTGGGTCCCCAGTGAAGCCCCACCTTCAAGCCAGGGACAGCCTGATGACTAGGGGCCAGGGTGCCTGTTCTGCAGACCAGAGTGAGAACTTATGGTGCTTTTTCCAGGCCCGCCCATGGTCACCCATGGACCAATCATCATAAACTTTCTCCCCTCTGAATCCCATAAAAAACCCGGACTCAGCCAGACTTTGACAGATGATGGGATGAACTGAGTGCAGATAGGAGCTACACAATTTGGATCTCCTCTTTGCTGAGGGCTGCAGAGACAATGAAAAGACCTCCCTGTGGAAAGGAGCTACCCACTCCAGGTTTCCTGAGACCTGTACTGTCACTCAATAAAACCTCTCTTCACCTTGCTAATCCTCCAGTTGTCCGCCTACCTCTTTCATCCTGGACACAAGACAAGAACTTGGGACTTGCTGAATGGTGGGACTAAAAGAGCTGTAACACAGATAGTGCTGAACCCCCCACCCCCGACTCACTACGTTGTGGGTGACAAGAAAGAGAAAAGAGAGAAAAGGAGTGAAGAGCTGCAGCCCTTCAGGGAGCCCAGACCTAGGAGCTCCCCACGCCAGGGCTGTGACACCCTTTTTGGAACTCTGCAGTTCCTGGCATCTCCAAGCTTCCAGGCACCACTGCATTCCCCAGTGCCTGCAGTGGAAACTGCTGGCAGTATGCCTGGCCCAGCCATAGCCTCACAGGAAACTGGTGCCCATGCCAGCACCTGGAGCTGCCCACCCCACCACAGCCAGTGTGCCCGGTTGTACACAGTGGCCAGACCTTGCACTCATTCACTCATGCACCCCTCACCACTCTGTGCCTGGCTCGTCCTTGGCAAGCATGGGATCTGGGCCATTAGTGCGAGCCGAGCACAGCCTGCCAGGTCAAGTGGGCAGAACAAGCCTAGCAGGCCCAAGCAAAACTTGGGCAAAAGTGCCACTAGCCACAGAGGTTTCTGGCTGGCAAAGTGACATCCCAAGGATCCATGACAATTTGTTTTCATATTGTCTATGACCATTTTGGCACTTTACTGGCAAAGGAAACAGTTGTGACAGAGCCTATAAGGTCCACAAAGTCTAAAATATTTTACCATCTGCCCCTTAACGTTTGCTGACCTCTGATGTAGAGCCTAAATAGGAAAACTTTTATACAGGGAAGCTCTCTCTGCTGCACCAAATTCTCTACTGCAGGTGACAACTACTTGTACTTTTGTGAGATAATTGCTGGTCTGTGGGATTATTTAAGCTCTTTGAGAACTCGTACTGTCTATTATATAGTTGGTGCAAAGTTCTCTACACCCAGTTTGAGCAGCTTCTTGGAAATAATCATAGATTAAAGGTCTCTTGAGGCCCTTTCATGTTTAAGCCTAGCTTTGGAAAAATGTAAAGTTCTGGCCAAGAAATGACAGCACAATTTTGGAAGATTACTTATGAATCTATATATATTTCTTCATATTAGGCAGATGATAAACTCTATAGAAGGGAATATGTATTCTTTATCCAGTTTGGAGCATCCTGTGAGAGTTAAATAATTTGTTTTGATTATAAGGAGATTTCAAGAAAACTCATTATAGATAATAGATCACAATGATGAGCAATTTCTACCTGTGTCACCACAAAGAGAAAATTTCTAATACTTTACTACCAGTTCTCATTATGTTCAATTTACTGTAGAGGCCAAAGAGCTTTGCAAATACGTAAGAACATTCTTTAGCAGGATGATACATTTATAGCAATGCTGAGTTATTGAGGCACTCCTACGCCATCGGCTAAATTCAGCCCAGTCCAATTGATGCACAGTAGATATATTAAACCCACATTTTTCAAATTGGGAAACACTTTGCTACCTAAATTGTCAAAGCAAAAACAGAAAGTTCATACAGCTGCTGCATATGGCAAGAAAAACTAATGGCAACTCTTCAGTGAAAAATTTCTGACTCTTTAGAAGGACAATAAAAAAATGCAGTCAGAGGTCAAAGATGATTAAAGGGAAAAAGTAATTCACCAATGTTGCATGTTCATGTAAAGCAATTTCATAAAATTTAAAAGTTTAAAAGTTTTGATTGAGCCATCAACATATACAGAGAATGGAATCCCAAAGTTAAGTGTCAAACCAAGATGGAAACATTCAGAAGAGTATTCTAGAATGTATTCCATCACTCTTTGGCATTTCACCTGTAGAAAGGCCATAAAAAAGTAGGCTTCTTAAATGTAAGCAGAGAATTTAGTGAGGAAGACAAGAGAAAGGTATTGATTCATGGAGACAGAAAGTAGAATGGTGGTTAGCAGGTGTAGGGGCAGGGGGTAATGACAGTTATTATTTAACATATACACAATTTCTGTTTTGGATGAAGAAAAAGTTCCAGAAATGGATAGTAGTGATGGTTGCATAGCATTGTGAATGTGATTAATGCCACTGAATTTTACACTTAAAATGGTTAAAATAGCAAATTTTATGTTATATATATTTTGCCAACATATTTAAAGAGAGAAATCTATTGTTGTACTTACTGTGAGTTTCCTCTCTCTAACGGGAAGAAGTGGGGGTGTGTTTTCTGCACTTCAAGCACAATGAGAGGCTATTCAAAGGAGCCATTTGGAAGCTGGATATTTATTCCCCGTGCTACTCTGTCCCCACATATTGGGGCATTTGAGGACACGATCCCTAACTTATGCCTAAGAAAAGAAAAGTCTTTAGAAATAAGAAGGGGGCTTGCAGGAGAATAAATACTGTCAACTACAGTAGGTATATGCATGCATAAATCCTACTCATAATACAAAGCAAATGCAACTCTTGTACACTAGTGGTGGAAGTGTACATTCGCAGCCATGTTGGAACACCACTTGGCATATGCATACACAATCACCCAGGAATTCCACTCTTAGGTATACATCTAACAATACTAAGTTTGTATAGACACCAAAGGACATTTAGAAGAATGTTCCATAGCAGCTCTGTTCACATCAACTCTTAAGTGGAGTCAAAAACAAAAAATCCAATTTATAGTAGAATAAGTAAATGAATTTTGGTATATTTACACAGTCACATATAACAGTGAGATCAATTAACTATTGCCGTACACAACACCACAGATGAATTTCTCCCCCTAAATATGTTGGTATATGGAAATTCTAGTGATGTTTGCACATTGATTTTGTATCTGGAGACTTTGCTGAAGTTGCATATTAGCTTAAGAAGCTGTTGGGCTGAGATGATGGAGTTTTCTAGATATAGAATCATGACATTTGCAAGCAAAAAGAGTTTGACTTCCTATTTGAATATGCTTTATTTCTTTATCTTGCCTGATTTCCCTTGCCTGAAGTTCCAACACTATGTTGAATAGGACTGGTGAGAGAGGGCATCCTTGTCTTGTGCCAGTTTTCAAGGGGAGTGCTTCCAGCTTTTGCACATTCAGTATGATACTGGCTATGGGTTTGTCATATATGATTCTTATTATTTTGAGTTATGTTCACTCAATACCTAGTTTATTGAGAGTTTTTAATATAAAGGGATGTTAAATTGTATCAAAGACCTTTCCTGTGTCTATTGAGATAATCATGTGGTTTTTGTCTTTAGTTCTGTTTATGTGATGAAATCACATTTACTCATTTGTGCATGTTGAACAAACCTTATATCCTGGTGATGAAGCCAGCTTGACCATGGTGGATAAGATTTTTGATGTGCTACTGAATTCAGTTTGCCAGTATTTCATTGAGAATTTTTACATCAATGTTAATCAGGGATACTGGCCTGGAGTTTTTTTGTTGTTGTTGTTGGTGGTGGTGGTGGTGGTGGTGTATCTCTGCCAGGTCTGGGTATCAGGATGATTTTGGCCTCATAAAATGAGTTAGGGAAGAGTCCCTCCTTTTCAATTGTTTGAAATAGTTTCAGTAGAAATGGTATTAGCTCTTCTTTGTACCTCTGTAGAATTCAGCTGTAAATACGTCTGCTTCTTGGTTTTCTTTTGGTTGATAGGCTATTTATACTGCTTCAGTTTCAGAACTTGTTATTGGTCTATTCAGGGATTCCATTTCTTCCTGTTTTGTCTTGGGAGAGTGTATGCATCCAGAAATTCATCCACTTATTCTAGATTATCTTGTTTATGTGCATACAGGTGTTTATAGTATTCTCTGATGGCTGTTTGTATTTCTGTGGGGTCATTGGTGATACCTCTTTATCATTTCTAATTGTGTTTATTTGATTCTTCTCTTTCTTCTTGATTAGTCTAGCTATCAGTCTATCTATTTTTTTCTTCGAAAGACTAGCTCCTGGATTCACTGATTTTTTTAATGGCATTTCATGTCTCTGTCTCCTTCAGTTCTGCTCAGATTTTGGTTATTTCTTGTCTTCTGCTAGATTTGGGGGTGTTTTTGCTCTTGATTCTCTAGTTCTTTTAGTTGTAATGTTAGGTTGTTGATTTGAGATCTTTCTAGCTTTTTGATATGGTCATTTAGTGCTATAAATTTCCCTCTTAACATTGCTTTAGCTGTGTCCTAGAAGTTCTAGTGTGTTGTCTCTTTGTTCTCATCAGTTTCAAAGAACTTCTCGATTTCTGCCTTAATTTCATTATTTACTCAGGAGTCATTCAGGAGCAGGCTGTTCAAATTTCTGTGTAGCTGTGTGGTTTTGAGTGAATTTCTTAATATTAAGTTCTAATTTGGTTGTGCTGTGGTCTGAGAGGCTTGTTTTTTAGTGATTTCAGTTCTTTTGCATTTGCTGAGGAGTGTTTTACTTCTGATTATGTGATCAATTTTAGAGTAAGTGCCATGTGATGATGAGAAGAATGTATATTCTATTGTTTTCGAGTGGAGACTTCTATAGATATGTATCAGGTCCACTAGATCCAGAGCTGCATTCAGGTCCTGAATATCTTTGTTAATTTTGTCTCAGTAATCTATCTAATATTGCCAGTGGGCTGTTAAAGTCTTGTGCTATTATTGTTGGCAATCTGAGTCTCTTTGCAGGTCTCTAAGAACTTGTTTTATGAATCTGTGTGCTCTTGTATTGGGCGCATGTATATTTAGGATAGTTAGCTCTTCTTGTTGAATTGAACCCTTTGTCATTATGTAGTGCACTTCTGTGTCTTATTTGATCTTTGTTGATTTAAAGTCTATTTTGTCAGAAACTAGGACTGAGCCCCTGCTTTTTTCTGTTTTTTATTTGCTTAGTAAATTTTCCTCCATCCCTTTATTCTGAGCCTATGTGTCCTTGCACGTGAGATGGGTTTTGTGAACACCACGTATTGACAGATCTTGAATCCAGAATCCAGTGTGCCACTCTTTGTCTTTTATTTATTCAATTATTTTATTCATTTATTTTTTTTTATTATACTTTAAGTTCTAGGGTACATGTGCACAACGTGCAGGTTTGTTACATATGTATACATGTGCCATGTTGGTGTGCTGCACCCATTAACTC
>NW_012105475.1:767804-787706 GCF_000951045.1 Mandrillus leucophaeus
TTGGTTACTGAAGCTTGTGCATTTGTCACGTAGTTCTTGTGTTATGGTTTTCATCTCTATCAGTTCTTTTAAGGTCTTCTCTGCATTGATTATTCTGGTTATCCATTCATCCTTTCTTTTTTCAAGGTTTTTAGTGTCTTTATGCTGGTTACGTAGTTCCTCCTTTAGCTCTGAGAAGTTTGATTGACTGAAGCCTTCTTCTCTCAACTCGTCAAAGTCATTTTCTGTCCAGCTTTGTTCCATTGCTGGCAATGAGCTGTGTTCCTTTGGAGGGGGAGATACACTCTGATTTTTTGAATTTCCATCTTTTCTGCCCTGCTTTTTCCCCATCTTTGTGGTTTTATCTACCTTTGGTATTTGATGATGGTGCTGTACTGATGGGGTTTTGGTGTGGGTGTCCTTTCTGTTTGTAAGTTTTCCTTCTAAGAGTCAGGACCCTCAGCTGTAGGTTTGTTGGAGTTTGCTTGAGGTCCACTCCAGACCCTGTTTGCCTGGGTATCAGCAGCAGAGGCTGCAGAAGATAGAATATTGCTGAACACTGATTGTTGCTATCAGATTGTTGCTCTGGAAGCTTCGTCTTAGGGGTGTACCCCTAGGTGTGAGGTGTCAGTCTGCACCTCAGTTGAAAATGCAGAAATCACCCATCTTCTGTGTTGTCATGCTGGGAGCTGGAGGCTGGAGCTGTTCCTATTTGGCCATTTTGGGCGCACCCCCCCTCAGATTAAGATCTCATTTATTTATCCATAAGTTATTGGGGTACAGGTGGTGTTTAGTTACATAAGTAGGTTCTTTGTGGTGATTTGTGAGATTTTGGTGCATCCATCACCCGAGCAGTATACACTGCACCCTATTTGTAGTCTTTTATCCCTTACCCCCTCTCACTCTTCCCCACAAGTCCCCAAAGTCCAGTATACAATTCTTATGCCTTTGCATCCTCATAGTTTAGTTCCCACAGATTAGTGAGAACATACAGTGTTTGGTTTTCCATTCCTTAGTTACTTAACTTAGAATAATAGTCTCCAATCTCATCCCGATTACTGTGAATGCCATTAGTCCTTCCATTCTGTTTTCTTCAATTGGGGCATTTATGCCATTTACATTTAATGTAATATTGTTATGTGTGAGTTTGATCCTTTCATCATGATGCTAGCTGCTTATTTTTCAGACTTGTTTGTATGCTTGCTTCATAATGTCACTGGTCTGTGTACTTCAATGTGTTTTTGTAGTGGTTGGTAACAGTTTTTTCTTCCCATATTTGGTGCATCCTTTGGGAGCTCTTGCAAAGCAGGCCTGGTGGTGACAAATTCCCTCATCATTTGCTTATCTAAAAAGGATTTTATTTCTCATTTGCTTGTAAAGCTTTGTTTTGCTGGATATGAAAGTCTGGGTTCTTAAAATTCTTTTAAGAATGTTCAATATTGGACCTCAACCTCTTCTGGCTTCTAGGGTTTCTGGTGAGAGGTCCACTGTTAGTCTGATGGGCTTCCCTTTTTAGGTGACCTTGCCTTTCTCTATGGCTGCCTTTTACTCTTTTTTTTTTTTCATTTCGACCTTGGATAATCTGATGATTTTGTTTCTTGGGGTTTATCTTCTCATGGAGTATCTTACTGGGGTTCTTTAGGTTTCCTGAATTTGAATGTCTTGCTAGGTTAGGGAAGTTCTCCTGGATGATATCCAGAGGTGTTTTCCTACTTGGTTCTATTCTCCCCATCTCTTTCAGGTACCCCAATCAGTAGTAGGCTTGGTCTTTTTACATAATCCCATCTTTCTCAGAGTTTTTTTTTTTTTTTTTCATTCCTTTTTATTCTTTTCTCTCTATTCTTGTCTGCCTGTCTTATTGCAGAAAGATAGTCTTCAAGCTCTGATATTCTTTCCTCTGCTTGGTCTATTCTGCTATTGATACTTGTGATTGCATTTTTTGTGCTTTATGGACTCGTATACCTTTAAATTTTGAGATTGCTGACCTCTCAATGGAGTTTTTTTGGAGTCTTTTTTTGTTTATGTTGTGTTGTTGTTGCTCTCTGTTTTTTTTGTTTTTCTTTTAACAAACAGGCCACCCTTCCATAGGGCCACTTTAGTTGGCTGGAGGTCCACTCCAGATCCTAGACACCTTAGTCTTTCCCACACCCAGAGGTATCATCAGTGAAGGTTGTGAAACACCAAAGATGGTAGCCTGCTCTTTCCCTCCCAGTAGAGCACTGACCTGATGCTGACCCACATGCTCCTGTAGCAGGTGTCTGGAGACCCCTGTTGGGAGATCTCACCCAGTCAGGAGGAACAGGATCAGGGACCTGCTTCTGGCTGCTCCTTGGCAGAGCTGGTGCACTGCACTGGGGGGAACCCCCCTTTTCCAAACGACCCAGACTCTCCAAAGCCAGCAGGCTGGAAAGGCTAAGTCAACTGAACCATAGAGATAACAGCTGCCTCTCCCTCCAGGGGCTTCATTCCAGAGAGAGATCAGAGTTCTGTCCATATAATCCTGGCTAGAGTTGCTGAAAGTCCTGCAGGGAGGCCCCACCTAGTAAGAAGGGATGGATTAAGGTCCCACTTAAAGAAGCAGCCTGGTCATGATCTGACACAACAGCTGTGCTGCATTGTGGGGGACTCCTCCGGGTCTAGATCACCCAGAATCCCCAGAATCAGCAGGTTAGAATGGCTGACACAAACCACAGAGTCAGCAGCTGTCCTTCCCCCTGGTAACTGGGTCTATCCTAGGCAGTCTTCAGCCTGCTGTCGCTGGCTGGCTGGAATTTCAAGCTGGTGAATCTCAAGTTGTGAGGTGCCATGGAAGTGGGGCCTGCAGAACTATGCTACTTCATTCTGTGGATTCATCTCCCTTCCTAGGGGAATGCACGAATGGATCTCCTGCTTCTCCAGAATTCTCAGGGCTGGAGTATGCAAAACTCCTGGATATCTGTGCATGCTGGAGTGGCTGCTTTGCTGAGACTCTGCACAGTTCTGTCCTTCAGACCCAAGGGCCCTGGTAGCCTGGGCTCACAAGGGGGATCTCCTGATCTGCAGGTTGCAAAGATCCCGTGGGAAAAGCGTGGTTTCCAGGCGGGGTCACACAGTAACTCACCACCTCCCTTGGCTGGGCTTGGGGACTCTCCTAGCTCTGTGCTGTTCCTGGGTGGGCCATCGCCACATCCTGTTTTTTCTCGCTTTCTGTGGGGAAAGCCATCCGCCTAGTCAGTCCCAATGTGCAAACCTCAATACCTCAGTTGAAGGTGCAGAAATCACTGACAATTTTCATTCCTCTTCCCGAGAGCCACAGACCGCAGCCGCTTCTAATTGGCCATCTTGACCCCTATCTCTGATCTTTATAATTTTTTTTTGTCTGGTTGTTTTTGGTTTGATTTACTCTTCTTCTTTTCTTCATCTTCTTAAGTTAGAAACTTAGATAATTTATTTAAGAACTTTCTTCTTTTCTAGTATAAACAATTATTGCTATAAATTTTCCTCTAAGCATTATTTTAGCAGCATTTTACAAATTTTGATATATTTTTTTGTATTTTTAGTCAATTCAAAATATTTTGTAATTTCTTTTGTGACTTCCTTTTTAACACTGTTGTTTAGAAATGTGTTGCTTAATTTCCAAATTTGGGGGAGCTTTTAAGATATTTTTCTTTTATTGATCTTTAGTTTGATTCCATGTGATCAGAGAACGCATTCTGTTTGATTTTGTTTTTACTTGCTTCTGACTTGGGTCACGGTACTGGAGATGATCAATCTGGATGAATGTTCTATGTGCACTTGAAGAAAACTTGCATTCTACTAAGTGGAACATTCTAGAAATATTAATTAGGTTAATTTTGTTAATAGTGTTATTCAGGTTTTCCATATCTTTACGTGTTTTCTCTCTACTTGTTCTGTTGTTTACTGAGAGAGGATCTTGGAAGGTTCAACTTTAATTGTGAATGTGTCTATTTTCACTTTTAATTTGCTCAGGTTTTGCTTCACATATTTTGAATATCTGTTGTTACATGCACATAAATTTTTTGTCCTTTCTTGATTAATCATCCTCTTTGTCATGATGTATTTTTTTGCAATGTCATTTTTATCTATATTTCTTCTTCTAAAGTCTCCTTTTTCTGATATTAACATAGGCATTCCAGCTTTCTTTTAATTAATGTTTACATAATATATCCTTTGCCATCTTTTTACTTTCAATCTATGTCTATATCCTTAAAAATGGATTACTTGTAAATAGCGTATGATGGGATCACTTTTCTCTTTTATTGGTGTGTTTCCACAACTTACAATTAATGTACTCTTTAACATGGATGAATTTAAGTCCATTATCTTGCTGATTGCTTCTGGCTGAATGCTGCACAATGTGTATGGAATAGTAGAGATGGAGGGTATTTATGTCTAGCAATGGCACACTTCCTCTGCTCGGCCATATCTGTCAAGAGTGAGCTGGGTTTAGGTTTGGCTGCACTATCCTTGCCTTCAGTGCACTACTAGCTCCAAATTCTTCCTGTGTTACTTTGTACTTAGGGTGAGGTCTATGATGTTAGATGGTTTTTCTGCAGTATATTTGCCCCATTCTCAGCTCTTCTTTATTCACCTGCACCTTAGATGGGGTCTCTCTCTAGACGTCACACTCCATCATTTCTGTAAAATTCTGTGATTACACAGAGCACCCCTATTCAGTGAGGTAGGGGAGTACTCAAGGACATGAACATCAGTAGTAAGAATGGGTGGGAATCATCATGGAGGCTGGCTACTAGAAAGACTTTGGTTAAGATTGATGGGGAGAAAAATTGTGAATGCTTTAATTTCAGTTTTAATATTAGTTAATTCTTTGTTATTTTCCAAAATTAAGGTTTTAATCAAGATATGCATTTATATTTTGAATAGCAAGTTTTTAAAATAATTGGAACAACTTAATTTTTCTAATTTAGTGGTATTATTACTATAATTTCTTCTAATTTGCCAAACTTTTAGATGAGCAGGAAAGGAGGTGAAATTATCAGAACCACTCTCTCTTTTTAGTATATATGGTGATGGTTCGTATCATAGTTATTTCCCCAGCACATCCTGAGTTACTTCAGGTATTCATGCTCTTCTTAATAGAGAAATAGAGAGTGTTGCACACTACAGTTACTGAGCTCTTTCTACGTACTGAGGTTCTGTGTTAGAGGATCCACTTCCAGTAGCACTCGGGTTGCTTTTAAGTCCCAGACTATACCTCACGCAAGTTTCTTTTTCTCCAGGAGCAGAATTTGGTTTTCTCTTCTTTCTATGCAAAACAGGTCCTTTCCCATGTTATTTCCTGAAGTTCCTCTTTCCTTAGTAGAAGCTGCTTTTTACTTCTTTTCTTTTTTTCTTAACATAAGTAACTTGAATCTACTCATTTTACTGTTTTCCAATATCTAGTTATTACAGATAAATATATTGCAGGTACCAACAACTAAAGGTAAATCACAAAGGAACCAGTGATCTTAGAAAATCCTGAAACTGTAATCTCCAACTGTTTTTCGTCATAGAGGTGATTGTCAGTTGACATTAGAAGTCAGCCAAAATTAATTTTGATTCTGTAGTGAACTGCTGAAGGTTAATTCAAAGGTCTGGGTAGTCTCTGTTGAGATTCAGGCTGGGAAGTTTGACATGCCTGCTCTACTTCTCCCAGGACAGCCCCTTTGGGATCCCTGGGTGAAGTTGGCACTGACATTTTACCTTACTTCCCTGGCTGTGTAGTTATTTATTTCTTTTACGTTTGTTTGTTGACTAGGTATCTAGCCTTTTCTAAGGAAAAGCCAGAATGTGCACAGATTCTTACTGCTCTCATGAATTTCTGCAAATATATTTTGGTAACAGTGTTCCAAAAATTCTACTATAGTTTTACTCATTCATTCCACCACATATTCATTCATCAATTATTTAATAAACATGTATTATGTGTCAAGCACCATCCTATATGCAGAAGGGGGTGAACAATCAGTTCAAAAGGAAGGGAAAATTCAATAGGGAAAAAGATATGGCACTTGATCACCAGTAGATTACATATTTTCTCCCCATCATTCTCTCTATTTGTCCTTCCTTTTCTTTCTCCCTCCCTTTCTTCCTTTCTCCTGCCTCATGATTTCTCTGACACATTAATCCCCTCACATAAACTTTCACACAGAGCAGCTTAATCTTAAGTGCTTCTTAGTAAAATACAAAGTTAGTTTGTGATTTATTAGAAGAAATATCGAATTGGGTTGACAGAGTTTGATGCTGAAATTGTAGAGTTGGTAAAAATCAGATCTGGGCTTTGCAGGGAGTAATGGAAACATGGAAAGTAAAATTTATATTTCAGGTCATTATTAGCAGAATCTGATCATTTTTAGATAATCAAATGGAAACACTTTCAGACTTTCAAAGTAAATCAGCAGAACCACAAAGGATTGAGAGGAAAATGGACCTTGGAGGAGGTAGCCTAGCTTAGCCCTCTTGTTTTGCAGAAGATGATGCTGAATCCAGGAGAGATTAACTTTTGGATACCGGATTATAAGTAAATTCTGCCAATTGTTCAGTCTGACGTGCTTTTGAGGATGCCTCTTCCTGGCTACTGCTCTTTAGAAGAGTCAAGAAAGATTACATCCAATGCTACCAAATTACATTCAATGCTATAATGCTTACTGAATGCCCACTATATGCCAGGTGTTGGGTGAAATAGGAAGCTAAATTTGTGATGAACCTTGCCATCATAAAGTTTATAGTTTGATAGGGAAGGCAGACATGTACATGTCTAATTATGTGATAGAAATAGTTAAATGTTGTTAGTTAAAGAGCAAACAGAAGGGAGAGATGAACTCCTCTTTTGTAGGAAGTTCCAGAAACAATTTTTGACATTAGACCTCATTTGATTTAGAAACTAAACAGTCTCCAAAATGTGGCTGCTTTTTGCTTTGTTTCTTCTAGAAAAATGACGCAGCAAGGACTTTGTAGCTCTCTACAACTGGGTTGGCTCAGCTAAAAAGACTCTCAAATAGTCCTCATGGGCACGTGCCCAGTAATGAGCTTAGAGACCTGATCCAAGTTGTTATAACAGTTGTTTCACACTGTCATCTATGTAATAATTAGAAGATTTTCTCTGCTCTTTCTGGCATGGCCAGGTCTTGTGTAGCAAACAAGTTAAGCTTCTCTAAGGGCTATGAAATGAGATCAGAGGAAACCATCACAGGCAATAAAACATGTTGCTCATCTAGAGATAAGTCTTTTAAAAAATATAATGTATAATATTTAACATTAAGTCTGCATCAGAGGTAATGAATCATTCTTCTCTTAATAGACATCGAAATGGTACACACACCTTTTTGAAAAAGCTTTTTTTTCCATGATATTTTGTTCAGTTAACAAGTGTAAGGTAAAATTATTGTTATTGATTTCTATTCAACTTCCTGAATTCAGTTTTCTCTCAGTTTAAAAAAATTATTTTAATGAAATTATAGCACAGAAGTCAGGGATCTGATAATAGATGGGACTGATCTTGAGAAGTAACAGGTTTTACTCCCCTGCCTTTAATTATTTTTTATTTAAACTATTTCTAATACTTTTAAATCCATGATGAGCTAATACGGCTTGTCTGGGTTTTGGTAGAGCCACAAGCTCCTATCTTCTTCCTTAGTAAATATAAACAATATTGTATTCAGGTAACATGTTAAATATTTTGACTTTTCTTTGCTTGTATATTCAAACGCAGCTTCTGTTCCAGATTTTGCCTACTGTGCTCATGTAGCAGCAGTTGTGTGAAGCATATGGTATGAACATAATAATAATCAATAGTGAATGCACATGTGGTTCCCATGGTCTGAGGGACTAAAACTTGGGGAATATATGCAGGAAAGCCTGCTTGTCCTCCCCTTTCACATATCCACACTGTTCTCTGTGTGGCTTCCAGTGGCCTGAATGGTCTGTCCAGAAAACAGTTGCCCAAGGCTCCAAGCTCCTGCAGATTTCTGTTATGCAGGGGAAGGATACTTAAATTACAGGGAAGCCACTTGTATTTGTTCTGGCCAATAGAAATATAATGTGAGCCACCTATGTATAATTTAAAAAATTAATAACATCATTAAAATATAAATAGGTAAAACATTCTTATATTTCAACTCAATATATCCAAATACATTATTATGACATATAAACTATATAAAATTGTTAGTGAGATATTTTGCCTTCTTTTTTCGGCACCAGGTCTTTGAAATGTGATGTGTGTTTTGCACGTAAAGCAAATCTCAGTTTAAATGACCCACTTTTCAAGTGCTGTTCCTCAGATTATGAGTCGTGTGGGAACTTGATGGGGCTTGAGACATGAGAATGAACTCTGTTACCCAGGCTGGAGTGTAGTGGTGCAAACACAGCTAAACCTCCTGGGCTCAAGGAATCTTCCTGCCTCAGCCTCATGAGTAGCTGGGACTGCAGGTACGTACACACATGCTGGATTAATTGTTTAAAATTTTGTAGAGACAGAGTTTCACTATGTTGCCCAGGTTGGCTTCTAACTCCTGGGCCCAAGCAATCCTTCTGCCTTGGCCTTCCAAAATGCTGGGATTACTGGTGTGAACTATCCTGCCCAACCTCTGCACTCATTTTTCAACAGTTAATTCAGCCCATCTGAGCTTGGTTGTTTCTTGCTACTTATCAACTTTTTGTCTTTCTGGCTATGAATTTTGTCCATCTCTGTCTTTGACAAAGTCACTGGACTTTGAGTTTGATAAACTTGCATCAAATAGTCTACAAATGGCATGATCTCAGTGAAGTCATTTACCCTTTGTTCTGTGTCAGTTTTCCTGCCTGTAAAATAAAGCTAATAATAAATATGACATGTCTTGCAGAGTTGAGGGTTGATATAATATATGTAAAGTATTAGCACATTGCCTGGTACATAATAGGTGTTTAATTAATAAGAATTGTTATTACATTTGGTAGGAGAAAGTTGTGTCACAAATAGGCTTTTATGTGTCGTGTTTGATTTGTGGTAGATGGGGCTTAGAGTTATCCTCAAGCAGCTTGTGATAAAGTCTATTTGAAAACAGCCTTACACCTAGGAAGTAGTTCCGATCCTGTAAAGGCAGTGCTTCTTCAGTACAGCAAACATTTGAAAACATTATCTTTTACTCTCCTGAAATAAAATTCATAGATGTTATCGCTTACCAACTTATAATATTATTAAAAATCAATATGATATTCTAGCATAATGGGAAAATACCAGAAAAGACATTCATAATAAAATATACATTTTAATATGCAAATGCATAGACACCACTGCTCTAGAAAGCATGGTGAAGAGGTCAGATGATAGGACCCATACGTAGAATCATTATGAGTGAGAGAGCTTCAAAACCAGATTGACAGAGTTGATTCAAAAACTAAAAGTGGCACAGTTAATAATGATTTTTCTGAAATAATGATTAGTTTTTGGTAAAGTTTCCAGAAAATCAAAGTGACACTCTTCTTTTTTCTTTGTGTTGATATCCCTGAAAAAGTTTATATAAAAACTGTGCAAAAAATACTTTATATTTGAAGGTAAAATGGACTCAGACCCTAGGCTCAGAGACTCAGATGTTTTACTCATGCTAACTGTTCTGCGTAATATTCAAGAGTGGTGCAGGACATAGGATGATTTTCACCATGCGAGAGTGGTATTTTTGTTTGTTTGTTTGTTCTTTTTGAGACAGAGTCTCGCTCTGTCACCCAGGCTGTAGTGCAGTGGCACAATCTTGGCTCACTGCAAGCTCAGCCTCCCAGATTCATGCCATTCTGCTGCCTCAGCCTCCTGAGTAGCTGGGACTACAGGTGTCCGCCACCATGCCCAGCTAATTTTTTGTATTTTTTAGTAGAGACAGGGTTTCGCCATGTTGACCAGGATGGTCTCGATCTGCTGACCTCGTGATCCGCCCGCCTCAGCCTCCCAAAGTGCTGGGATTACAGGCGTGAGCCACCGTGCCTGGCCAAGAGTGTTATTTTTTGTATTTTTAATTGCTATATTATAGTTGTGCATATTTTGGGGGTACATGTACTGTTTTGATACATGTATAGAATGTATAATGATGAAATCTCAATGTGGGATATCCATCACCTCAAACATTTCTCTTTGTGTTGGCAACATTACAATTTTTCTTTTCAAGCTTTTCAAAAAACACGCAATAAACTGTTGTTGACATTGTTTCTTTATTGTACTCTTGAATGCTGGAACTTATTACTTCTATCTGGCTGTATTCTTGTACCTCTCAACCTACTTCTCTTCATCTCCCTCCTCACTTCTCTTATGTGGTTTGGCTCTGTGTCACCACCCAAATTTGCTCTTGAATTGTACTCTGGTAATTCCCATGTGTTGTGGGAGGGACCCAGTAGGCGATAATTTGAATTATGGGGGTGGTTTCTCCCATACTGTTCTCAGAGTGAGCAAGTCTCACTAGGTCTGATGGTTTCATCAGGGATTTCTGCTTTTGCATCTTCCTCATTTTCTCTTGCTGCCACCATTTAAGAAGTGTCTTTTGCTTCCTGCCATGATTCTGAGGTCTCTCCAGCCATATGGAACTGTAAGTCCAATTAAACCTCTTTTTGTTCCCAGTGTCAGATATGTCTTTATCAGCAGCATGCAAATGAACTAATACAGTAAATTGGTACTAATAGAGGAGGGCATTGCTGAAAAGATACCCAAAAATGTGGAAGCGACTTCGGAACTGGGTAACAGGCAGAGGTTGAAACAGTTTGGAGAGCTTAGAAGAAGACAGGAAAAGGTGGAAAAGTTTGGAACTTCTTAGAGACTTGTTGAATGGCTTTGACCAAAAGCCTGATAGCTCTATGCAGAATAAGGTCCAGGCTGAGGTGGTCTCAGATGAAGATGAGGAACTTGTTGGGAACTGGAGCAAAGGTTACTCTTGTTATGTATCAGCAAAGAGACTGGTGGCATTTTGCCCCGGCCTAGAGATTTGTGGAACTTTGAACTTGAGAGAGATGATTTAGAGTATCTGATGGAAGAAATTTCTAAGCAGCAAAGCATTCAAGAGGTGACTTGGGTGTTGTTAAAAGCATTTGGTTTTATAAGAGAAGCAGAATATAAAAGTTTGGAAAATCTGCAGCCTGACAATGTGATAGAAAAGAAAAAGTGATTTTCTAAGGAGAAATTCAAGCCAGCTGCATAAATTTGCATAAGTAATGAGGAGCTGAATGTTAATCCTCAATCCAATGGGAAAAATACCTCCAGTGCATGTCAGTGGTCTTCACAGCTGCCCCTCCTATCACAGGCTTGGAAGCCTAGGAGAAAATGGTTTGTGGTTGGGCCCAGGGTCTCTGTGCTGTGTGCAGCCTAGGGACTTGGTGCCTTGAGTTCTAGCTGCTCCAGCCATGCCTGAAAGGGGCCAATGTAAAGCTTGGGCTGTGGCTTCAAAGGGTGCAAGCTTCAAGTCTTGGCAGCTTCCACATGCTGTTGAGCCTGCAAGTGCACAGAAGTCAAAAATTGAGGTTTGGGGACCTCCACCTAGATTTCTGAATATGTATAGAAACTCCTGGATGCCCAGGCAGAATTTTGCTGTGGGGCCAAGGCACTCATGGAGTCACGGAGAACCTCTGCTAGAGCAGTGCAGCAGGGAAATGTGGGTTTGCAGCCCCCACACAGTCCCTACTGGGGCACTACCTCGTGGAGCTGTGAGATGAGGGCCACTGCCCTATAGACTCCAGAATGGTAGTAGATCACTGACAGCTTGGACAGTTCACTTGGAAAAGCTGCAGACACTCAATGCCACCCTGTGAAAGCAGCCGGAAGGGGAGGGTGTGCCCTGAAAAGCCACAGGAGTGGAGCTGCCCAAGACCATGGGAACCTACCTCTGGTATCAGTGTGATCTGGATGTGAGACTTGGAGTCAAAGGAGATAATTTTGGAGCTTTAAAATTTGACTGCCCCAATGGATTTTAGACTTGCATGGGTCATGTGACCCCTTTGCTTTGGCCAATTAGTTCCATTTGGAATGGCTGTATTTACCCAATTCCTGTACCCCCATTGTATCTAGGAAGTGACTAGCTTGCTTTTAATTTTACAGGCTCACAGGTGGAAGGGACTTGCCTTGTCTCAGATGAAACTTTAGATTGTAGATTTTTAGGTTAATGCTGAAATGAGTTAAGACTTTGGGGAACTGTTGGGAAGGCATGATTGGTTTTGAAATGTGAGGACATGAGATTTGGAGGGGCCAGGGTAGAATGATATGGTTTGACTCTGTGACCCCAACCAAATTTCATCTTCAATTGTACTCCCATAATTCCCACCTGTTGTGGGAGGGACCCAGTGGGAGATAATTTGAATCATGGAGGTGGTTTCCCCCATACTGTTCTCATGGTAGTAAGTAAGTCTCATGAGACCTGATGGTTTCATCAGGAGTTTTGGCTTTTGCATCTTGCTCATTTTTTCTTGCCATCATCAGATAAGAAGTGCCCTTCACCTCCTGCCATGATTCTGAGGTCTCCCCAGCCATGTGGAACTGTAAGTCCAAATAAATCCCTTTTTCTTCCCAGTCTCAGGTATATCTTTATCAGCAGCATGAAAATGAACTAACATACTTTCCTAGCCTCTGGTAATCACCATTCTACTTTCTACCTCCATGAGATCAACTTTTTTAGCTCCCATATATCAGTGCGAACATACAGTATTTGCCTTTCTGTGCCTGGCTTATTTCACTTAACATAATGACTTCCAGTTCCATGTATGTTGCTGCAAATGACATATATACATATATATAATATATGACATATATATGCATACATATATATATATATCAAATGTTCTTGTTCAATCATCTGTTGATGGACACTTAGTTTGATTCCATATTGTGGCTATTGTGAACAGTTCTGCAATAAACATCAGAGTGCAGATATCTCAAAATACTGATTTTCATTCTTGTGGGTATATACCCAGAAGTGGGATTGCTGGGTCATATAGTACTTCTATTTTCATTTTTTTGAGAAAACTCCATACAGTTTTCTATAGTAGCGTACTACTTACTTTCCCACGAACAGTATGTGAACATTCTCCTTTCTTCATGTCTTTTTGATAACAGTGACCCTAAATGGAGTGAGGTGATATTTTATCATGGTTTTGACTTGCATTTCTCTGATGATTAGTGATGTTGAGCATTTTTTTCATACATTTATCATCCATTTGTGTGTTTTCTTTTTGAGCAATGTCTATTCAGATCTTTTGCCCATTTTTTAATGGGATTGATTTTTGCTATTGAGTTGTTTGAGCTCCTTATATATTCCGGTGACTGATCCCTTGTCAGACGGATGTTGCAAATATTTTATCCTATTCTTTAGATTGTCTGTTCATGTTGTTAATTTTTTTCTTTATGGTGCTGAAGCTTTTTAGCTTGATGTAATCCCATTTGTCTATTTTTTCTTGTGTTACCTATGCTTTATAGGTCTTACCTCCCAAAATCTTTGCCCAGAGAAATGTCATGTAGCATTTCCACATTGTTTTATTTTATTAGTTTCATAGTTTCAGGTCTTAGATGTAAGACTTTAATCTATTTTGAGTTGATTTTTATATGTGGTAAAAGATGGAATCTAGTTTTACTCATCTGTATATAGATATCTGGCCTTCCCAGCACCATTCATTGAACAGACTTTCCTTTTCCCAATGTATTTTGAAAAAAAATAAGTTATATGTAAATTCATCAATTTATTTTTGGGTTTTTATTCTTTACTTTTAGTCTATGTCTCTGTTTCTGTGCCAGATCATGCTACTTTGGTTATTATAGCTTTGTAGCATAATTTGAAGTCAAGCAGTGTGATACCTCCAGCATTGTTTTTTTAACTCAAGATTGCCCTAGCTATTCGAGGCCTTTTGGTTTTATATGAATTTTAGTTTTTTTCTTTTTCTGTGAAGAATATCATTAGTATTTTGATAAGAATTGCATTGGATATGTATATTGTCTGAGTAACAAAGACAATTTTAACAATGTTAATTCTTCCAATCCATGAGAATATAATATTTTTCTATTTTTCGTGTGTTCTCTGCTATTTGTTTCCTCATAATGTTATATTTTTCCTATAGAAATCTTTCGCTTCTATGGTTAAATTTATTCCTAAGTATTTTAAAATAGCTATTCTAAAGGGATTAATTTATTGATTTCTTTTTCAGATTCATTACTATTAGCATACAGGAATGCTACTAATTTTTATATGTTCATTTTGTATCCTGAAACCTTACTGAATTTACTTATGAGATCTAATGAGATTTTTGATGGAGTCTTTAGGTTTTCCTAGATATAAGATCATGTCATCTACAGAGAGGAACAATTTGACTTCCTCTTTTCCAATTTGGATGCCTTTTATTTATTTCTTTGCCTGGCTAGAAATTCCAATACTCTATTGAATAGAAGTAGTAAAAATGGGCATCCTTGTCTTGTTCCAGATCTTAGGGAGAAGGCTTTCAACTTTTCCCTATCCAGTGGGATATTAGCTGTGGGCTTGTCATATATGGCCTTTATCATATTGAAGTATGTTCCTTCTATAACCAATTTGTTGAGGTTTTTTTCATGAAGGGGTGTTAAATTTTATCAAATGCTTTATTCAGCATCTATTGAAATCATCATGTTTTTCCCCCATGATTCTGTTAACATATCTCCATGATTCTGTTTAACATATCCCCATGATATGTTGAACCATCCTTGCATTCCTGGGATAAAACCCACTTGATCATAGTAAATGAGCTTTTAAATGTGTTGTTAAATTCTGTTTGCTAATATTTTGTTGAGAATTTTTGTATCTATGTTTATCAAGGATATTGGTCTGGAGTTTGTGTTGTTGTTGTGTCTTTGTCTGGTTTTGGTATCAGGGTAGTACAAAAATGTTCTTAATACTACATGTCAAAGAACATGCTTGCCACCACCACCTCAACCCCATCTTCACCACTAATGCCAGTACCCACAGGCTTTTATGATAATCAAGAAACGCCCTACAGATTTCTAAAATGACTATTAGAGGGTGGTACAACTCCAGTTGAAAACAACTACTTTAGCACTGTTTCTTTTTGTTGAGGGAGAGCTCTATGGTTTAGAGACATGCCTGAGGAAGGAAACCTGCCCATTCTTCAAAACTGTGCCAGGCACTATGGGCACTCAACTGTTTACACTGAATTGTAAAGCAATTAGTATACTTGTGGGTATATTAGTAGAAATGGAGTGGCTCTGCTCATGTCAAACCAAAGTATTATTTCAGAGATAACTCGGGTGGTAGAGTCAAAGTTACTGCCATGTTGTGCCCAGGTAAATTAAAATCTTTCTTCAGACTCATACTGACTTCAACTGTAGCGTGACAGGGGGTGGAATGCAAACGTGAAGAGGCCATCATCAATGCCACCTGGAGTTAGAGAAACAGCAATGTTCATATAGTCAATCTGCCCACTGGAAAAACATCTATTTAATAAATAGTACTAATATAAAAAATAGAAAAACTCTGCCTGTTACAAAAGCAGCACAAAAGCCTGTACTAAAATTTCAGTAAAAGAAACAGGCTGAGGATGGTGAATGTGAGAAGAGGAAAAGAAGGGAGAAGTGTGTAGTCATGTTGATCTTACTCCTTTGTGACATCTAAAAATAATGTCGCTTTAAGCTCCCAAAGGGATGATGAGGATTATTTCTCAGGCTCAGAGAAAGCAGCAAGTTTAGAAGTTCTCTGTGTGGGTCATATCTCTGACCTAATCCTTTCAATTCACCCAGCACACTGGTCTACCAAGGACAAAGAATGTAGGTTAGGTTGACAAGAGTTCATAGCTATGCTGCTGAGTTTATCAGAAGCAGAGAAAACATGCAACACAATTGACCAGATAAGTTACATTAAGTAAATCATGTTGCTATGCTTCAGAATTAATTTGAGGAGCTAAAACATTATTAGCCACTACAGTAACCAAGGGAGACTTCAGTTAGAATGATGTCCTAAAGGACTGTGTAAAGGAAGATCAAAAGAAATCCATCAGAAAATGCAATAACATCAAGATCGAACATTAGGTTAGAGGTCAATATAAACCTGAATTGTTTGGTACAGTTCTATACAGATTGTCTGTGCCAGCCAGGAAATATGTTGAGTAGCATTAAGATAGACTTCAGGTGATAGAAGAGATCAGAAATTCAGTGACTAGTTGGAATTTCAAAGAGGTTATTTAAGTACCTGTGTTCCCATCTGTAAATAATGCTGAGTCCCCTTAGTATTGTGAAGAATAATTGTGAGAAAACATATTAGTTTGAAATGTCAATTTATCATACAGTTTTTTATCTATTGAAAATTTGGCATTTAAAATTATTTTGTAAACTGTGTTTTCCAGTAAGTATGGCTCAGGTCAAGGATGTTTAAGTAGGGATGTGCATCAGAAACATCTTGGCAGATTTTTAAAATATGGAGTCCCAGAATCAATCTTGGATCCCTGAATCAGAAACCTGAAGAAGGGAGGCCTGGGCAGTTGTGTTTTGAAAAGCTGTGAAAATGCCTTAGGTGGTTTTAATCTGGCATTGGCTTTGGAAATACAATGACTGGAACATAGTACAGTTTGTTTCATACCTACAATTATCTTATTTATTCAGTTGTATATTATATAGGTACCTCAGCTAGAATGTTAAATGTTAAAGACTTTTGCCCTTTTCAGTATATTTACAATTGAGTAAAATTTTAAAAGTCAGGGTGATTTTCTTCGAAGAGAAAAGCATGATAGTTTCCTGACTAAACTTCTTCAGTGACTTCCCATCGCGCTATGAGTAAAATCTAAGTCCTACATCTTCTAGCCCAGGGCTACCTCTCCAATGTCTTTTACCACTCTCTTGCTGCCTCAGTCTGTTCACACTGCTATAACAAAGTACTGAAGCTGGGTAATTTTTAAACAATGGAAATTTATTGCCCACCATTCTGGAAGCTGGGAAATCCAAGATCAGGGCATCAACAGATTTGGTGTCTAGTGAGAGCTCAGTCTCCACTTCAAAGATGATGCAGTCTACCTGTGACCTCACATGGTGGAAGGCATGAGAAAGCTCCCTTAAGCATCTTTCCTAAGGGCACTAATCCAACCTCTCAAAAACTCCACCTCTAAATACCATCACATTGAGGGTTTCAACAGATGAATTTTGGGAGTAGAGGCACAAACATTCAGATGATAGCACTTGCCCTTTGTTCTATTTGGCTTTATTATTTGGTTCCTTCGAAAAGCCAAGTTTGGGCTGGGCGTGGTGGCTCACGCCTGTAATCCCAGCACTTTGGGAGTCCGAGGAAGGTGGATCATGAGGTCAGGAGATTGAGACCATCTTTGCTAACACGGTGAAACCCCATCTCTACTAAAAATACAAAAAATTAGCCGGGCTCCGTGGCGGGCGCCTGTAGTCCCAGCTCCTAGGGTGGCTGAGGCAGGAGAATGGCGTGAACCCAGGAGGCAGAGCTTGCAGTGAGCCGAGATCACGCCACTACACTCCAGCCTGGGTGACAGAGCAAGACTCCATCAAAAAAAGAAAGAAAGAAATAAAAGCCAAGTTTGTTCTTTCTGTTCTTTTTTGTTCTTTCTCTTCTTTCTGCCTAGACCATAATTTTCTGAGATTTTTGCATATTTTAATCCTCATTTGAATCTTAGTTCATGTCAATTTCTCTGAAAGATCTTCTCTAACCCCTACTCTATCACTCACAAGCATTAGCTTATTTTTATAGCATTTATTACAATCTAAAATTATCCTATTTATTTATCAGTATATTATATAGGTACCTCAGCTAGAATGTTAAATATTACATTGGTTCTAAGACTCCAATAACACAGCACACTGTGGATCTTGAGACTGTGTTTAAAAATTAGATGAAATAAAGCAGTCCATAAAATATCACATGAATAAAATTAGTAAGTTTTAACCTTGAAAGGACAACTAGTGAACAGTATTGACATTCAACAGTCTGGTGTTCAAAGCCCCACTTTGGGAAAATCTGTTATGTGCTCTGTATTAGAGGCACTAATACTTTAGTGGGTAGGAGAAAGCATAATTAAATAAATGGAATCTAATAGTGTCTTACCTCTTCAGGGAATAACTGCAGAGTTAAGATTTGGGAGTAAGTTTTCTTTTAAAAATTCTCATGCTGAAGAGTGATCACTTGAATGCAATTTGAATTCCACTACGAGCAGAATAGAAAAAGAAGAACTTAATAATATGGAAAAATTGTATGTGTGTGTCAAAGAAAACAAACTAAAAGAAAAAGTAAAACAAGGGAATTTCAAGCTTTTGTAATTCCTTGGTTCCAGATTCTTTTTTTAAAATATGAAATTAGTTATTTTATTGGAAATAATGTTAAGCATACTTCAGTATCATGGAAATACAATAACCTGCTGGCAAAACAAAGATGTTTTGGTTATACAGCTCTGTAGTATAGTCTGAAGTTAGGTAATGTGATTCCTAGAGTTTTGTTCTTTTTGCTCTGGATAGCTTTGGCTATTCTGGGTCTTTTGTGGTTCCATGTAAGTTTTAGGACTGTTTATTCTGTTTGTATGAAGAATGTCATAGTGATTGCATTGAATCTCTAGATTGCTTTGGGTAGTATGAATATTTTTAACAACATGAATTCTTCCAATCCATGAACATAAAATAGCTTTCCTTTTTTTTTTTTTTTTGACACCATTGTCAACTTTTTTCATCAGTGTTTCATAGTTTTCACTGTAGAGATCTTTTACATCTTTGGTTAAGTTAATTCCCAGGCCACGTATTTAATTTTATGTGTGGCTATTTTAAATGGGATTACTTTTTAAATTCTTTTTTTTTTTTTTTTTTTGAGACACAGACTCACTGTGTCACCAGGCTGGAGTGCAGTGGCGCCATCTCAGCCCATTGCAACTTCTGCCTCCCAGGTTCAAGCAAGCGATTCTCCCGCCTCAGCCTCCCAAGTAGCTGGGACTACAGTCATGCATTTCCATGCCCAGATAATTACTGCATTTTTAGTAGAGATAGGGTTTCACCATGTTGGCCAGAATGGTCTCGATCTCCTGACCTCATGATCTGCCCTCTTCGGCCTCCCAAAGTGCTGGGATTACAGGCATGAGCCACTGCGCCTGGCTTCTCTTTTCTTTATGATATATATTTCTCTGGAAACTTTTTCATCCATATTCTGTATTTTTAAAATGTCTTTAAGTCAGTTTTTACCTTTTCTGGAACCTCCTTTGGTAGCTTTATAATCAACCTTTTGAATTCTTTATCTGGCTTCAGATATTTCTTAGACTGCATTTCTTAGATTTCATAGATTCACAGTTTTTCAGCTGTCTCGCAGAATTTGCAGTGGCAGTCTCTGCAATGGAAACACATCCCATGCTCATGGATGGGTAGAATCAATATTGTGAAAATGACCATACTGTCAAAAGCAATCTACAAATTCAATGCAATTCTCATTGCATTGAAAGTCTAGCATCCTTTTATGATTAAAATCAGCAAAATTGGCATAGAAGGGATATACCTTAAGGTAAGAAAAGTTATCTATGACAAATCCACAGCCAACATTATACTCTGAATATTCAGATATTCAGAGATTTCTTCTTAGTTTGAATCCATTGCTGGAGAGCTAGTGTGATCTTTTGGGGGAGTTATAGAAACTTTTTTTTGTCATATTGCCAGAATTATCTTTCTGGTACCTTCTTATTTGGGTAGACTGTTTCAGTGAAAGATCTAGAACTCAAGGGTTCAGATTCTTTTGTCCCACTGGATGATCCGTTGATATGGTGCTCTCTCCTTTACCCTAGGGATAGGGCTTTCTGAGAGCTGGAATGCAGTGATTGTTATTGTCCTTCTGGGTCTAGCCACCCAGCAGGGCTACTGGGCTCTGGGCTGGTTTGGGAGAATATCAGCAAAGAGTCCTCTGATGTGATTCATCTTCAGGTCTTCTAGCCCTGGTTACCAGCACTTGCCCCAGTGGAGGT
>NW_012105475.1:787756-790070 GCF_000951045.1 Mandrillus leucophaeus
AAAAGTTATCTATGACAAATCCACAGCCAACATTATACTCTGAATATTCAGATATTCAGAGATTTCTTCTTAGTTTGAATCCATTGCTGGAGAGCTAGTGTGATCTTTTGGGGGAGTTATAGAAACTTTTTTTTGTCATATTGCCAGAATTATCTTTCTGGTACCTTCTTATTTGGGTAGACTGTTTCAGTGAAAGATCTAGAACTCAAGGGTTCAGATTCTTTTGTCCCACTGGATGATCCGTTGATATGGTGCTCTCTCCTTTACCCTAGGGATAGGGCTTTCTGAGAGCTGGAATGCAGTGATTGTTATTGTCCTTCTGGGTCTAGCCACCCAGCAGGGCTACTGGGCTCTGGGCTGGTTTGGGAGAATATCAGCAAAGAGTCCTCTGATGTGATTCATCTTCAGGTCTTCTAGCCCTGGTTACCAGCACTTGCCCCAGTGGAGGTAGCAGGGGAGTGAAGTGGACTCTGTGGGAATCCTTCGTTGTACTTTTGTTTAGTGTGCTGGTTTTCTCAAATGCTGGTTATGATAGCAGTGAAGTTGTCATGTGGACAGACTCAGGACCTCTGGTTAGCCAGAATGTTGCAGGTAGTGGAATTAGCTGTTGTTCTCTCCTTCTTTGGAGAAGAAGTTCTGTTATGAGTTGCTCTAATTGCTTGAGTTGGTTGGCCTCCAGCTAGGAGGTAGCACCTTCAAGAAAGCACTAGCTATGGTAGTAGAAGGGGGATAGAAGTTTGCCCTACATGGGCCAGTGTAAGTATTCTGGTTTCTCAAGTGATAGGCAGGATCACAGAGCTCCCAAGAGTTTGTCTTTTGTCATCACCTACCAGAGTGGGTAGAGAAAAACCATCACATCAGGGCAGGGTTAGGCGGGTCTGAGCTCAGACTCTTTTAGGGTGGGGCTTGCTGCGGCCACTGTGTGGGATGAGAGGGTGGTTCTCACGCCAATGGAAGTATGTTCCCAGGGAATTATGGCTACCTCTGCTGCATCATACAGGTCACCAGGGAAGTGGGTGAATTCTGGCAATGTCGGTCCTCACCCAGCTCCCATGCAGCCATCAATGCCAGTCTCACTCCCATAGTGCTCCACCAACAGCAGTGAGTTTATATCCAGGCAGCAAGGCTGAGATATTGCCCCAGGTTACAAACTTCCCCACTGAGAAAACAAGCAGGGCTTTCAGGCCTCGCCCCTCCATGCTTCTGGCATCTTCGGCTGTGGCTTCTGCACTTGTATTCACACTTCCCATTCCTCACACCAGAGTCTGCTCAGGAAAATTCATGTTCAGTTAAAATTATTGCAAAGTTTGACTAGACGCTTCCTTCACCCTTTGATACCTCTCCAATTCCACTGGCTGCCTTCCTCAAGGACCTTTGTGAGATAAAGCCAGTGATGGGTTCTGTAGGCTTGAGCTGGGGACCAGAAGTGCCTAAAGGACTCTTCCTGCCACTTCCTCTACTTTTATATTTTGCTCAACTCCCTAAGTCTGTTTCAGCTCTTTGGAAGGTTAAATCCTTCTCCTGTGATCTGGATTTTCAGGTTCCCTGGTGGGGATGTGTTTTTGGAGGTGGACATTCTGTCTCTCACACTTCAGGAATTCACAGTTTCTCAGCTGTCTCACAGAGTTTGCCGTGGCAAGCTGCTTCTTTCAAAGGGTCTGTGAATTCTTTCAGTTTTCCTGGTATATTTCTGCAGTGGTTCTTGGAGCAAAAGTTCACAGTGTGAGTCTCCACATGCCGTTCTGAATGTCCAAGTGGGGGCTGAATGTTAGTCCTGTTTTCTATCTGCCATTTTTTCTCTGTTACATACTTTTAATAGTATTGCTTGTGTTATAAATATAATCTGAATTTTCATATGTTTGTGTTAAAGTAGTAAAGATTTAATAAATAGCCCTAACACTCATATTTTATGCATTGTAAGCATTTGGTTTATAAATAGCAGTATATATTTTCTTTGTGGTCACTCTGGCTCATTTTCAAAGCAGGTAAGTTTAATTTAGTATTGTTTAATATGTTGTCTGGATAGGATTGTTTATGCCAGATAAAAACACAGGGCAATGCAACATGATATTGAAATAAAGATCGAAGGAACTCACTTCTTTTTATTGAAGGGCAAAATTTTAAAAGACCATGATCAGCTTGAAAGAGAACATTTGGCTCCTAACAGACATGCATGAGTATGCATATATATGGGTTTGATAAACACACCTCCATTATCTGTGATAGAAGGAAAAAAATCTAAATGTAAAATTGACAGTTTGTAACTTTCACTGGATAAGCTAATGCTTGGGTTTTTCTGAGCTGAAATCTTAAC
>NW_012105475.1:790120-792940 GCF_000951045.1 Mandrillus leucophaeus
TAATAGTATTGCTTGTGTTATAAATATAATCTGAATTTTCATATGTTTGTGTTAAAGTAGTAAAGATTTAATAAATAGCCCTAACACTCATATTTTATGCATTGTAAGCATTTGGTTTATAAATAGCAGTATATATTTTCTTTGTGGTCACTCTGGCTCATTTTCAAAGCAGGTAAGTTTAATTTAGTATTGTTTAATATGTTGTCTGGATAGGATTGTTTATGCCAGATAAAAACACAGGGCAATGCAACATGATATTGAAATAAAGATTGAAGGAACTCACTTCTTTTTATTGAAGGGCAAAATTTTAAAAGACTATGATCAGCTTGAAAGAGAACATTTGGCTCCTAACAGACATGCATGAGTATGCATATATATGGGTTTGATAAACACACCTCCATTATCTGTGATAGAAGGAAAAAAATCTAAATGTAAAATTGACAGTTTGTAACTTTCACTGGATAAGCTAATGCTTGGGTTTTTCTGAGCTGAAATCTTAACATGACAGAAATGAGCTACTTTTTAATCTCATCTTTACAGTTCATTTAAATTGACATAATTGCATACGTTTATGGTACACATCACTATGTTTTGTTATATGTGCTCATTGTGATATGGTTAAATCAAGCTAATTAGCATGTCCATTACCTCATATACTTAGCTTTTTTTCATGATGAGAACATTAAAATCGACTTTCTTGGCAGTTTTTACAGAGAAAATATATTGTTATTAACTATAGTCACCATATTGTACAATAAAGCTTATGAATCTTTGGCCACCTACTCTGAGTTAGAAGAGTGAGGTGACAGAAGTAAATTAAACCCTTGTCCAATCTTATTAACTAATGTGATGAGAGCTCAGACACCACTGGGAGAACACTCTTACCTAGAATGACAATGTTGTTAATGATGATAATAAAGGAATGTCATTTTTCAAATATCAAGGACTTACAAAAACTTCTCCAGGCTAGTAACCCTTTAAATCACTGGAAAATAAGACACTAGAATTTTTCCCCAAGAAAAATTCAGCAGATTGAGTTCAATTATAATTAGACAAAACAACTTAGAGCTTTCTAAGCTAATAATGGTGAAGTTAAAATCAAATCTTTAAGCTCCCATCAAAACAACATCAACTAAATAATAGTGTATAAGTTCCTAACAACATTTTAGTTTATGTTATTGATTAAACTGGGTTTAAAATGTGAAACTATAGAATTATTAATTTGCCGAACTATCACTTCAAGCTTAAGCCTGCATTCTTATTAGCCATCTGATGCCTTGATTTCTTAGGTCAATATTTAACACGAGAATAAACAGGCCATATAGGTAGAGCTATTTTAGTCTGACTACTGTCTTACTCCATTTAGTCTATTATAACGAAATACAACTGACTGAGTGGCTTATAAACAACAGAAATCTATTTTTTAAAGTTCTGAGGGCTAGGAAATCCAGGATCAAGACACTGGCAGATTCAGCATCTGGTGAGGGCTTGCTTCCTGGTTCACAGATGGCACCTTCTTGCTGTGCCCTCATAATAGGGCAAACAAATTCCTTTGGTCTTATTTTATAAGGGCCCAAATTATATTGCCTCCCAAAAGGCTTTATCTCCTAATACTATCACTTTGGGGATTAAGATTTAATATATGATTTCTGGGGACTCAAACATTCAGCTCACAGCAGCTATTATACTATTCATCAACCGGTGGTGGAAAGCTCAAATAGCATTTTAGTTTCCAGTTTTTAGTTTTAGATATTTTGTTCTATTATATTTAGTAAGTGTGTGTGTGTGTTTTTGTGTGCGTGTGTAACCTAGTTTTGGGTTAAAATGCCTGTTAAAATAGAGCCCTGAATCATATCATCTGTGAAAATACATAGTTTGATGTCCTCTCTTCCTATTTGGATGAGTTTTATTTCTTTCTCTTGCCTGATTGCTCTGGCCAAGACTTCTAATAATATGTTGAACAGGAGTGGCGAGAGAGGGCATCCTTGTCTTATGTTTGTTTTCAGGGGGAATGCTTCCAGCTTTTGCCCACTCAGTATGATGTTGGTTTGTCATAGACAGCTCTTATTATTTTGAGGTAGGTTCCTTCATTGCCTAGTTTATTGAGGGTTTTTAACATGAAGATATTTTGAATTTTATTGAAAACCTTTTCTGTCTATTGAGAAAATCATGTGGTTTTGTCTTTAGTTCTTTTTATATGATGAATCACATTTATTGATTTGCATATGTTGAACCAACTTTGCATCCCAGGGATAAAGCCTACTTGATCATACTGGGTTAGATTTTTGATGTGCTGCTGCATTCATTTGTTAGTTTTTTGTTGTTGTTGTTGTTGTTGAGAATTTTTGCTTCTATACTTATCAACAATATTAGCCTAAACTTTTCATTTTTTATTGTGTTTCTTCCAGTTTTTGGTATCAGGGGGATGGTGGCCTCAGAATGAGTTAGAGAGGAGTCTTTCCTCACAAATTTTTTGAAATAGTTTCAGTAGGAGTGGTACTAGCTCTTCTTTATACATTTGGTGCAGTTTGATTGTGAATCTGTCTGGTCCTAGACTTTTTTTGGTAGGTAGGCTTTTTATTACTTATTCAATTTCAGGACTCATCATTGATCTGCCCATCTGCCCAGGGATTCAATTTCTTCCTGGTTTAGTCTTGGAATGTTGTATATATCCAGGAATTTATCCATTTCTTCTAGATTTTCTGGATTCTGTGCATAGTCTCTCATGGATTTTGCATTTCTATGTCATCAGTCATAATGTTCCTTTTGTCATTTCCATTTGTGTTTATTTGGACCTTCTCTCTTTTCTTATTAGCCTAG
>NW_012105475.1:792990-795225 GCF_000951045.1 Mandrillus leucophaeus
CCTTGTCTTATGTTTGTTTTCAGGGGGAATGCTTCCAGCTTTTGCCCATTCATTATGATGTTGGTTTGTCATAGATAGCTCTTATTATTTTGAGGTAGGTTCCTTCATTGCCTAGTTTATTGAGGGTTTTTAACATGAAGATATTTTGAATTTTGTTGAAAACCTTTTCTGTCTATTGAGAAAATCATGTGGTTTTGTCTTTAGTTCTTTTTATATGATGAATCACATTTATTGATTTGCATATGTTGAACCAACTTTGCATCCCAGGGATAAAGCCTACTTGATCATACTGGGTTAGATTTTTGATGTGCTGCTGCATTCATTTGTTAGTTTATTTTTGTTGTTGTTATTGTTGTTGAGAATTTTTGCTTCTATACTTATCAACAATATTAGCCTAAACTTTTCATTTTTTATTGTGTTTCTTCCAGTTTTTGGTATCAGGGGGATGGTGGCCTCAGAATGAGTTAGAGAGGAGTCATTCCTCACAAATTTTTTGAAATAGTTTCAGTAGGAGTGGTACTAGCTCTTCTTTATACATTTGGTGCAGTTTGATTGTGAATCTGTCTGGTCCTAGGCTTTTTTCGGTAGGTAGGCTTTTTATTACTTATTCAATTTCAGGACTCATCATTGATCTGCCCATCTGCCCAGGGATTCAATTTCTTCCTGGTTTAGTCTTGGAATGTTGTATATATCCAGGAATTTATCCATTTCTTCTAGATTTTCTGGATTCTGTGCATAGTCTCTCATGGATTTTGCATTTCTATGTCATCAGTCATAATGTTCCTTTTGTCATTTCCATTTGTGTTTATTTGGACCTTCTCTCTTTTCTTATTAGCCTAGCTAGCTGTGTATGTATTTTATCAATTTTTTCAAAAAATTTATTAATTTTTTCAAGGTACAAACTCCTGGATTTGCCATTCTTTTGTATGTTTATTCCTGTGTCAATTTCCTTCAGCTTACCTCTGATTTTGGTTATTTTTTGTCTTCTGCTAGCCTTGGGGTTGACTTGATCTTTCTTTTTAGTTCTTTTAGTTGTGATATTAGGTTGTTAATTTAAGATCTTTCTAAGTTTTTCATACGGTTGTTTAGCACTATAAATTTTCATCTTAACATTGCCTTATCCATGTCTCATAGATTGTGGTATGTTGTGCTTTTGTTCTCATTAATTTAAAATAATTTCTTGATTTCTGCCTTAATTCCATTATTTACCCCAAAGTCATTAAGGAGCAGGTTGTTTAATTTCCATGGAATTGTATAGTTTTGAGCAATTTTCTTCATGTTGATTTCTATTTTGATTGTGTTGTGGTCTGAGAGCATGTTATAACTTTGATTTTTTCAAATTTGCTGAGGATTGTTTTATGTCTGATTAGTTGGTCAATTTTAGAGTATGTGCCATGTGGCAATGGGAGGAACATATATTCTGTTGTTTTTGGGTGGACAGTTCTGCAGATCTTTATTAGATCCGTTTGGTCAAGTGTTGAGTTTGAGTCCTGAATATCTTTGTTAATTTTGTGCCTTGATGGTCTGTCTAATATTGTCAGCTGTTTTGAAGTCCCTCACTATTATTCTGTTGGAATCTAAGTCTCCTCATGAGTCTCTAAGAACTTGCTTTATGAATCTAGGTGCTTCTATGTTGAGTGCATATATATTTATTATAATTAAGTCTTATTAGTGAATTGAATCCTTTTGCCATTATGTAATGCTCTTCTTTATCTTTTTTGATCATTGTTGAATGTCTGTTTTGTCCAAAATTAGGATTGCAACCCCTGCTTTTTTTTTGTTTCTCACTTGCTTGGTAGATTTTTCTCCATCTCTTTATTTTGAGCCCATGGTTGTCATTGCCTGTGAGATCAGTCTCTTGAAGACAGCATAACTTTGGGTCTTGCTTCTTTATCCAGTGTACCATGCTGTACCTTTTAACTGGCGTATTTAGCCCATTTACATTCAAGGTTAATATTGATATTTGTAGGTTTGATCCCATCATCATGTTGTTAACTGGTTATGATGCACACTTATTTGTGTGGTTGCTTTATATTGTCACTGGTGTGTGTACTTAAGTATTTTTTTGTAGTGGCTGATAGTGGTCTTTCCTTTCAATATTTGGCACTCCTTTCAGGACCTCTTATAAGGTGGTCCTGGTAGTAATGAACTCTCTCAGAATTTGCTTATCTAAAATTGATCTTGTTTCTTCACTGATGAAGCTTAGTTTGGCTGGAGATGAAATTTTTGTTCGAA
>NW_012105475.1:795275-796794 GCF_000951045.1 Mandrillus leucophaeus
TATGAATCTAGGTGCTTCTATGTTGAGTGCATATATATTTATTATAATTAAGTCTTATTAGTGAATTGAATCCTTTTGCCATTATGTAATGCTCTTCTTTATCTTTTTTGATCATTGTTGAATGTCTGTTTTGTCCAAAATTAGGATTGCAACCCCTGCTTTTTTTTTGTTTCTCATTTGCTTGGTAGATTTTTCTCCATCTCTTTATTTTGAGCCCATGGGTGTCATTGCCTGTGAGATCAGTCTCTTGAAGACAGCATAACTTTGGGTCTTGCTTCTTTATCCAGTGTACCATGCTGTACCTTTTAACTTGGGCATTTAGCCCATTTACATTCAAGGTTAATATTGATATTTGTGGGTTTGATCCCATCATCATGTTGTTAACTGGTTATGATGCACACTTATTTGTGTGGTTGCTTTATATTGTCACTGGTGTGTGTACTTAAGTATTTTTTTGTAGTGGCTGAGAGTGGTCTTTCCTTTCAATATTTGTCACTCCTTTCAGGACCTCTTATAAGGTGGTCCTGGTAGTAATGAACTCTCTCAGAATTTGCTTATCTAAAATTGATCTTGTTTCTTCACTGATGAAGCTTAGTTTGGCTGGAGATGAAATTTTTGTTCGAATTTTTTTTTGAGATGGAGTCTCGCTCTGTTGCCCAGACTGTAGTGCAGTGGTGCAATCTCAGTTCACTGCAAACTCCACCTCCCAGGTTCACGCCATACTCCTGCCTCAGCCTCCCGAGTAGCTGGGACTACAGGTGCCTACCACGAGGCGCAACTAATTTTTTTTGTATTTTTTGGTAGAGCGGGGGTTTCACTGTGTTAGCTAGGATGGTCTCGATCTCCTGACCTTGTGATCTGCCCACCTCAGCCTCCCAAAGGGAGGCCTGGGATTACAGGTGTGAGCCACCACACCCAGCTGAATTTTTTTTTTTTTTAAGAATGTTGAGGATAGACCCTTAATCTCTTCTGGCTTGTATGGTTTCTGCTAAAAGGCCCGCTGTTAGCCTGCCAGGCTTCCCTTTGTAGGTGAGCTGCCCTTTCTCTCCAGCTGCCATTGGAAAACCCTGAGGATTACATGTCTTAGGGATAGTCTGCTTGTGTTGTATTTTGCAGGAGTTATCTACATTTCTTGAATTTGAATGTTGGTCTCTCTAGCAATGTTGGGGAAGATTTTATAGATGATATATTGAAATACGTTTTCCAAGTTAATTGCTTTCTGTTTCTATCTTTCAGGGATGCCTGTAAGTCATATATTTGGTCTCATTACATAATCCCATATTTCTCAGGGGTTTTGTTCTTTTGTTTGTTTGTTTTTGTTGTTGTTGTTGTTGTTGTTTTTGGTCTGTCTTATTTCAGAAAGCCAGTCTTCAAGCTCTGAGATTCTTACTTCAGCTTGATCTATTCTGCTGTTAATATTTTCAGTTGTATTGTGAAATTTTTATAGTGTTTTCTTTCTCTCTTTCTTGCTCTTTCTTTCTTTCTTTCTTTCTTTCTTTCTTTCTTTCTTTCTTTCTTT
>NW_012105475.1:797717-805801 GCF_000951045.1 Mandrillus leucophaeus
CAGTTGTGATTCAGTAGATGACGCTTAAGCATAATGGTCAGGTCAGTAGACAGGCTCTTGCTCAGTCAAGTGGCTCTTCTGTATTTCCTCACAATTGCAGCCATGCTCCTTCTCAGTGCTCTGAAAGTGTGGGCTACTCTCTCATTAGAGTGCTGGTTGCCAATCTCAGCTTTGCTCTCCTGGGCTGCCCACCACAGCTCTGGGATGATCTCAGGGTTTATGTTCCCTCCCCAGCTTGGAGACAGCAGGAAAAGGAACCTGAACAGTGGTTGTGGCAGAAGACCTTTCAGTTTTCTCTTGATCTCTACCCCAGAGAGATGCAGAGCCATAATCAATCAGTGTGATTGGCCCAGGGTGGGGTGGCTGTGTTGTGGGCCCAAGCCAGGGGAGTTCTGCCTGGTGATGAGTAGTGGGGCGATGGGACCTGGGGGAGACAGACTGACCTCCCCTCCTTAGAGTAACTACACCTTGCTGCAGGTGTGGATAAAGCACTCAGGGTCATTGCTCCTTTTTCAGTCCTAGGGCAGCAAGGGCCATACCAATGCAGTGGCAGTGGCAGAGGAGTTTCTGGTTGCTTCTGGGAGCTCCATCTCTGAGATACATGGAGCTGTGACTAGTGGGTATGTTCAGTCAGGGAGTGAGGCAGCTGCATTGCTGGCCTGAGCTAGGGGCTCTGCTTGTTGGGGAGCAAGGGGTAGAGAGCTCACAGGGAGGAGAGATTGAGGTCTTCTCCATATGGTGGTTGTGTTATACTGTAAGTTCATGTGAAGCCCTGAAGCTCTTTGTTTTTTCCTCAGACCAGGGGCAGTAAGGGCAGAAGCACTGCTGTGGCAGTGACAGAAGGGCTGTCAGTTGCTTCTTGGAGTCTCTTCACAGGGAAACTCAGAGCCACTCCCACTGGTTGTGCTCATCTGTGGGTGGGGTGGCTGATCTGTGGTCCTGAGCAGGGGACCTGCATGGTGAAGAGTGGGAGTGGGGGCTCCCAGGGAAGAGAGTGGGTTCCTCTCTCTATGGTGGCTGCAGTGTGCTGGAGGTGCCAACAGAACAACCAGGTCCTTTGCTTCTTTCCCAGCCTGAGGGCAGTTAGGGTGGTACCACTGCAGCTGCAATGACAGACTGGTTATTGGTTGACTCTGGGATTTCCTCCTCAGAGAAATGCAAAGCTGCCTCTGACTGAAGTGTTCAGGCCAGGGCAGGGTAGTTGTGCTGGAGTCCCAGGTGAGGCGGTCCCTCCCAATGAGGAGAAATGGGATGGTGACCCGCATGAACAGTCTGGACAGTTTTCCATGGGGTGGCTGCGCTGTGCTGGGGATCTGCGCCAGTCCCTAGTCACTGTAGACTCTCTAGAGCCTCATGGTAACGGCAGCAAGGGCTGTAAGACAGCAAAGATGACAGTGTGCCCCTCCGTCTGGGAGCTCTGTCCCAGGGAAATGCAGAACTGCTCTGAGCCCAAGAGCAGTGGAAGGGGATGGCTAGAGCCCCAGCACAGGAGGTTCTGCCCAGTGAAGAAAAGCAGGATCGGGGACACACGTAAAAAACATTCTGGCTGCTTTTATGTGGGGCTGCAATGCTGTGCTGAGGATCCACACCACTACCTCATCACCATGGGCTCTCCAGAGTATAGAGGCAGCAACAGCCAGGACTGCAAGACAGCAAAGATAGCACCCTGTCCCTCCCTGCGACAACTTCATCCAAGAGAAGTGCAGAGCTGTTACCAGGCCGAGAGCCCCAGTGGCAGATGACTGGAGTCCCAGGTTAGTAGGTCTTATCCTGAGAGATTCAGTGGAATTGAGGCCTGCAGGCCATCACTGCTCAGTCCTCTAGATCCAGCCCATTTCCTGGGGGCCTGTGAGGGAACCTAGCCACCCCCTTTGCCAGAGTTGCAGTGCTGATGCCAGGATGCCCAGAAATCCAAGGCTACCAGGACTGCAGGTGTGCCTGAGCGGCAGCTCTTTCGAAAATCCACGTTATCTCTGCATGTCAGTCTGAAGGCCCTGGTGGGATGGTCTCATGAGGGAATCTTCTAAGGCCAGGGCTGCAAAAATTCATGGGAGAAGTGTGGGTCGACAGAGTTTCTCTCTCACTCACCATTTCCCTGCAGTTGGGGAGCCTCCCTTGGCCCCATTCCACTACCAGATGGGTGGTCATCCTGTCTCGCTCCTCTCCGTTCTCTGCGGGTTAACTTGTTTCCTTGATGAATCCCAGTGTGTCCACCTGTATGTTTCAGTTGAAAATGTAGCATTTACTTGCCACTTTTTATTCTCTCCATGAGAGCAGCACACACTAGCTGTTTCTAGTCAGCCATCTTGGCCCTTCTCAAAATCTTGTATTTCATTATAAAAAGTAATATAACTTTGAATTATGGCTCATAATATTTTAATTTTTAAAAAGACAATAAAGTTGTATTTTAGATGACCATCAAGCCCAGCTGATATTCCAAAAATATGTTCCATATTTTTTTCTGTATTCTTAATCTGTCTTAGGAGGTAGGCATTAACACTTAGATATTCGTCTGATTGTCAAGAACATTGACATATTTTGGTGGACTAAGGGCAAAAACAAGACATGTTTTGATCAGTACTGGGCCACAGATGAAGTCATCAGGATGGGATGTTCTGGTTTCTTTCCCAGGCTACCTTCCCTTTGGAGAATCTTTGCAACATCTTTTAATGCACTTTGGAAGTGAAGTAGAACAATAAATTCAATGGCTTTGTGGATTCCCTCAGTGTTTATCCATGTGAGTTAATAATATTTCTCATTACTCCACTTCAGTAAGATCCTAGACTTCACTCTAAATATTACCAGCAGGTAAAACTGGATGGAAATAATACGTTGCAAGGAAGATGTTTGATTTCCTATAAAATCATGAATTGCTCTAGCATGTTGTCCTCTGAGAAGTGTGTGTGTGTCTTTGGGAATGTGATCATGCTAATACCACCCAACACACTGAAATTCTTCAGAGTGGGATTCAAATTTTGCACAAAGCAAGTCTAGAGAATACTCATTTTTTCTACTCCTGGGGAGCCTGGTAGAAATGCTTATTCATTTGACCTTGCTTAAAATTGATTTGAATGTGCATTTTCTTGCTATAAAAATTTAAGACAGTAAGACACATATGGTTTGTGTATCTTATTATTACAACCTGAAAGCAATGATGATTTATTTTACCAGTAATTGAGATAAGTCAACTCTGTAACTAAAACAATTGCATTTGACAGATATTTCAAGAAATTAAAAAAACGATATTACCTAAAATTTACTGAGCCAAATTATTAACATTCATTGTCTTATTTAATTTAGTTCATTACTGACAACACCCCATGAGTTGGCATTTTTACTATCTCCATTTTACATATGTGGAAATAGAGTCTGAATAGGACACACAATTATTTAATAATGGCTGCTGGTGAGACAGAAGCCTCATCTCACTTTCTATCTCTTGCAACTAGTAACTCTTGCTCTATACCACCATTTGATCTCTTGAAAGTTTGGAGTTAAAAGTGCCAACTTTGCAGCCTTATTGGATTCCCAGCTCTAGCACTTATTAACTCTATGAACTTGAATCATTTAGTTAACTTGTATATTTTACAGTTTTCTTGTCTGAAAGCAAGGATAAAAGTAGTGCCTGCCTCAAAAATTTGTTATTATGAGAGAATGTAGTGCTCAACTAATTCATCCTATGATTTTATTTTAAAGGCCACACCAGACCAAAGATGTAAAATATATTCACAAAGTAGTATACAAGACTTTTTGCATTTATAAATGTAAGATTCATGGTTTAACCTGTTTGTGAACAACTCTGAAGGTTTGTGACATGTGATAATGTGTCATATTGCTGTAGTATCAACTTTAGTCATAGGTCTGGAGAGGCTGGTATGGGAAGGGATGCTTAACTGCTCACCTCTTAACTCAGTTCTATTGTTTCTTTTTATCACAATGCTGGAAATAGTTCTTGAAAAGTGATAAAACAGGAACAAAAACAATTTTTTTTGTTTGTGTGTCTCTGAAAAATGGCTCTAAACACATTGGTGATGGAAATGAAGAAAATGTGCTGAGATCTAAGAACTAGATGTATCCTAGCTAGAAAATATAAATGTTGAGTAATTTAAATTCTGGCATATCAAATTCAGCATCAATCAATTTCTTTTTAGAATGAGTCTACCATAACGTCTTTAGGGAGTCAAGACCAGATGAAAAAACTAATGAAACTGTTTCTGTGGATACTTAAATCACATTTATTTTAATCTTGTCATAAATGAGTTTTAGTCTTTGTCAAAGTCAGAATCTAAGTTGGAAGAAGGTGGTACACTTAAATATGAGAATTGAGAGAAAATGAATAAAAGGATTATTTGCAAAGGTGAAGACAAGTTAAAGGGAAACAAATAAACAGAGGTTCAGAACCCCAAGGCAAGCAAGAGCAGAAAGCTGTTACCATTCCTGGGTCTAAGGTGTTAAAGTGTGGGAGGAATTGCCTGAAACTGCAGAGAGTAGCAGATATTCTAAGGGCCGTGGCCTTCAGAGGAATGGCGCAGCAAATGCATGGCAACTTGGCGGAGATGGAGCCAGGGAAATACCCATTCTTACATGCTTCCCACCATCTGATCTCCTGCTGAGGCCTGCCATTGGCTGAGCCTTAGTTGAAGCCAAATAGTAAGGAAACCTCTTGATGAACTCAATAAAGGTCCATTTCCTTTATTGGAACTTTGCTAAAGCTCCAAACTAGAAAGAATAAGTTTCAAATAGTAAAAACGTTATTTAACATAATAGTGTATAATAATGCATTATAATATAGTGTATAACATAAATTAGTAGAGAAAAAGTCGAATGACGAAAATAGTTCATCAATATAAGAGAAGGTAAAAATGAGGAAAAACATACAAAAAACTGGTAGACCAAAACTAAGCACAAAATAAGAATAAATCAGAAATTATTTGTAATTGCAATAAATACAAAAGAATAAAATGTTACAATTTAAATAGATTGTCAAACTAGATTTAAAAACTAAAGGCTCTTTCTGTCTATAAGAGATACATCTAAGAGATAATGACGTAGAAATTTTAAAAGTAAATGTTTAGAAAAAGTAACTCCTGCCAATAATGAAAATGAAAGCATCCCAATGCAAAGAAAAGATAAATCTTGCAGTGTTTGGGTGGAAGTTTCAGTTGCCCTGATTTGATCATTACACATTGTATATAGGTACCAAAATATCACATGTACTCCTAAAATATGTACAACTATTATATGTCAATTAAAAAAAGAAAATTGATTGTAGCCTTTTAATTTCAAGTAAAATAGACTTAAGGGGCAGAAACATAGTAAGAGTTAATGTCATGTCATAATGATGAATAATTCTAAAGTTGTATGCATCTTATAAGAAAGACTCAATATATAAAGCAAAAAATAATAACTATACAAAAATAAAGAAACCTATCATGAAGATGAGTATATAAAAATATCTAGATCAGTACTTGATAGAAAAAGCAGACCAAAAAATACCAGCAATGATACAGATTTGTTAAAAACAGATGAATCAATTTGATGTAATAGACATATATGTTACCATATTCAGGAGCTATAAAACATTCTTTACAAGCATACACAGACAATTGATTAAATATTGGCTTCATAAAGCAAGCTTTAATAGATCTTGAAGAATTAATGTCATAAAAGTCACACTTTTTACCATTATGCTATCAAATTAAAAATCAGTAACAAAAAGTTGATGAGAACACACTTATAAAAGATACATAGGTCAAAGAAATCAAATATTAGAAAAATATTAGACACAAAATGATAAACATGTGATATAGATAATTAATTCTGAAATATGGAATTTACACAGAAATATGAAGCCTAAAATTTTGTATCTGAAAAGAAGAAAGGCTGAGCTAAGCATCCATACTAAACAGTTAGAATGAGAACAGCACTGTAAACCTAAAAAACTGGGAAATTACCTGTCATTACAGAACTGCTTATTAAGATTCTTAAATCCTTGAATTTTTAGGATAATTGAGAACAGAAAGACAAGATGGAATGAAGTGAACAGAATCTTAAGCAGCTCTAAAATGAGAGGTAATAAAGATCCTTCAGCAAGGAAAAAAATCAGCATGTATCATAGGCTTCGTAGCAATCTTTAGTAACAGAAAATCTTTCAATATGCTTAACAGTTCAGAAAAATCATTTTTTATTCAGCTAAGCTATCAATTGCATCAAGCTAGCATCCCTCTACTATGGCTAAGGTGTCAGAGAAAAGAAATAGAAGAACATTTCTGTCCTAAATCCGTTCTCCTCATCACTACATATATTGTCTTGCTTTTATCGCCTCTTTTTATCACACATAGCCCTTGACCAAGTAAAACTGCTTTTGTCTGATACCAGAGTTTTATAGGCTAAAGCAGTCATTTCCAGAGTTTTGGATTTCATAGTTACATGCACACACACACACACATTACATATATGTATATATATTACATATCTATCTATCGCATATATCTATATTACTATATATGTAATATATACATATATATTAGAAATACACACACACATACAACACATACACACACGCATCCTTACACACCCTCCATATATATGTGGAATATATATATATATATTTTTTTATTTAACGTTAACATAGGTGTGCACACATGTTATTTTACTAGGAAAAAGCATCATTTCACTTAAAAATGGATATTTTAATTTTTGAAAATATATAAAGAATAGTTAACTCAATTACACTGAAAAGAAATGCTGCCTCGCCTTTTTCTTGTAATTTGCTATGGCTTGCTGATAGTTTTATTTTGGAAGTACACAAGTTGGCAGAGCAGTGTTTGATAAACCCTGGGGAAGAGAGGTTGATGATGTTTGTTTGTTGATGTTTGAATTACCTTAAGGAAACATCAACTAAAATTCAGAAACTCCAGTACTTTCATTGAGGTCCCTAGTGACCTTCTGATGACAATACTCAGTTTTATCTTCCTTGACCTCTAAGTAACATTTGATACTGCCAACTTCTTCTGTTCTTTTGGTACCATTTCTTCACTTGTATCCAGGATATCATCTTTTCATACTCCCCAGTTTGTTTGCTACTAAACACTTCTCAGCCTCCTTTGCTGATTTCTTCTTTTTTTTTCCCAGTATCTTAATTTTGGAATGTCCCAAAGTTAAGTCTTTGCTCTCTCCCTCTCTCCATACACTAACTTGGTGATTGATCCCATCAAGTTCCATAGATATAAACATTATGTATATGCTGACAATTCCCAAATGTATATCTCCATTCCAGACCTTTCTCTTGAGCTCCAGACTTCCATATCCCACTGTCTACCTGACCCCTACACTTGGATGTCTAATCTCAAACCTAACGCATTTGTAAGTGGTCTTCTGCTTTCTTTTGTGTATCACAGGCCTCTGATGACTACATCAATCCTGCCTGCTCACATTTGCAGTGAATGGTTTTAGGTAGCCTTACACTCATTTTGCATCGACAGTGCCCCATCTCAAGCAAGCACCACATCTTTTCTCATTTGCCCCAGTGCCTTTTCCAGTGCCACAGGAATTTGTTATGGAGCATCCCAGAAATGAGAGATGCTAAGGACAAACTTCAAGTAATAGGGACTGGAAGATGGTGATAAATATGCCCATATTCCAGACAGAAAGTTCTTGGAGGCATTCAGCATGGCCTGAGAGGGCCATTGGAATCAAGCCGCCTTGCCTGTCTCACCCTCTGCTCCTTCACTCTCGCTTCCCAGATTACCTTCCATATAAATGTCTACACCCAAGTTCTTGTCTCAAGCTCTGCTTTTGGGCTGAATTATTTTTACTAAATATTTTGTTTGATTTCTTTTTGTGTCTATGCTCATGAGGGACATCATAGGGTTTTGTTTTGTTTTTTTTTCTTTCCCTTATAATGCCTTTCTTGGTGTAAGGGTAATATTGATTTCACAAAAATAGCTTTGGAAGAATCCCCTCCTCTTTATTTTCTGGAATAGTATGTAGATTTGGTATTATTTCTCTTTTAAATGTTTGGGAGAATTCACTAGTGACTTGGAATTTTCTTTGGGGGAAGGTTTCTAATTAAAAAAATGTTT
>NW_012105475.1:807116-808834 GCF_000951045.1 Mandrillus leucophaeus
GAATAGTGCTGCAATAAACATACATGTGCATGTGTCTTTATAGCAGCATGATTTATAATCCTTTGGGTATGATCTATTTATTTTATTAATAACTTAGAGGGTAAATTCTCCAACAATAATTATGGATTTGTTTCTAACTCTTTTCATTTCAATCAATTTTTGCTTTATGTATTTAAAGCTTTGCTATTAGATTAATACACCCTTTTAAAGAGATTAAAATAAACTTACTCCCTTATCTTTTATGTTTTGATTTCCTATAACTCTGATAATACCCATTGTTCTAAGTCTGATTTTTTTTATTGTAATACAACCCCTCCAGTTTCCTTCTGATTTGTGTTTTACATTGTATCTTTCTCATCTTTTAGTTTAAATCCTAAAATTCATATGGAACCAAAAAATAACCCAAATACCAAGGCAATAGTAAACAAAAATAATGAAGCTGGAGGCAATTAATTAAATTATACTACAAGGCTATACTAACCAAAACGGCAGAGTACTGGTACAAAAATAGACACACAGATCAATGGAACAGAATAGAGAACCCAGAAATAAAGCTGTATAACTACAACTAACTAATCTTTGACAAAGTCAACAACAAAAAATACACTGGGGTGATGACACCCTATTCGATAAATGGTGCTGGGATAGCCATATGCAGAAGAATGAAACTGGACCCATACCTCTCACCACACAGAAAAATTAACGGAAGATGAATTACAGACCTAAACATAAGATTTGAAACTGTAAAATTCCTAGAAGAAAACCTAGGAAAAACTCTTCTTGACATTGGCCTGGAAAATAATGTATGACCAAGTCCCCAAATGCAAACACAACAAAACAAAAATAGACTCATGAGACTTATATCAATCTATATCTTTATATTTAAAATAAATTTCTTACACATAGGGTTGTGATTTTAATTTGAATCCAATCTGACAGTCCTCACCTTTTAATTGGAATTTTTTGATTTTTTACTCAATATAGTTTTTTATATGCTTGGGGTTATATCTACTTTTTGTTCTTTGTTTTTTTTTATTTGTCCTATCTGTTGTTTTCTCCTTTTTTCTATCGTTCCTCTCTTTTTTGGATTAATTGAATGTTTATTTATGATTCCATTTTATTGCCACTAAAAACTATAGTTGTTTTATATCTTAGTGGTAGCTCTAGATTTTACTACACAAATTTGTAACATATGAAAGTCTGCTTTCAAAAAATACATTACTTCATGTATAGTGAAAGAACTTCAATACCAAATACTTATGTATTTTCCCTCCTGTCTTGTCATACATTTTACGCCTACATATATTATGAACTGCCAAATAGATTTATATTTTTGCCCTAGATTCTCAATTTTACTTTTATGTTTTATATTTTATTTTTATTTTTTGCTTTTGTGTTTCTTTTTTTACTTCATACTGTATTTTGCAATTGTTTAAGAATAAAAGATATTTTTATATTTATCCATATTTATACATTTTTGTGAATCTTAATTCCTTTGAATAGATAAAATTTTCTATGCATACCATATTTCTTTTGTCTGAAGAACTTTGTTTAACTTTTCTTGTAATTAATGTTTATAAGCCATGACAGTTCCAACTTCTGTGTCATCTCTGTGTCTGATTATATTACTTACTTTATCTCTTGACAATGGTTTTAGTAAAACAATACTAGAAACTGATGTAAATAATTATTTTGGCCAGAAATGGGTATGCTTCTTT
>NW_012105475.1:808884-822808 GCF_000951045.1 Mandrillus leucophaeus
TGCTGCAATAAACATACGTGTTCATGTGTCTTTATAGCAGCATGATTTATAATCCTTTGGGTATGATCTATTTATTTTATTAATAACTTAGAGGATAAATTCTCCAATAATAATTATGGATTTGTTTCTAACTCTTTTCATTTCAATCAATTTTTGCTTTATATATTTAAAGCTTTGCTATTAGATTAATATACACTTTTAAAGAGGTTAAAATAAACTTACTCCCTTATCTTTATGTTTTGATTTCCTATAACTCTGATAATATCCTTTGTTCTAAGTCTGATTTTTTTGATAGTAATATAACCCCTCCAGTTTCCTTCTGATTTGTGTTTTATGTTGTATCTTTCTCATCTTTTAGTTTAAATCCTAAAATTCATATGGAACCAAAAAATAACCCAAATACCAAGGCAATAGTGAACAAAAATAATGAAGCTGGAGGCAATTAATCAGATTATACTACAAGGCTATACTAACCAAAATGGCAGGGTACTGGTACAAAAATAGACACACAGATCAATGGAACAGAATAGAGAACCCAGAAATAAAGCTTTATAACTACAACTAACTAATCTTTGACAAAGTCAACAACAAAAAATACGCTGGGGTGATGATACCCTATTCGATAAATGGTGCTGGGATAGCCATATGCAGAAGAATGAAACTGGACCCATACCTCTCACCACATAGAAAAATTAACTGAAGATGAATTACAGACCTAAACATAAGATCTGAAACTGTAAAATTCCTAGAAGAAAACCTAGGAAAAACTCTTCTTGACATTGGCCTGGAAAATAAAGTATGACCAAGTCCCCAAATGCAAACACAACAAAACAAAAATAGACTAATGAGACATATCAATCTATATCTTTATATTTAAAATAAATTTCTTACATATAGGGTTGTGATTTTAATTTGAATCCAATCTGACAGTCCTCACCTTTTAATTGGAATATTTTGATTATTTACTCAATATAGTTTTTTATATGCTTGGGGTTATATCTACTTTTTGCTTTTTGCTTTTTTTATTTTTCCTATCTGTTGTTTTCTCCTTTTTTCTATTGTTCCTCTCTTTTTTGGATTAATTGAATGTTTATTTATGATTCCATTTTATTGCCACTAAAAACTTTATAGTTGTTTTATATCTTAGTGGTAGCTCTAGATTTTACTACACAAATTTGTAACATATGAAAATCCGCTTTCAAAAAATACATTACTTCATGTATAGCGAAAGAACTTCAATACCAAATACTTACGTATTTCCCCTACTGTCTTATTATACATTTTACGCCTACATATATTATGAACTGCCAAATAGATTTATATTTTTGTCCTAGATTCTCAATTTTACTTTTATGTTTTGTATTTTATTTTTATTTTTTGCTTTTGTGTTTCTTTTTTTACTTCGTAGTGTATTTTGCAATTGTTTAAGAATAAAATATCTTTTTATATTTATCCATATTTATACATTTTTGTGAATCTTAATTCCTTTGAATAGATAAAATTTTCTATACATACCATATTTTTTTTGTCTGAAGAACTTTGTTTAACCTTTCTTGTAATTCATGTTTATAAGCCATGACAGTTCCAACTTCTGTGTCATCTCTGTGTCTGATTATATTACTTACTTTATCTCTTGACAATGGTTTTAGTAAAACAATACTAGAAACTGCGGTAAATAATTATTTTGGCCAGAAATGGGTATGCTTCTTTATTCTTATGTTATTAGTCTGGGGATCTTGGCAATGTGGCCAGCAGTTGAGCTAGGCTTTTGTTTGTTCTTACTATGGTTACTTTTAATGGACCACAGACTTCAAATTTCTCCAATGATGGACTGCCTCTGCTTTGTGGTTACTGTGAAGCCTGCATAAAATATATTTCTATAATACTAATCCTCCATCCTGCTTTGCCATGACAATTTTTATCTTCATGAATGATTTCCTCAATTCAAATCATTCTAATTATTAACAACCTATGACCATATACATATACTGTTATATCAATAGTGTCTCCTGGAGTTTGCAATCTGATAGACTTTCTAAGAGTTTTACTTGATATAGCATGTTCCCAAGCTGAGCCCATCATGATACCTCACTTTTTTCATTAAAAGGTGTGGTTCAGGGTGAGTATGTGGCCCCCACAGAACAAAACTGCTCTTTTGGATTTTTCTGGATGCAAATTTTGTGAATGAGCTCTCCGTCTCTGACGTTAAGACTGTAATGCAGTTGTTCTCAACTGGGGACAATTTCACTACCCCCAGAGGACATTTGGCAATGTCTACAGAAAATGTTTGTTGTTACAGCTGGAGTTGGTGAGGAGCAGAAGGTGCTACTGGCATTTAGTGGGTGGAGGCCAGTGGGGCTGCTTGACATCCTGCATTGCATGGAGCAGATCTACAAAACAAAGAATTACCCAGACCAAAATGCCAATAGCTCTGATGTCAAGGAACCTTGCTGTAAGAATATTAGCTGAGAACTGACTGTGGCTGTGATTCCTTCCATAAAGGAATGGCAAATTTAAATACATGAAGAAAAGCAGAGATAAGAGGTAAATAAAATGATTAAGAATGAGTCCTAAAGCTGCCTAATGACCTGGGGCAGTTTTTCCAGAACCTGGATTCATCCATACTGTTTCTTTGACTTTGTTATTGAACCCTTTTAGAATATATGATTTTCTATTTCATTTCTGTCACTTGCAACCTAACTATTATGTAAAATACTCAACTCTTGCAACAGGATCTGGGTTAGGTTAGAACCAGGAAAGTGAAGCAGCTACTGTCCATACCACCCCTTTTCAACTGGTGTGCACTTTCCAATAGATATATGCTGAAAAAATTTCAAGAGAAAGGGATTAATGAATCTATACACAGCAAAGTTTTGTAGCATGGGTATTAATTTTTTCTAAGGGGAAGGAAAGTTTAGCTATTTTTTAATTATTAGATCCCTAAATTTAAGTATCTAATGCATTGAAGCCATAGATTTCATTAAGGTTTAGTAATGAATGATTTATTAACAAATAATGATATAACTCCATTGGAGAAAATATGAGATCCATACATGAAAATGAAAATGTGGAATTTATCTTAGTGGATTTTCTTAAGCCTGTATTGCCTTAAACTACACTTACACCCTATAACACACACTCAATAGCTGCTTGTGATAGTCAATTATTGGAGCATTGAATTTGTTTTCAGGTCTTGGTCTTCTTGACCTATAAAACACAAACCTTCATAGAGGATAAGTCACAAATGATCATTAGCATTGCATTGCACATTAATGCAGTTAATTTAGGGCATTCACATTTAAAGCTGGCATTCCTTACAAATTTATTCAAGGTTCTTCCTGATCAAGCTAACTTTCAATAATCTTTTAAAACAATACAGTCGCCTTCTAGGTGCATATAGTCTTAGACTGCAATTGTTATTACTCACTATTTTCTAAATATTATCTATACTTTTAGGCCCCTATTCTTAAATCAGCTGTCCTGGCGGCCTGAGATATCTCCATCCCCCTTTACATCTGCTGAAAATATACACCGATTCTCAGTGTTTATTCGAAAGACCTATTCTCCCTGAAGCCTTTCCTGACCCTTAATCACCAGATTCTATAACCCTTCCTCCATGTTCCCTCACACATTGTTTGCAATAGCACTTGTTGTCCTTACTAGTTATATAGTTCATGCTTGTCTTCTGGTTAGACTCCAAGTGCATTGAGGTAGGAACCTGATCTTTTTCATCTTCTCAATCTCCTGTCTCCTGTTGCATTAGTCACTAACTTGGAAGATGTCTGGGAATGAGATTTCTAGTTTCAGAGTGCAGAAACAAACAGCATAAGGACAAACTTAATGTAGCTGCAAGTATAGGAAATTAATCTGCAAAAAAATCTGAAATTATAAATAAAATTTTAAAGCGGGTTCTAATTTCCTACTTTTCCAAAGTAAGGAAAATTTGTGTTGTGTTGTGACAAATAGAAATAATTTTATTTATTTTATTATCACATACTATAAAGGGTCAGGGAGGTGAAGCAAGAGCAAAACGTATGTCTGATAATTCCATAGCTAGGCTGCTTAATTGTGAATGACAATGTATGTTTATACCTACATATTACTTAGCTGTGGAATGGAATGGCTAAGCACTGTATGCTAAATTGGAATTAATAAAATGATCTCAACAGATATTTCATATTCTCCCATATTGGATCAGGAGCTCCAATCTCTCTATGATTTATCTTGATTTATATAGCTGTTGGAAGTGGCTATTACTAATTATCCTGGCCTGCCAAATCAGCATCAGGTTCCTAAGCTATATATACCAGTTTCTCTTGAATTATACATTACATAGCCTCACCCCAGGGACAATTTGAACAGCTTCCTCATCCAAGTTCTGTAGAAACTTCCTGGATATTTAATTTCAAAAAGGGACCTTAACTCAAATTCCAATCGTTTGAGTTATATTTACAATCTACTTATTTTGTAATTTGCAGCCATGCTAAGGCATTTCTCCTTAGAATCTCCTTAGTATAGACTGTTGTGTCCCTCACATAGGAAACAAAAATAATTGGAGCATGAAACAAATAAATCCCATAAGTGCTCATTTATTTACATTAATATATGTTCCATAAAGGAAAGGGAGAATTTGCATACATGAAAAAACAAGTCAAAGAAGGGCTCATCTACCAGATTGAAACAGCAATTTGCAGAAATCAAACTTGAAGCAGTCTCAGGATTAAACAACAGAAACTAAGCCTCCATTTACACTCTTTCCTCAGGCTGTAATGCTTCTACCAAGTTTCTTTCTGCTAGTTGAATTCCTACTTAAAGACCTACCTCAAATATCACCTCTTTCTTTGTTAAGTCTTCCCTGAAACCTTCACAACTAGTAACTCACCGTCTGTAGTCCATTAAAAAGTTTTATTTTCTCCTTCACTGTCACCATCAAACCATATGTACATACCTTCTCAGGGTTATCCCAGCCACAGATGAATCTATTTCAGCTCAATGTGAAGCATCCCTCTTTGTGACTAGGACTCAGAAATTCCAGATCCTAAAATCATTCTGGGCACTCATCTGTCCAAGGCATATTCAGTTAAGCATTGTAGACTCAAAATCCTCTCACCCTTCTTCACCCACCCAATTCTAAGTTTTGCCTTCATGGCACTTCATGTCCCAGTGCCATACCTATGCCCTCTCTGAAATATTAAACTTAGTCTCTTGTGCTGACCCGAACTTCTCTACTTCTAGTTCTTTTCCTCCTTTATTTCCACTTCTCTGTACTTTGTCATCTTTTTAGAACTTATAGTCTAAGCTTACTCAATTTATCACTGCTCTTCTCATTTCGCTTCTTTAACCAATAAAAATCTTGTGATTAATTGCTACATGTTGCCTCTTTATGGTCCCACAACTTACAGTCCTTGTTCTTCATCCGTATCCAATGAGTTCACTTAGAAAACCACTTGCTTACTGTCTATTATACCAAAGTTGACAATCAACTGGAGAAAAATATCTACAAATTAATGGGTACTAAACCTGGCTGAGCCCTCGCTGTGAGTCAGCAATTAACAAATGTATTCTTGGTTACCCGATTTCCTTTACCCATGGAGTTATTCCACTTCTTGACCTGTTCCTTTCTTGTTCAGCACATGAACCCTTCCTCTTCTTAGAAAATTTACTTATGTATGTATGTATGTATGTATGTATGTATGTATTTATTTTTGAGACAAAGTCTTGCTCTGTCACTCAGGCTGCAGTGCAGTGGGGCAATCTCAGCTCACTGCAACCTCTGCTTCCTGGATTCAAGGAATTCTCCTGCCTCAACCTCCCGAGTAGCTGGGATTACAGGCGTGTGCCACCACACCCGGCTAATTTTTGTATTTTTAGTAAAGATAGGGTTTCAGCATCTTGGCCAGTCTGGTCTTGAACTCCTGACCTCTGAGTTATTTTTAGTTTTCTAATTAAAAGTACATGACTAAATATTAAATACAAACCAAATCTCCTGTCTACCCCAGACTAGCTCTGTTTTTCCCCAGGCAAACCAATGTTAAGTTTCTTATGATCTCCTCCAATATATTTTGTGCATATGCAAATGTAAATATGTATACGTTACTTCATGTAATATCACGTGCTTAGTAACATGCGGCACTCCACACATATGGAACTGCTTGCAGCTGCTCCCATTCACCATAGGAGTTACTGCCTCCAGTGCTTTGCATTTGACCTTTGCTGAAATGTCCAGGCTGCCCGTCCTCTTCACCCCACTGTTTCCTTGGCAAATAACCTTTATCATGATAGCACTGCTGAGCACATTACCTGGGATATAAGAAGCACTCAATAAATGTTAAAGTGTTATTATTTTTATAGAGAACTGGTGTTTTCTATCTGCAGTTTTTCATTGGTAAAATTTAAGCACTTTTTTTGGTTCTTGATCATGCACCTGCTCTTGAGGTGTGGAGAAGAGTAGTTAAGAATTTTCCAAAAGGATTATGTGAAGTCTGGAAAAATGTCAAGAGAAAATTGTGCACAGTTTAGGTGGAAAGAGTATATGAAAGAGAAGTTGAACTTTGAGAAACACTGTATGACATCATATCACTGAAGAATGGTCCTAATTTAGGAAATATTTCTGAACTCTGGGTTGGTCAGATTGGAGCTCCAGTTGTGTTTCGCCCCCGAATATTCTGATGGGATTTCAAAATTTCTTAATCAGAGGCAAGAATTTACTCTCTTCTGTTCCTCTATAAATGGTACTTCACAAAATCTTCACAGCAAATATGGTATTAGAAAATGAGAAATTATATTCTTGGTTAGCAAGATAGCAATTGTAGCTCTGGAACAGCTACTTAGGAGTATCTTGGGAAAAGATTTGTTGGAAGTCAGGACAACAAGTCTTGTTTAAAGCTATCTTTAGGTAGGAAACATTGTTTATACTGTTTGGGGTGGTTTCCGGAGGCTAATGACTCCATATCCTAGTCATCCTTTAGAGCTCCCCTATTGTCCAATCTCAAGTCACAAAATTTCTTCATGTCAGTTCTGATATTTTGTATGTGTGCTCTACCAATCTTACTGAAAATTATTTGATAAAATAGTAACTAAACTAGCTCTAGAACAGAAAGACATTTTGGAGGAATCATAACTTGGGGAAAAAGTTGTTTTACTTGCTTATATTATTTAGAACACAGCTAAGATATAGGCCAACTTCCCTCTGTAATTTTTTGTTATTACTGCTAGATCTACCCATGGAATGGATCTAAGAAGTGTGTTCCTCTCCTCATCTTCACACAAACATGTAGTCTGCAGGATTCAGAGCTTGCAACTTAAAATGCATCTCTCCAAGTATATCTGTATCTTGACTAATAGCTTTATTAATAATGAAAGCTATGGATTGCTTTGGCAGCAAAATGAATTAAAGAGTAGAACACCTTTGGGACTTCTGTCACGAATGTCAAGGTCAGGAGCAGAGACTGCCGGAGTCAGAGACCTGATTTCCAGAACGCTTGGTGGTAACTCACTGCTTCTGACACTGTATACACTAAATATCTTCGTAGCTGAGGACTTCTTATTTTAGGCCAATAAATATATTCACAGGGGAAACGTGGCAGTAATTAATGACATGTCTGGCAACAACAAATGTGAGGCAGAACACGATAAACAAATAAAAACAGTGAAAACTGCTTGATGCCACTTCCTTTTATTTCCTGAAGAGTAGTTTTCCAACATGTATATTCAAATACAATTATTTGGACAAAAAAAAAAAAAAAAAAAAGGCTATACAAATTCAACACTTCTAGCTCTTCTACGCACCAGGATTTTGAGAGTCCTGGTTCACATTACCATACTGATGTTGTTAAATGTATGTATTTTTTTTTCTTTTTTTTTGAGACAGAATCTTACTCTGTCACACAAGCTGGAATGCAGTGAGGTGATCTCGGCTCGCTGCAGCCTCCATCTCCTAGGTTCAAGTGATTCTCCTGCGTCAGCCTCCTGAGTAGCTGGGATTACAGGCACCCACCACCATGCCTGGCTAATTTTTATATTTTTAGTAGAGACAGGATCTCACCCTGTTGGCCAGGCTGGTCTCGAATTCCTGACCTCAAATGATCTGCTAGCCTTGGCCTCCCAAAGTGCTGTGCTTGTAGTTCAGATTAATATCAACTTAACTTCCATTATATATATACATATATACACACTATATTTCTTTCTCCAACTGTCACTTTCTTCATCTATAGAAAGATGGCAAGCATAAGAATACATATCAAAAAAATTAATATTAAATAAAAAAAGCAATATTAAGAATTTGAGAAGTACAGAAAAGGCAACGCGTTACAGGCTGAGTGTCATAATAGTATTTTCCCCCATAAATTCAAGTCAATATGTAGAAATTCAAGGTTATCTTGACCCAGTTTTTAAATTTAACATTCTGTTCTATTTTGCTTCAAATATTCTTTCTTGTACACATATTAATCTTACTCTAGCTGAACAACGTTACACCTTTTACAATATCTTTTTGGGCAATGTTAATTCCCCCATTAAAAACAAAACAAAACAACTTCCCCTGTTCTTCTCCTACTCTTGCTCACAATAGGCACCTTCCAGCTTTCTGAGCAAAGGGGCAGCTTAATCCAGACTAATGGTGGAAAATGATCAGTGGGTATTCCTTTGGGTAGTTAAATTTCTGTTTCATGACAGTAAGGAACACAAAACTACCAATTCAGTCATTATTTTATTCACTCAGTAAGCATTTATTTTGATTAAAGTTAGATACTTTATATGTCACATTTCTTTAGAAAGCAGTAAATTGTTACAGAATAATCCATTTTCTTCCCAGGAGCTTCTACTTATTCAATTTACAGAGATTCTCTAATGTGATATCAGTTAAGAGCTAATGTATTGTCCTGAGACTGAACAGTTGAGAACCAGAACCAGTTGAGCTGCTTTAGAAAATAATATTAAAAGATGAATATGAACCTATAAAGTTATAATAACACAGAGCTGAAAGACAAAGAAATATTATGTGGCATGTTTACATGAAAGGAGCAATGAGTGTTATATAAAATATTTAAACACAATTGTGCTCAAGTGCTTTTTCCTCAAAATATTACTCTTAAACATGAATGAACTCACTGGATCTCTGAAACCACTCGACAGCTATTCCCCTTTGGGCAGACTTCTTTCTGGAATGTTGAAAGAATGACTGATGAGGTAACATCATTGATGAGGTATTTTGGGTAGCTTTATTTTTATGGCAGAGAGGAAGGAATTGAGACTGAGTGTTTTGTCAAGCTAGAATTTGAAAGGAATAAAAAACCACTCAAATAAAAATATAAGCAACCGCGTTATTAACTACATGTAATTTTGGAAGCAGCTCTAGGATCTTGTGTGTGTGTGTGTGTGTGTGTGTGTGTGTGTGTGTGTGTGTGTGTGTGAAAGAGAGAGAGAGAGGAGGGAAAAGAACATAGAGAAAAGAAGTGATGATTTTTAAGTTGTTGTACTCTCCTAGTAACTCTCTTATCTTAGGGCAGCATAAAAGGAGACTGAAATTTGGCCCTGACCCTGATATGCAATCTGCCATGTATCCCCCACCCTGCAAAGCTGTCTCATACGTGAAATGATTTATAATCATGGCTGAATACTTTAGGCTAGTATCAATGTAAATGGAAATATTTGAGTCTTTTCAGCTACTAATTTCTAATTAGATTCTGGCTGACACTCTGGAACAGGAGTGCCATTGTTTTTGCTTTTATGCTGTCCAGCCTAATTAATGAACAGACTCTTTCATAAGTAGATTAATGGACGTTGTCTCATTATCCAAAGTTACTTCAGACATGACTATATTGCACCTCATTAGAGAAGTATGAATTGAGGCAGATTTCAATTAGAAGATAAAGCCCATGTACAGTGTGGGTCTCATTTTTTTAGAATAGTTTATTTGTTTTGTTTGTGTGTGTTTCTAGAAAGGAGTCTCAGCTTTTATTCCTCTGCCTGTGTTCTCATCTGTGATGAAAGAGCTTTTAAGTGAAACTAGCCTTAATTTTCTACTGGATTTGTAATTGATCAGAAGGTTTTGTGCAGCCCCAGATCTGTCACTTAAATATGTGTAATCTTAGTGGATTTATTTAAAGTCTCAGAGCATCCCTTTATTATTTGCAAAATTATAAAAAAAAACCTTGATATCTTACCTATGTAATAGAATTGAGAGATTGTGAATAAAATCACTTAATGATCCTTACTGTCTTCCTCCTTCACAAATCCCTCTTCTGCACATCCCCCCTTCATGGGACTCCTGCTTTCCTTGGCTTACTTATATGGTACTGCTCTGTTTTGCTCCTTCTTTCTACCATGTATTCTTTCTTAACTTCAGTGTTCAGTTCAATGACTCATCCTTGACTTTATCATCTCCAGCAAGCTGTACCTCCAACTTCACTTCATGGTCCTGGACACAACCTAATCTTGTAAGTTCTATGAATTTCTCCCATGAAAACCCTAACCTTTTATCCTTCCTACTTCTGACCAGGACCTTCTATGTTTAATCTTCTTTTAAACTTACTATCACTTCATCTCTTAATTTGATCATTTAAAATGTTTTGACTTTATGTGTTGATAAATGAAAAGCTAGCCCTTCCTTCAACCCCTTCACCTAATTGCCAGATATTTAAATAAAGTCAAGAAAAGAGGATTCTTATTCAAAGAAATTAAGCAAATAATCTGAGAAACACCAGGGTAGTTATTGTTCTGGAGTAAAGTCATTCTCTCTGTGGCATTTGGGTAGATCCCATGGTAACTGACTCTCCTTGCAGGCTTTTGAGAGATGAATTCTTTGGCTCTGCTTAATTACATTTCCATTGACTCTTGTTTGTAATTAATTCTTATAATTAAAGTAACACAATAAAAAAATTCAGAGGAATTTCTCAGGGAGAGGATTTTGACGACCATGATCTCTGGTGTTATTTTCATGGATGTATTACATTATATGGCAAAAGAGAAACTATGGTGATGGGCCTTTGAAAAGAAAAGAGTTTTCTCTGATTGGTGGAGGAAGAAGTAGTTGCAAAGATTCAAAGTACAAGTAAGATTCAATGCACTGGCTTGAAGATGGAGAAAGTATATGAAGAAGAATGTAAGTGGCCTATAGAAATTGAAACCAGGCTCCAGCTGACAGAGAGTAAGGACCTCAGTCCTACAAACAAAAGGCAATAAATTCTGCCAATGCACAGTGAACTTGAAAGAGGATCCCAAGTTCAGAAGAGAGCCGTAGGCCTCATCAAAACCTTGAGTTCAGCCCAGTGAGACCCTGAGCAGAGAATCCAGTCACACAATGCTCAGACTTCAGATCTACAGAACTATGAACTCACAAAGGGGTGTTGTTTTAAGCCACTACGTTTGTGGTAATTTATTACAGCAGAATTAGAAAACAAATAAAAGATTATAATGAAAAAGGCAGAAGTTCTCTGACTTCACCAAACTTTCTCCCCAAAGCAAACATTTGTCAAAGTCCAAATAAAAATGTAGGAAATGAATTTTTAAATTTAACATTTTATTTGGGAAGAAAAATAGGGGGCATATATGTATACTAGGTGAAGAACAAAGAGAAGGTTGGGGGTTTTATGAAAATAAGGAATGCTACGTGTGGTCCCGAGAGAAAGTTTATTGGTACTAGCAAAGCTCTGGGGAGATGGTGAGCTCCAAGTGGTGGATAACAGTGGTGGCAGAATTAGTCTTAAGAGTTGCAGGTTATCTCAGCAGTTATAGATAAAACTGGTTTCAGGTTATAACAGGCAGTTTTAACTGCTGCACTTGCAGAGAATTACATTTCTAAAGCAATGTCATGTACTCCAAGTGATTTTTCCCCCTGGTCCAGTGACTCTGATTTAATTGGGTATAATAAGACTGACATAATTTGGATGAGTAACTTCCACATTTTTGCCTTTTGATCAAGATCTTTGTCCAAAATCATCATTGATTAATCATTTTGTAGGTAAGTTTAATAGTCCCTTGGTGCTGGGATAGTTCTGTCCCAGTTACTTCTATCCATGTTTGGGGAAATGTGTGGGAGTCTATGTCAGGGACCTGGGCACATTTGAATAACAAAGAGAACAAAAGGAAAAATGTCTTTAGAGCAGGTCTACATGGAGTCTGGCATTGGGCTCTATTTTATTAGTTATATAGGCTTCAGTAGTCATCTTAAAGTGTTGAGCTAAATTGTCTATTGGAAGAGTTGGTTTTACATAGATTAGACAATAAGAATGAAGCTTAAAAATCATCGTATAAAAATAATCAGCAATAATATAATAAATCTCACTTGAATAACAGTTCACAACCATGATCGTAGTGTTGAAGGTAACTAACTAAACAGATCAGGAAGTCTAGACATATCTGGTGAGACTTACTGAAGCCAGGTAGCTTATTTTTTCTCTTATATAATTGAGTTTCTACCTTCCCAGAGGAATTGATTTATGTGTTGCAAGTAGTATTATCTATTGGACAAACACCACCTTGTTCAGCTACTTAGTAATCTAGAACATTTTTATTTTATCAAATACTACTTTAGTAAGATAATCTAGAGAAGTTTATTGAGCTGTATTGTCCTTAACTGTGGAGTCAGCTGTAGATCTAATCATTAAGAACAGGTCCGTAACCATTGTTTTTAAGCGACCAACTTTGATACTGTTTGGATCTGTGTCCCCACCAAATCTCATGTTCAAATGTAATTCCCATTCCTAGTCGTGGGACCTGGTGGGAGGTGATTGGATCATGGGGGCAGTTTCTTATGAATGGTTTAGCATGATCCTCTTGGTGCCATTCTTGTGACAGTGAGTGTGTTATTGTGAGATCTGGTTTTTAAAAGTGTGTAGCACCTCCCCCCCTCTCCCTTGCTCTTTCTCCAGCCATGTGAAGTGCAACTTTCCCTTTGCTTTTTGCCATAAGTACAAGTTTCCTGAGGCCTCCCTAGAAGCTAAGCAGATACTACCATTATGCTTCCTGTACAGCCTGTGGAACAGTGAGCCAATTAAACCTCTCTTCTTTATAAATTACCCCGTCTCAGGTATTTCTTTATAGGAATGAAAGAACAGACTAATACAAACTCTAAAGAATAAAAGCACTGATGACTAAGGCCCATCTGGCTGGATTTATGCCTCTTGGAAGGAGATCTTTTTTAGTATGGTGGTGTACGTTAACAGGTGTCAACCCATGTTTAGATTTTATTACCGTAAATCAAATCTAGAAATATCTTAAACCACATTGGCCTTTTATTTTTTATTTGTTGAGGCATGATATCTATTTATATGGTTGATTAATAATTCTCCACAAATAAAAACATTTTGGTGGGGCACAATAAGTAATATTATGTGGGTACTTTGTATACTAAAATAGTTATTGTGGGGATTTGAGAGCAATATTTATCTAATGTTCTGTTATTCAATTATTTCATTATTGGAGACCATCAACAATTAATGGATTAATATTATAAATATTTTTATAGTTTGTCAAGTTTTGTTTTTGACAATTTTTAATGTGATTTAAAAGTCTTTTTTGGGGCCCACAGGCACAGCCAGGAGGAAACAGAATTTGAACATGTGGGTCTAAATGTTTGATTTTCTAAAAAGGACTGGATATACAATTTGAACAAATAGTTACATTAGGAACATGAGTAAAATTTGTTGTGGAATAGACTAAAGTTTCAATTATATTATAAACAGATCAGGGCTTTTGGTGACAAATCTAACAGTTATATATCCTTCGCCTTTTGGCAATGGACTAGGCATTATCTTTTTAGAAAAATGTAAGCATAAAATAAGAGATAAAAAAATAAAAAAAAAAAGGGTATAGTGGCCTAGTCTGAGCATCTTGGGATAGCAGTCTACTACAGATGCCATCTGTTTTATTTCAAGGTAAGTTTTAGTTGTAAATCCCCCTGTTGGGATGCTAGTCAAGTCAGGAG
>NW_012105475.1:827478-829446 GCF_000951045.1 Mandrillus leucophaeus
AAAAAAAAAAAAAAAAAAAAATTATTAAGCCTTAAGTTTTGTATATTTTAATGATAAGCTTTATGCCTTGTAAGACAGATTGGCCAAAGACATACTATTTACTATTAGGCAAGGGCTTAGTGGGGTCAATTTGGATTTTGATTGGGGGCAAACTGTAAACCTACTGACATTTATTCACAGTGTGACCCATAAGAAGGCAGGGTTTCTTCCAATAAGACATTTTGGAAATCAGTAGAGATGTCTTTGCCACGTGAAATAGCATAACACTCATCCCAGTAAAAGAGCTGGAGCAGACTCCAACAGTAAAAAAGGATAGGTGTCCTGTATAGGTCTAAGGTAAGAAGTAATAGACTGGAACAGAAAGAATGTCAATGGTTTATTAGATATTCCCTCCATTTGAATATGTTTATTAATCTGAAGCAGGGGCTAACCGAGATTGGTAAGATTGAGTCCTAATAAGGTTTCTCCCATGTCTGTGAGAACAGTTAGAGATTCATTGCCAATTAGAGTAGTCTCTTTAAAGCGATTAAAAGGGAAGATTGCAAAAAACAAAATCAAAACAAAACAAAAACCCTATAAATACTCAAAGCTCCTTTACTGGAAGGGGTAAATTGGAGAGTCATGTGAAGGTTGTCTAATTTGCTTAAATTTAGAAGAGTCTTTCTTCCAGTAGCCTGGCTTTTTACAACAGCAACAATTTCCAGGAGAGAACCCTCGTGGATCAGAGTTGTGCCATTAGGGTCCCAATTGTTTATTTGTTTTTTCTTTTTTTTCTGGGAACATTTATCTGTGGTTGTTAGAGATTTAGAATTTTAGTGACATTTTTTAAAAAACTGGTGTTATATGAAGCATGAGCCGATTGTTTTGCCAAATTAACAAGATGCACAGTAGCGTTGTCTCCCATTTTAGGTGGGCTCTTTTAACTAGTTGAGAAAGTGTTTGAGAGAGACCATTAATTAACACAGAATTAGAGGTGATTCTAGTAGAGTCAACATCTATGGGAAGGCAAGGATTTTCTCTAAATATAACTTGGAGCCTGCTGCAATGGTTGTGGACTGATTTATTTGGCTCTTGGGTGCAAGTTTAAATTTTTTTCTGGTCTATGGCTTTAGGAAATGTCTTGAGGATGGCCCTATGTAAATTTCTTGTAAGTTTTGGAGCCTGCCCCCAATATTGTAGATCAGATTCTGGGGAGATGAGGGCAGTTTTTGCTAAATCCCATTACGGATGGGTTCAATCTGCTTTTGCCATCTAATGTTGGGCCTGGCCTTCTTTCACAAGTATGCAAACAAGTTGGTAAAGATTGGAGAAACTGGGTTGGTAAGCCTGAACTGTAGTGTTAAATTCATCGGCAAAATCATGTGGGTTTTCAGGAACTTTAGAGAATTCCTTTTGGCTATAGCATGGAGTTCAGCTTTAGCCTAAGAGACATAAGAAATCTGAAGAATGTCAGGATTGTTAGAGGGCCTGATCTTAAAGGGGCAAGTATTTATAGGTTGAGATTAAGAAGCTGAAATAGGTGTGTTAGTGGAGAAAGATGTATCAGAAGAGAAGGGAAGTTTGGAAAGGTTTGAGAGGAGAGATGGTAGATGGCACTTGAGATACAGAAAGATTTGGGGCTTCTAAAGTCTTTTTTTCTCTTTGAACTTTTTGTTTCCCCATTTAGTGACAGTGTTTTGGAGTGTGACAAATTTTATTTTATTTTATTTTATTTTATTTTATCTTATTTTGTTTTAAGACGGAGTCTCACTCTGTTGCCCAGGCTGGAGTGCAATGGTGTGATCTCTGCTCACTACAACCTTTGCCTCCCAGGTTCAAGCGATTCTCCTGCCTCAGCCTCTCGAGTAGCTGGGATTACAGGCATATGCCACTATGCCTGGTTAATTTTTGTACTGTTTAGTAGAGACAGGATTTCACCATGTTGGTCAGGCTGGTCTTCAACTCCTGACCTCAGGAGATCCACCCACC
>NW_012105475.1:832501-834234 GCF_000951045.1 Mandrillus leucophaeus
GGGTTTCACTGTGTTAGCCAGGATGGTCTCGATCTCCTGACCTCGTGATCTGCCTGCCTCAGCCTCCCAAAGTGCTGGGATTACAGATGTGAGCCATCGCACCCGGTCAGGATTTATTTTTAATTTGATCTCCAGTTTTTGTTTCTATTAAATTTCAAAATTCTGAGCAACTTTAAAGGCACACGTGTTATCTGTATACGTATATTAGCAGATTTTTCTTTAGTGAGGGGGCAAGCCTGAGTAAGAGCAGTAAGTTCAGCCTGTTGGGTGGAAGTTGCCATAGGTAAGGGGCTGCTTTAACGGCTTCAAAGGAAGTGGTAATAGCTGTGTATCCTGCACAGTAATGGCCATTATCATCTTTTAAATAGGATCCCTCAGTAAACCATGATAGTTCAGAGTTCTGTAGTGGAGGTTTCGTAAATCTTTTTGGGAAGTCAAAAGGTAATCAATCAATGTCAAAGAATCATGAGGGTCTCATCAGAAAGAAGGGGTAAGAGAATAGCATGGTTGAGATTATTACATCAAGAAAGAGTTATGTGAGGAGCTAGTAAAAGGAGTTCTGAGAATTAAGAAAATGGCAGAGAGATGATGAGTAGGATGTGAGTTTGGAAGAGCTTTAATAGCATGGGTAAAATGGTAAAGGGGGATCTCATATAGGGTGGTAGTTAGGGTAGTTTTAAAATAAGGGAATAATCCTCAAGGTGTTGGATCTAGTTGCTGCCTGTAATCATCTAATGGGGCAGTGCTGCTTTCTATGTTTCGGGGTTAGGATGCCCAAGACATTTCCTTTTTGTTTATAAACAAAAAGCAAGAAAGGAAGTTGATAATTGGTATGACCCAAGGTAGGAGGATTTAAAATAACTTATTTTAATTTAATAAATGTAATGTCTTTCTCCATATAATGGGATCAGATTTAGATGCTTTAAGTCCGGCATGTAGAGTTCGAGCAGTCAAAGAGGTTCCTTATCTAGCTATGGCAATATCTATTCTGACAAGTCTAAGAAACTCTTAAACTTGTCGTTTAGTTTTAGGTTTAGGGAATTATAGGACTTGTATTCATTTATTTAGGGTCAACATGTAGTCTTGCTTTGGAAATCAAATGACCCAGATATATAACTTATATCTTAACTAGTAGGTTTTTCTTTTGCTTTGTTTTGTTTTGTTTTGTTTTTGCTTTTCTTTTTCCTTTTTTTTTTTTTTTTGGAAACCTTATGACCCTTGGTGGTTAGAAGTTTTAATAAATGGATACTATCTTCATTGTAGGCTGCCTATCAAGGAAAACAAAGTAAATCACCTACATATTATAGTGAAAATGCACCTTGGGAAAAAGCCACATCATCTAAATCAGCTTTCAGAATTCGGGAGAAGTAGGAAAGATTTTCAGTATAGTCTTGAGGCTTAACAGTCCGCATATATTGTTGTTTTTCCTAGGTGAAGATAAATAAGTATTGACTGTCTTAATCAACAGGGATGCTAAGGAAAGCATGACAGGGGTCAATCATAGTGAAAAACTTACTCTCAGTTAGTACTGAGATCAGCAAATTATGTGCATTTGAAACTAGGGGATGATGAGGTATAACAATATTATTTATGACATGGAGACACTGAAAAAATTTCCATCTTAGACTGTTAGGTTTTCTTTCTGGGAGAATGAGAGTATCACAAGGGTTGGTACAAGAAATTATTAAGCTTTGGCCAGGCGCAGTGGCTTATGCCTGTAATCCCAGCATTTT
>NW_012105475.1:838839-840462 GCF_000951045.1 Mandrillus leucophaeus
GAGAAAGATGTATCAGAAGAGAAGGGAAGTTTGGAAAGGTTTGAGAGGAGAGATGGTAGATGGCACTTGAGATACAGAAAGATTTGGGGCTTCTAAAGTCTTTTTTTCTCTTTGAACTTTTTGTTTCCCCATTTAGTGACAGTGTTTTGGAGTGTGACAAATTTTATTTTATTTTATTTTATTTTATTTTATCTTATTTTGTTTTAAGACGGAGTCTCACTCTGTTGCCCAGGCTGGAGTGCAATGGTGTGATCTCTGCTCACTACAACCTTTGCCTCCCAGGTTCAAGCGATTCTCCTGCCTCAGCCTCTCGAGTAGCTGGGATTACAGGCACATGCCACTATGCCTGGTTAATTTTTGTACTGTTTAGTAGAGACAGGATTTCACCATGTTGGTCAGGCTGGTCTTCAACTCCTGACCTCAGGAGATCCACCCACCGCGGCCTCCCAAAGTGCTGATATTACATGGGTGAGCCACTGTGTCCAGTCTACAAATTTTAATTACTGATTTCATTTTGAAGCCTCAAAGTGCTATTTAAGGTATATATTGTATTTCGATTGCTTAGGGTTGCAGTTTTCTAACTTATTTCTGAGATAAACTTTTAGAGAGGTCAAAAGAACCCCAGAAAGGCCATGTTAATTTCAAGTCATCTTTTATTGAGATAAGAAAACATGACGATGGACCATAATGCTAAAAATATAACTGGCTAGAGTCCTGAATGGGAGATTATTTTGGCATGCTTTTGAATTTGAGAGCCCATTGTAATTCAATTTTAAAGCCAAATGCACAAAGGCCAATCCAATACAAGTGCTGAGTATTAGAAAGCCAAATTAAAATATCAGCACTGACAAAATAAAACATTTTCTTATCAAAAAGAATGAAAAGCCATGTCCAACTGAAGGAAAAAATTCCCTCATCAAATCTCAAGGTATCAACCCTCACAGCCAAGGTCAACAGAGGAAAATAACCCTATCCAAAAGGAGATCCTCCAAATGAGAGGAGGAAATAATAACTTTCTTTAAACAGGAGAGGAAAAGTCCCCTTTCTAACCGAATCCCATATGAAAATAATCTCAAACCAAATTGGGAGTTCTCTCCAAGAGAGACTCAACAGGGGGAGAAGAGATAACCTGTGGAAGTTGGGGGAAGGGACTCAAAGTAACCAACGCAGGTACCTCACACTGTAGTTCCAAGGACCTGTGATTATTCCCAAGGAAAATCAGCTTTGGATCCCACTTCTGACACCATGTATGTCAAAGTCAAAATAAAAATGTAGAGACAAACCTTTGAATTTAACATTTTATGTGGGATGAAAATATTGTAATTTGGGGCATATACACAGACTAAGTGGTCTTCTGTATGTCTAAAGAACAAAGAGAAGTTTGAAAATTATAAAAAAGAGAAATGTTATGTGTAGTCTTGAGAAAATGTTTGATGGTATTAGTAAAGCTCTAGAGAGCTGGCAAGCTCCAATTAGTGGGTAATGGTGGTTAGCAAAAATTAGTTTTAGAGTTTCAACAAGTTATTTCAGCAGCTGTAGATAAAACTGGCTGTAGGTTAAAACAGTTATAGCTTCTGGACTTTAGAGAATTACATTTCTAGATGAATATTATGTATCCTAAGT
>NW_012105475.1:840512-841237 GCF_000951045.1 Mandrillus leucophaeus
AAAAAAAAAAAGGGTATAGTGGCCTAGTCTGAGCATCTTGGGATAGCAGTCTACTACAGATGCCATCTGTTTTATTTCAAGGTAAGTTTTAGTTGTAAATCCCCCTGTTGGGATGCTAGTCAAGTCAGGAGTAAGAGCTTTTTTAAAATAAGAGACGTGGATCTAGAAGTCAATGCTCTAGTTTCACAGCACAGAGATTAGTGAGAAGAACTTAATATAGACCGTTCCAGCAGAGCTGGAGAAAATTCTTATGTAGTATCTTCTCTAGTAGACAAAGTCACCAGGCTGCCAGCCATTACGTTTTAAGCCTTTGTCTTTTGGGAGTGTGCTGTGGAGAGATTGTTCTACCACTGTATGATTTTAATGTATTACTTAAATAATTTATTTATGATACTGAAAAGATGTCTCTTTTTATCACTGAGGCTCAAAAGCAGAGGGAGCCAAGTTCATAGGATGGCCTCTGACTATTTTAAAAGGGAAAAGTTTATGAGCTTCAAAGGGAGTGGCCCTTAGATTTAATAATACAAAAAGAAGAACTTTAGGCCAAGGAAATTGTAGGGTTTCCATACATTTTGCCAACTGGGTTTTTATAGTTCTATTTGTTCATTCTACTAGGCCAGACGATTGGGGGTGGTAGGGACAATGGAAGTGCTGTTAAATTGACCAAATTCGACATTCTTATTTTTATTACATGACCAGTAAAATGGGTTTCTCAATTATTATGT
>NW_012105475.1:841287-851463 GCF_000951045.1 Mandrillus leucophaeus
CAAGTTATTTCAGCAGCTGTAGATAAAACTGGCTGTAGGTTAAAACAGTTATAGCTTCTGGACTTTAGAGAATTACATTTCTAGATGAATATTATGTATCCTAAGTATTTTTTCCCCTGGTTCCCTGACTATAATTTTGTTGAATATGAAAAGGATGACCCAATTCAGATGATCAACATTCACACACTTCACACTTTTATAAGCATTAGATTTTATACTTTTACCCCTTCTAGTATGTTTTATTTTACATTAATAGACCATGCTTATAGTACTATTTATAAATTTATCTGATTTATAATTTTTTTATTGTGGTCAGAGCATTTCACATGATATCAACCCTGTTAACAATTTTTTAACTGTATAATATGATCTTGTTACCCATAGGTACAAGGTCATACAGCAGAGCTCTAGAACTTACTCATCTTACATACCTGAAACCATATACCCATTGAACAGCAACTTCCCATTCCCCTTGAGCCTTTGGCAACCTCTTACTCTCTGCTTCTATGAGTTTGACTATTTTAGATACTGCTTATAAGTGGAATAAGGCAGCCTGGGCAACATGGTGAAACCCTGTCTGTACAAAAAAGAAAAAAAAAAATTGCCAGGCATGATGGCACATGCCTGTAGTCTCAGCTTCTCAGGAGGCTGAGGTGGGAGGATCACTTGAGCCCAGGAGGCAGATGTTGCAGTGAGCTGAGATCATGCCACTGAACTCCAGCCTGAGGGACAGAGTGAGACTCTGTCTCAAAAATAAAAATGAACAAACAAACAAACCTAAAACAAACAAGACATAAGTGGAAAAAGGCAATATTTGTCATTTTGTGTCTAGCTTATTTTACTTAGCATAATGTTTTCAGGATTTAGTCATGTTGTAGCATATATCAGAATTCCATGTCTCTTTAAGGCTGAATACTATTCCATTGTGTGTGTATATCACATTTTATTTATCCATTCATCTGTTAATGGACATTTAAGTTGTTTCTACATTTACAATTTTTACCTGCCTCCCCTATTATCATAGCAGCAAACATCTCTTGATGAGTATTAGAGATATTTTCTGAAGATACAAGAAAGTGAGACAAGTGGAACTATGAAGACTCCTAGTTAAAAATTATTTTTCATAGAGAACTCAAATACATACACAGACACGGAGTTTCTTTTGGACTTTGTGCAAGTACATCACCTTCTTTGGGATTTGGAAAAACACTCAGAATTGTCATTATGAAATACCTGAGGCATTTTTTCTCAGAGTTGTAGCCCAAAAGATGTTGATTTAGCTCTATGAATATCTTCTTCTATGTCTAATCTCAATGTTTGGCTAAATACCTAATTTACATTATTAATCCATGTCAAGCAAAGAAAATGTGTAGGATTCCAGATGTATTACTATAAAATTTTAGAGATAAAACCAAATGCAAGTGACCATCCAACTGTTCAATTCTAATAAAACAAATACAATAAAACTGTAAGAGTTCTCTACTTGGAGAACCAAAGAAAGTGCAAGAAGTTTGTACAATTTTAAATCTCTGCTCTTAATCCTGAGTATTCTGTATAGCTTATCTAAATTCTAAATCAGCAATTCTTTTTTTTCAGTATTCATCACTTGCCCTCAGAATATTTCCATCACTTTATAGCTATAGTGTGAGCTTCTGGAAGAAACGCTGTTTCATTTTGATCTGCAACACTCAGAATGGATCATGATGTCAGGACTCTGTACAGCCCATGGCAGCTACGGGTCCTGAACCCAACCCCTATCTTGATAAAGAGCCTTCTGAATTCAGAATTGCTCTGAATGCTGCAAAACGCCATTTATGTAATTGCAAATTGAAATAAATCCTAAAGTCTTACAATGTAGACTAGATCAAATGCCCTAACCCTTACGTTCTAGCTTCTCAAAACTACTTTTAAAATGTTCTCAAATTTCACAAAGACTAAATGGGCTATACTCAGATTTTCACACACAGAAATAGCATCTATTAATAATGACTGCTGAGAGAATAATCACACTGAAACAGGCAGAAACTTTAACTTACAAAGAATCATTAATGTGACATTTAAAAAACATTTTTGATCTTAAAGCACCAAGACCAAATTAACTTATAATCATTGGTTTCATCACCATACAAAAGTAGAAGTTAAATGACTCAATTTGGGTAAATAAGTTGAAACAAAATATTTTATCATTATATTAGTTCTAGTGCAATGTCCACCTGTTAAGGGTTAAAGATTTATCCATTAGGACTTTGAAATAAAGACCAAAACACAAAATAGTGTGAAGGTTAATCTTTTAAATGGATGATATTATCTAGGATTATGGCATAACTGAACTCCAGCCTGAGGGACAGAGTGAGACTCTGTCTCAAAAATAAAAATGAACAAACAAACAAACCTAAAACAAACAAGACATAAGTGGAAAAAGGCAATATTTGTCATTTTGTGTCTAGCTTATTTTACTTAGCATAATGTTTTCAGGATTTAGTCATGTTGTAGCATATATCAGAATTCCATGTCTCTTTAAGGCTGAATACTATTCCATTGTGTGTGTATATCACATTTTATTTATCCATTCATCTGTTAATGGACATTTAAGTTGTTTCTACATTTACAATTTTTACCTGCCTCCCCTATTATCATAGCAGCAAACATCTCTTGATGAGTATTAGAGATATTTTCTGAAGATACAAGAAAGTGAGACAAGTGGAACTATGAAGACTCCTAGTTAAAAATTATTTTTCATAGAGAACTCAAATACATACACAGACACGGAGTTTCTTTTGGACTTTGTGCAAGTACATCACCTTCTTTGGGATTTGGAAAAACACTCAGAATTGTCATTATGAAATACCTGAGGCATTTTTTCTCAGAGTTGTAGCCCAAAAGATGTTGATTTAGCTCTATGAATATCTTCTTCTATGTCTAATCTCAATGTTTGGCTAAATACCTAATTTACATTATTAATCCATGTCAAGCAAAGAAAATGTGTAGGATTCCAGATGTATTACTATAAAATTTTAGAGATAAAACCAAATGCAAGTGACCATCCAACTGTTCAATTCTAATAAAACAAATACAATAAAACTGTAAGAGTTCTCTACTTGGAGAACCAAAGAAAGTGCAAGAAGTTTGTACAATTTTAAATCTCTGCTCTTAATCCTGAGTATTCTGTATAGCTTATCTAAATTCTAAATCAGCAATTCTTTTTTTTCAGTATTCATCACTTGCCCTCAGAATATTTCCATCACTTTATAGCTATAGTGTGAGCTTCTGGAAGAAACGCTGTTTCATTTTGATCTGCAACACTCAGAATGGATCATGATGTCAGGACTCTGTACAGCCCATGGCAGCTACGGGTCCTGAACCCAACCCCTATCTTGATAAAGAGCCTTCTGAATTCAGAATTGCTCTGAATGCTGCAAAACGCCATTTATGTAATTGCAAATTGAAATAAATCCTAAAGTCTTACAATGTAGACTAGATCAAATGCCCCAACCCTTACGTTCTAGCTTCCCAAAACTACTTTTAAAATGTTCTCAAATTTCACAAAGACTAAATGGGCTATACTCAGATTTTTACACACAGAAATAGCATCTATTAATAATGACTGCTGAGAGAATAATCACACTGAAACAGGCAGAAACTTTAACTTACAAAGAATCATTAATGTGACATTTAAAAAACATTTTTGATCTTAAAGCACCAAGACCAAATTAACTTATAATCATTGGTTTCATCACCATACAAAAGTAGAAGTTAAATGACTCAATTTGGGTAAATAAGTTGAAACAAAATATTTTATCATTATATTAGTTCTAGTGCAATGTCCACCTGTTAAGGGTTAAAGATTTATCCATTAGGACTTTGAAATAAAGACCAAAACACAAAATAGTGTGAAGGTTAATCTTTTAAATGGATGATATTATCTAGGATTATGGCATAATCAGTAAAAATCATAAAATATTTACTGATATATACTGTATAAAATGTAGTTTCACATAGTGTTTTAGAAAAACATCCCAAAGTTTAGACAATAATCCTGACTAGAGAGTTGATAATCTAACAAGAAAGGCAATTTTAAATTACTTTTTAAATAACAAGAATGTATCTGGAAGTGACTATGTGTTTGACATGAATCACTCAGCTAACCATTTCATAGTCTCTACATATAGGATATTTTAGATGTTTTAAAATGTTGTCAAACAATTAAAGTAATAAAGAAAGTAGTAAATGAAAATTTCAAAGGTAATAAAAACCGAGTCTCTGCTGAGAAAAGAGAAAAGTCAGTGAAAGGAGCTTCTGATATTACCTTGACATTCAGAACATCGCAACAACCTGAAGAAAGAAATGGAGGCAAATTAGTATCAGTAGAGAGTTTATTTGGGCCAAGGTTGACAACTGCAGCTCAAAAAACACTGGGAAATACTCTGGAGAACAAAGGAGAGGTTCGTTTTTAGAAAAAAAAGGACAAATCAGGAGAAGGACAAATCAGAGGAATTCTCATTGGTTTACAGAAGTAACATTAATTAGTGATTGGCTATACATTATTAAACTATGAGGTATGAGATATGACATCCAGTGTATGGTACTGTTAGATTAATTTATGGCTACTTGGCATCAGTTAATGTAGGGCCCATGTCGCAGATAGCTTCAAGAGGTGATTAGTTAGCTTAAAGGGGAAGTAAGACATGACTAATGTCACAGTTCAATGCCTCTCTGGACCTGATAATTTAAATGCAACTCATATTCCTCAGATAACAAGTTTATTTTCTTTCTCAGTCTGTTATGGGGAATATTCTCCCACATCATACACAGCAGGTCCTCAAAACACTCCCTGTAGCATGAGGATGTGTTATTATTGAGCTACTTTCATTACAGAAGTCACTGGCTTCCTAGAGAGTGTGGTGGCAGCCGTGAATCTTTTGCCTAGAAATGTATCCAGACACACAGATCCATGAAGTTTGCATACTGATAACTCCCTTCACCAGTCTGTGATCTGATTGACTCTACAGTCAACAAGAACACCTCTAGGACACTTTGAGAACTCCCTTTGAAAAACAAGCATCTGGTGATCACGAAAACATACACTTAACAACCCATACTCATAAACCTGCTCTTTTTTTTTTTTCAAATGAAGACTTTCTCAAAAACAACCACCTGCCTATGCCAAATGCCTCATAGATTAACAAACCACCCTAAGGATACCAGCTGTGGCACCACTGTTGTATGTAGGACCCATAAATAATCATTGATGATGATTAATGGAGGAATTAATCCCCCAGGAAGTAGTGTTTAGGTTTGATTTCGTAGACACTGGACAGGTTGAGTAGGAGGAGACCGAATTAGCTTTAATTGACTCATCGTTTTTGACCTGCTCACAGGCTTTTAAAACATAAATCAGCCCTCAGCACATTAATCAAGTTGAAACACTCCTATTCAAGAAATATCCATCAAAAGTCATTCCTTTAATATTTCTAAAAATTACACAAGTCAAGTTAGAATGTTGGAAAACCTGGGTAATAATAATTTATTTTAATTAGATTAATGTTTTATAAAAAATGTTCACGTTATCTCCCTATATTCTAATATTATATTCTTATACTAATTCTGTAAATAATGTATTGGAGGTCTAGTTATGTCTTGCCCTTAAAACACACATACACACACACAGAAATGTCAAATGATCTTCCTAAGGTTATACAGCTAAGTACAGGAAGAGCTGAGACAATTAAACAGATTTTCCTTTTTTTTCTCACAGATACCAAGTTCATTGCACACACCAAGTTAAGGAGCCATAGTAATAAACATTAGGCAACCAAAAAGCTGTATTAGAAAATATCTACGGTAATGAAAACAAGTTGGCTTATTTTTTAAATTGTTTTCCTCCCACCTATTTGAAAATGCCCTCATCAAGACAAAACTTCGTGATATCCATGTAAGACAGTATCGCTGTGAATTTAGTTCTCTACACATGCTTCTTATAGATGTGTTCTGGCTATAACAAAATGAAAATTAAATGGTGATCTCACAGAAATGTATTGTGTGTGCTATAGGTGAAATCAATTTCAGGTTCATGGAAAAGAATCCAAGAACTCTCAATCCTGTAGAAGCCTTTCTGTTTATTATGAATTGTTAATACATCTTAGGCCTCTGTGAGGCTTTTTTTTGTTGCAACCGTAGCTTATCAGGTTATGCAACAGAAAATTCCATTTTATAAATTGGATTTACTTCCTATAAGCAGGCTTCATCAACTAGAAAATGAGCTAGTTCGGGAAACATAATTCAGAATTAAGATATTTATGAAAACTAAGTGCTTTCCCCTATTGCCTTTTAACTTTACACATCTGTTCAAGCAGAACTATGACAATGGTTCAGGGACAAAAATTCCCTTGTCTTGTATTTCTTAAAGTGCTTTATAAAGCATGCATTCACTTAGTATCCAATCTGTGAAAAATTGTTTGGGGACACCTCCACTGGCAAATTCTAGGTGTGATGGGGATCAGGAAAACAGGGTTTCCTACAGAAGTACAGAGTATGACTAATTCCTGAGGGATCATCTGAGTTTGTTTAGGGGTAAAAGTAGTTTATAAGCATTAATTAGAAATTCATAAATAGTATCACATGCTAGACCACTATTATGAATAATGAATTAAGTAAGGGATGAATGTGGGTTGCTTTAACTTAAAAGTTCAGCTTTAACTTTTAAGATTTTTTTTCTCATTGTGAAATCAGTAGATGACTGAGATTCTCCAGAGAAAGAGAACTAGCAAGAGATAGAGAAAGAGAATGGAGAGGCTGACAAGTCTGAAATCCATACAGCAGGCTAGCAGGCTGAAAATGCAGACAACAGTTGATGTTTCAGTCTTGAGTTCAAAATCTTCAGGCTGAGCACTCAGGTGGGATTGCCATGTTACAGTTTTGAGGCAGAATTTCTTCTTCAAGAAACCTCCGTGTTGCTCTTAAGGCCGTCAACTGAATGGATGAAGCCCATCCACTTCAGGGAGCATAATATACCCAAAGTCTACTGATCTAAATATTAATCACATTTAAAGTAGAACCTTGAGGTGGCTTCCAAGATGGCTGAATAGGAACAGATCCAGTCTGCAGTTCCCAGTGAGATTGACAGAGAAGATGGGTGATTTCTGCATTTCCAACTGAGATACCTGCTTCATCTCATTGGGACTGGTTGGACATTGGGTGCAGCCCACAGAGGGCAAGCCAAAGCAGGGCGTGGCATCACCTCATCTGGGAAGCACAAAGGGTTGGGGGATTTCCTTTCCTAGCCAAGGGAAGTCATGACAGACTGTACCTGGAGAAACGGTACACTCCTGAACAAATACTGTGCTATTCCCACAGTCTTAGCAACCAGCAGACCAGGAGATACTCTCCTGTGCCTGGCTTGACAGGTCCCATACCCTTGGAGCCTTGCTCACTGCTAGCTTAGCAGTCTGAGATCGACCTGCAATGCTGCAGCTGGATGAGGGGAGGGGTGCCCACCATTGCTGAGGCTTGAGTAGCTCACAGTGTAAACAAAGAGGCCCAGAAGCATGAACTGGGCAGAGACCACCAAAACTCAGCAAGGCCTACTGCTTCTGTGGATTTCACCTCTGGGGGCAGGGCATAGTACAACAAAAGGCAGCAGACAGCTCTGCAGACTTAAACGTTCCTGTCTGACAGCTCTGAAGAGAGCAGTGGTTCAAGCTCCAAGAACGGACACACTGCTTCCTCAAGCGGGTCCCTGAACCCCCTGTAGCCTGACTGGGAAACACCTCCCAGTAGGGGCCAACAGACACCTCAAACAGGCAGGTGCCCTTCTGGGACAAAGCTTCCAAAGGAAGGATCAGGAAGCAATATTTGCTGTTCTGCAGGCTCCACTGGTGATACCCAGGTAAACAGGGTCTGGAATGGACCGTCAGCAAACTCCAACAGACCTGCAGCTAAGGGACCTGACTGTTAGAAGGAAAACTAACAAACAGAAAGGAACAGCATCAACATCAACAAAAAGGACATCCACACCAAAACCCCATCTGTAGGTCACCAACAGCAAAGACCAAGGGTAGATAAAACCACAAAGATGTGGAGAAACCAGAGCAGGAAAGCTGAAAATTCCAAAAAACAGAGCACCTCTTCTCCTCCAAAGGATCGCAGCTCCTCACCAACAAGAGAACAAAACTGCACAGAGAATGAGTTCAATGAGTTGACAGAAGTGGCTTCAGAAGGTCGGTAATAACAAACTTCTCTGAGCTAAAGGAGAAGTTCATGTTCTAACCCACCACAAGGAAGCTAAAAACCTTCAAAAAAGGTTAGACGAATGGCTAACTAGAATAAACAGTGTAGAGAAGACCTTAAATGACCTGATGGAGCTGAAAACCCTGGCACGAGAACTTTGTGATGCATGCATGAGCTTCAATAGCCAATTTGATCAAGTGGAAGAAAGGATACCAGTGATTGAAGATCAAATTAATGAAATAAAGTGAGAAGACAAGATTAGAGAAAAAAGAGTGAAAAGAAATGAACAAAGCCTCCAAGAAATATGGGACTATGTGAAAAGACTAAATGTGCGTTTGATTGGTGTACTGGAAAGTGATGGGGAGAATGGAACCAAGTTAGAAAACACTCTTCAGGTTATTATCCAGGAGAACGTCCCTAACCTAGCAAGGCAGGCCAACATTCAAATTCAGGAAATACAGAGAACAAAGATACTCCTTGAGAAGAGCAACCCCACGACACATAATTGTCAGATTCACCAAGATTGAAATGAATGAAAAATGTTAAGGGCAGCCAGAGAGAAAGGTCAGATTACTCACAAAGGGAATCCCATCAGACTAATAGCAGATCTCTCAGCAGAAACCCTACAAGCCAGAAGAGAGTGGGGGCCAATATTCAACATTTTTAAAGAAAAGAATTTTCAACCCATAATCTCATATCCCACCAAACTAAGCTTCGTAAGTGAAGGAGAAATAAAATCCTTTACAGACAAGCAAATGCTGAGAGATTTTGTCACAACTGGGCCTGCCTTACAAGAGCTCCTGAGGGAAGCATTAAATATGGAAAGGAACAACCAGTACCAGCCACTGCAAAAACATGCCAAATGGTAAAGACCATTGACACTATGAAGAAACTGCATCAATTAATGGGCAGAATAACCAGCTAGCATCATAATAACAGGATCCAATTCAAACATAAGAATATTAACCTTAAATGTAAATGGACTGGATGCCCCAATTAAAAGACACAGACTGGCAAATTGGATAGAGTCAAGACCCATCAATGTGCTGTATTCAGGAGACCCATCTCCTATGCAAAGACGCACGCAGGCTCAAAATAAAGGGATGGAGGAAGATCTACCAAGCAAATGGGAAGCAAAAAAAAGCAGGGGTTGCAATCCCAGTCTCTGACAAAACAGACTTTAACCCAACAAAGACCAGAAGTGACAAGACCACTACATAATGGTAAAGGGATCAATTCAACAAGAAGAGCTAACTATCCTAAATATATATGCACCCAATACAGGAGAGCCCAGATTCATAAAGTAAGTCCTTAGAGACCTACAAAGAGACTTAGACTGCCACACAATAATAATGGGAGACTTTAACAGCCCACTGTCAATATTAGACAGTTCAACAAGACAGAAAGTTAACAAGGATATCCAGGACTTGAACTTAGCTCTGGACCAAGCTGACCTAATAGACATCTACAAAACTCTCCACCCAAAATCAACAGAATATACGTTTTCTTACCACCACATTGCACTTATTCTAAAATTGACCACATAATTGGTAGTAAAACACTCCTCAGCAAATATAAAAGAACAGAAATCACAACAAACTGTCTCTCAGACCACAGTGCAATCAAGCTAGAACTCAGGATCAATAAACTCACTCAAAACTGTACAACTACGTGGAAACTGAACAACCTGCTCCTGAACGACTACTGGGTAAATAATGAAGGCAGAAATAAAGATGTTCTTTGAAACCAATAAGAACAAAGACACAATGTACCAGAATCACTGGGACACATTTAAAGCAGTGTGTAGAGGGAAATTTATAGCACTAAATGCCCACCCACAAGAGAAAGCAGGAAAGATCTAAAATTGACACCCTAACATCAGAATTAAAAGAATAGAGAAGCAAGAGCAAACACATTCAAAAGCTAGCAGAAGGCAAGAAATAACTAAGA
>NW_012105475.1:852944-854924 GCF_000951045.1 Mandrillus leucophaeus
ATAATAAAGTAGAACCTTAACAGCAACATCTAGACAAATGTTAGATCAAACACCCTGTCACTATAGCCCTGGCCAAGCTGACACATAAAAGCAATCATCACAGTAGATATGTTGAAGACAAAACAAAAAAATTCTTATTTCGTTAATGGCAAGGAAAGTTGCATTTTAAAGCTCATCATGAGGATTGTGAATTTTAGTTTTCTACTAAAATGTTCTATTTGAGGTATATTTAAATGATCTGAATCATTCAAATTTCAGTTGAAAGAAATGTTTAAAATTTAATTTCTGAAGATAAAAAAATAATTTCTGTAGACTTCAGTAAAGTCTTTCAGATATTTGTATAACTTTAATAGTGCAAACGTGATTGTTCATTTAGCTCACATATATTACATGTCATCATTTCAGTGATCTTTTTATGTGATAATGGGTAATAAAAGTACTTCTTACATGGGCTATATGATGTTCACCTTCTTCAAAGTTAATGATGCTGTCTTTATAAATGATAGTGTAACACAGCAGATTTGCCAGGGAAGTGCTTCATAACTAGAGGGGGAGAAAAGGGGCAGGCTCCATGGTTCCCATTTGTAGGTACTTTACATATGCTGACTCACTTCAGTCTTGAATCTCATCACAGTGTATTTATCCTCATCTTACAAATGGAGAAATGGAGACTTAGATCATGCAACCAATTCACATCAGACGTCTAATAAGTTGTGGAGCTAAAATTCAAACCTAGGCTTATGTGACTACTACGTAAGACTTCCTCTCAATGTCGGAGTCCCATTTCTACTTTAGAAAGACAGGAGATTAAAGTTGACCATTTTCTTATTTGCATATTGAGTTACCTGAGTTTTCAGAATAATTTTCAAGCATGGACATCACAGGAAATGAATCAGGATGAACAGGTATGGGGAAAGGAAGAAATCAGCTTTACCTCATCCTTCCTTCCACCCCCAAAAAGTGTGTACCACCCTCAGAGGAAGAGAAAGGATGCTCACAGTTCACATTAACCACATTGATCAAATGGGGCGCCCTGCTGGGGAGGGGTAACTAACATGGAGCGCAGGGGAGCTGACTAGGATCAATGCCACAAAATATCAAATACATTTAAAAATAAGTTACGTTCAACAGATGCCCTACGCATTAGTCCTTGTCCGTCTAGACCTACTTGTTTTCAATTTCTGTCTCAAGCCCCACATTCTTCATGGTGTTCTTATACTAATCAGGCTGATTTCATTTGCAAATGCAGAAACTTTCATTCAAATTGCCTTTAAACCACAAGGTTACTAACTTGAATATGTGGAAATCTAGAGATAGGGCCAGCTCAGTGTTGCTCTTAGGGACCCAGATCTTTTTCTTTCCATTGAGACTTTATAAACTGTCTTCAGTGCATGCCTGGCTGGCTACCCCCCGGCCAAAAAATGGCCATCAGTGGCAGTCAGTGCTTTGTGAATCCTTGCTTATGTGCAGCACAAAGGGAAAGAAACTTCTTTCCAAGCAAGGAATGTAAGTCCAAAATAGTGTTTTTATAATTTGCCCGTAAAATTACATTTTTTTCCAAAGTATATTGCAATTAAGTTATTTTGAATGGTATTTTTTTTTTTTAATTTAACCCTTCAGCGCGTTTGAGTAAAATTAATCTGTCAACTCAGGTCACCTATATCTTCCTATTCAAATAACTGTGGCTGAGGTTTATGCAGAATTCCTCTCTGTACCTGGATATTAAATACAGACAAGAAAAAGTCAAGGTTTATTAGGAATGAGGCAGGAAGAAAATGATATTGTATGGGCAACATACAGTGTTCACAACAATCACCCATCTTTGATCTATATAGTTTGGTTCTGGTAGAAATACTTGCATACCATAATTGCTTATATACACTAATTTTGTAAAATTTTGAATTTTTGAAATATTTTATACAATGAAGTATTGACGTTGATTTACTTTGTTTTTCTCATTTTATTTTATTTTATTTATTT
>NW_012105475.1:856049-871551 GCF_000951045.1 Mandrillus leucophaeus
ATAAACTTGAATTGCTGGATTCTGTAGAATATGCATCTTCAACCTGAATTAGTAGTCTTCCAAGTGGTTCTGAGTTTACAACAGTACATAAGTCTTCTTTGCCACACGGTCATGCAGCGACTGATTTATAAGACTTAATTTTTTTTCATATTGACATATGCGGATTTAAAATGGTGTCTCAGAGCTGGGTCCAGTGGTTCATGCCTATAATCCCAGCACTTTGGGAGGTCCAGGTGGGTGGATCACTTGAGGCCAGTAGTTCGGGACCAGCCTGGCCAACATGATGAAACTCCATCTTTACTGGAAATACAAAAATTAGCCAGGCATGGTGTCACATGCCTGTAATCACGGCTACTCGGGAGGCTGAGGCACGAGAATCGCTTGAACCCAGGAGATGGAGGTTGCAGTGAGCCGAGATCATGACATTGCACTCCAGCCTGGGAGACAGAGCAAGGCTTGGGCTCAAAAAATAAATAAATTATTTAAATGAAATAAAAATTAAAATGGCATCTCATTCTGACCTTTTTCCTAATTACACATGAGAGTAAACAAGTCTTTTTGTTATTTTGGGGCATTTATATTTCTGTAAAATGCCTGTTATGCATTTTATTCTTTCTTCTTATTGCCATAAAGATGTATATTATGAATAATAATCCTTTTTGTGGTTAACATTGGGCAAATATCTTTTCCCAGCTTTTTGTCTTGTTCAATCTTTAAAATACTGTCTTTAAATCACTGAAAGTTTTAAAATTATTATATAAATTTGACTGTTTCTTCACAATTTGCAGTTTATGTGTTTTAATTTAAAAACCAACCCTTTAGTAACCTCAATTATATAAAAGTCTTATTTTTTCTATACATTTTAAGTCCTGCTTTTTACAAAATTTAATTCACTTGAAATTTGTTTCCATGTACAATTTAGTTTAGAGATTCTTATTTTACTCTCTTTCTCCATATGGATAATCTATTGCCCAGTAGCATTTTAAATTTTTTCCTTCTTTTCCCATGATCTGCCATGATAGCACTGAAATATAATAGGTTTTAATTTATGCATGGATCTAATTTTAGACTCTATTCTGTAAAGTTGGGTCATTTGTCTATTTCTGCATTTATACCACACTGTGTTATAAAAAGCCTCCATCTATTGTAGGGCAAGTATCTCACTTCATTCTTTTTCAAGAGTGTTTTTTACTTTTTATACTTCTTGACCCTTTATGCTTCCATTTAAATTTTGAAACACTTGTCAAATTGCATGAATTATCCTGTTGGGGTTTTGTTGAAAATTCCTTTGAATTTGCAGGTTATTTTAGGGAATTGTTAGCATTACCATAGTGAATCATCTTATCCATAAAAATAGTGTATTGTGCCATTTATTTAGAAATTTTTTATGTTTCATTAGTATTTTTATAGTTTGCCCATAAAATTCCTTTTTTTCCAAAGTATATTATAATTCAGTTGCTATTTTGAATGGTATTTTTCACTTAATTACATTTTAACTGTTAGCATCAGATGTAAAAGAAAGATATGCAATTAATTTCTGCTTGGTACATTTCTTGTCTTTTTCTATCCTTTTACTTTCAACTTTTCTTTCTCCTTATATCGTGTTTTCCCTTTTAAGCATTCTGGAGTTTGGTGATTTTGAAAATCTAACCTCATAATTTTGTCTTTTAATTTGATAATTTACGAATTTATATTTCCTGATATTTATGGGGTTCTACTTGTATTTATTTTATTTTCTGTTTGTGTTCTTTGTTTTAGTTTTTTTTCTGCTTATTTTGAAACAATAATATGTTTTAAACTCAATTTTTTAACCTCTATTGACTTGCTGGTTATATTCTTTTACTGATATCTTGTGGTTACACTAAAGAATGAAAAGTGTATCTGATACTATAGTTTAATATAAATTAGCAATTTTATTACTTCCCAGAAAACTCTAGGATATTAGAACTCCATTATTCTTCCCTTGTTTTGTGTTACTGCTATCACATGTTATAGTTTTATATATTACATATTATATATTATAAACCCCACTGCGAAGATTCTCCACATGACTGAACTCTAGCCAGGCTCCTCTGATCCCCCTCTAGATGAAGCCTCAACAATGGCATATAAGACTTAAAAACACTAACAAAGTAATAGCTCAAGACCACATTCCGAAGAGAACACCTCTCTCCCTTGAAAGGGCCTGCTTGAGAAAACCCGAGACTGAAAAAAAACTTAATTTGTTTCAGCCAATACCAGAGCAATACCTTAATTGGTTTCAGCCAATATCCCCCAGGCTCTGTGGGAGGATAGAAGTCTAACTTCAAGAATTTCCAACTAGCTGAAACAGCAGGCCTAATCTCATTTATACTGACTAACTTTTGTAATATTTCACTTCCCTGACTCTCCTGAGCTCCCACTAAACTTCCCTACTCCTTCATTCTCCCTTTAAAACGCCCAGTGACCTCTGTACAAATTAAAGTTGAACTTGGTATATGCTGGACTCGTTTCCCTATTGCAATAGCTACTACTGATTAAAATCTGTCCTTACCACTATAACTAGTGTCCAGCTTTATCACTAACATCACAAAATGTTACAATAACAACCGCATAATAATTGTTGTTATTGTTCTGCACAGTTGTCATTCATTCATATTTACTCAGAGGTATACCATTTCCATTTCTCTTTATCTGATTAGGATTATTTTCCTTATTTCTGAAGAACTATCTTTAATATACCTTATTCTATTGGTTTGCTGGCAATACATTCCTATATTTTATTTGTAAGTGGCTTTTTCCCCTTCATATTTGGTAGCTATTTTTCACTGAGTATAGAATTCTATGTTGACTGTTATTTTCTTTCAGCACTTTAAACATGTCATTCCCTTGTCTTCTAGATTATATTGTTTCTGTTGCAAGATCATCTAGAAATTTTTGTTACTTCATTGAAAGCTGTGTGTTATTTCTCTCTCTTTGGCCAGCTTGAAGATTTTCTTTTCCTCTGTTTTTCAAGTTTTCCTCTGATATTTCTAGGTATGTTTTTATTTGTATCTATCTAACTTAAAGCCTGTAGGGGGTTCTAAATTCTGTATTTTGATATCTTCAGCCAGTTTTGAAAAATCTCAGGCAATTATATCTTCAAGTATTGTTTCTGTTTTGTTTACTCCCTACTCTGCTTTTGGAACTAGATTTGCATGTATGAATTTGAGTATTCTAGGTAACTTAAGTAATGGAATCATACAATATTTGTCCTTTTTTCGGTTGGTTTATTTCATTTAGCATAAAGTTTTCAAGATTCAGCTATGTTGTAGCATATACCATAATTCCATTCCTCTTTCAGGTTGAATAATATTCCATTACATGGCTATACCACATTTTGTTTCTCCATTCATCTGCTGATGAACACTGAGGTTGTTCCCACCTTTTGGCTATTGTGAATGATACTTCAGTTAACATGACTGTACAAGCATTTGTTGAAGTCACTGCTTTTATTTATTTTGGTATACCTGTAAAAATGAAATTATTACATCATAAGTTACCTGTGTTCAATTTTTGAGGCCCCATTGTATTGTCTTAGATAGTGGCTACACTATTTTACTTTACCACCAGCAATACATGAAGGTTCCAATTTTTCCACATCTTTGCCACGATTAGATGCTTTCTGCTGCATTTTGCTTACTTTTTATTGTTTTGAGAATAGCTAACCTGGGTCATGGATGTGAAGTGGTAGCTGTTTGTGAATTTGATTTGCATTAACAACTAGTGATGTTGAATATCTTTTCATATGCTTGTTAGCCATTTGTTTATCTTCTTTGAAGAAATGTCTATTCAAGGTTTTGCCATTTTAATTGGGTATTTGGTTTCTTTGTTGAGCTCTAGGGCTTCTATATATTCTGGATATTAATCCCTTATCAGATAGATGCTTGGCACATATCTTCTCCAATTTGTGAGCTATTTTTTTACTCTGTTGATATTGTACTTTGATGCATAAAAGTTTTTAATTTTGATAAAGTCTAGTTTATTTTTTTCTTTTGTTGCCAGTACTTTTGGTGTCATATTCAAGACATCACTGCCAAATTCAACACATAAAGCATTTACCATATGTTTTCTTCTAAGAGTCTTGGGATTTTAGTTCTTACATTTAAGTATTTGATCTATTTTGAGCTAATTTTGTATATGGTATAAGGAAAGAATGATGCTGGAAACCATCTTTCTGAGCAAATTATCACAAGGACAGAAAACCAAACACCACATGTTCTCACTCATAGGTGGGAATTGATCAATAACACTTGGACATGGGACGGGGAACATCACACACCAGGGCCTGCGTGAGGTCGGGGGGCAGGGGAAGGGATAGCATTAGGAGAAATACCTAACGTAAATGACAAGTTAATGGGTGCAGCAAGCCAACATGGCACATGTATACCTATGTAACAAACCTGCACGTGGTGCACATGTACCCTAGAACTTAAAGTGTAATAAAAAAAGAAAGGTTCCAATTTCATTATTTTGCATGTGGACATTCAATTTTCCCAATATAATTTGTTGAAAAGACTGTCCTTTCTCCATAAATGATCTGACACCCTTGTGAAAAATCAGTTGACCATCTATGCAAAGTTTTATTTCTGGGCTTTTAATTAGAATTCTTTGCCGTATATCTGCTAGTCAGTTTGGGTTGCTACAACAAAGTAACATAGCAACTGAATGACTTATAAACAACAGAAATTTATTTCTCACAATTCTGGAGGCTGGAAGTCTGAGATCAGGGTACCAGCATCGTCAGATTCTGGTGAGGGTCCTCTTCTAGGTTGCAAACTGCCATCTTCTCATTGTATAATCACATGGCAGAAAGCAGGCTATGGCACTCTCTGGTGTCTCTTTTATAAGGGCATTAATCTCATTCAGTCTCCACCATCATGATCTAATTATTCCCCAAATATCCCACCTCCTAATTCCATCACATTGAGTGTTTTTAAATTTTAGGGGGACATAGTCTGCTATACGAGTCTGACCTTATGTTAATACCACACTGTTTTGATTACTGCAGCTCCATAGTAAGTTTTGAATCCAGGAAGTGTGAATTCTTCAAATTTGTCCTTTTGCAAAATTGCATTGGCTCTTCAGGATTCCTTGTCATGCCACATTAATTTTAGATTGTGAGTTTTTTTAATATGCAAATATCATCATTAGGATTTTGATAAGAATTGCATTTAATCTATAAATTGTCAATGTGACAATATTGTCTTTAATGCGTGAACATAAATGTCTTTCCATTTATTTATATATTTTTAAATTTCTTTCTGTAATGTTTTGTTTTCAACATAAAAGTCTTTTGCCTCCTTGGCTAACTTTTAATTCTAAGTTTTTTTTTTCTTTTGTTGCTATTGTAAATAGATTTCTAAAATTTCCCTTAGGATTGTTTATTGTTAGTATATAGAAATTTATGTGTGTTAATTTTGTATCCTGAAACTTAGTTGGATTCATGTATAAGCTCTTTCCAGTTTCGATGTCTTTTACTTATTTTTTTCTTGTCTTTATTTTTCTTGCAATTATTCTTTAATGATAATAATTTAATGCTAAAGAATAATAGCTATTATTTCTTCAAATAATCTGGCTAGGACTTTCAATATTACGTTGAATAGAAGTGGCGACAGCAGTTATACTTGTCTTGCTCCTGATCTTAAGGCAGAATCTTGCAGCCTTTCACCAATGATTATAAAATTAGCCACAGATTTCTCTTATGGTCTTTTATTATGTTTTGTATGTTTCCATTTATAGTTTGAGTAGTTTGAGTGTTTTTTTTTTTTAACATGAAAGTGTATTGAATTTTGCCAAATGCTTTTTCTGCAACAATTGAGATGATCGTGTGGGTTTTCCTTCTTTCATTTTGTTAATGTGGCATAATACACTGATTGCTTTTTGCGTGTAAAATCATTATAATTCTAGAAATAAATGCCACTTGGTCATAGTGCACAATCCATTTAATATGTTGATAAATTTAGCTTTTGAATATTTTGTTGAAAATGTCTATATCAATATGTACAAGGGATATTTTTCTATAGTTTTCTTTTCTTGTAGTGACTTTGTCTGGTTTTGGTGGAATGCTAGCCTTATAGAATGGGTTACAAAGTGTTTCTTCCTATTGGAAAAGTTTGAGGATTGGAGTTAATTCTTAAAATGTTTAATACAATTTACTAGTAAAGCCATATGGTCCTTTCATTTCAACCTGCAGGACTCTCTTTAGCATTTGTTGTAGGGCAGATGTAGAGGTAACAAATTTGTGCAGCTTTTGCATATCTGGGAATGTCTTAATTTCTTCCTCTCTTTTGAAGGACAGTTCTTCCAGAGATAGAATTCTTGGTTGACAGCTTTTTAAAAAATGAGTTAGTGTTTTAAAGCACTTTAAATGTATCAGTTCATTGCTTCTGGCCTCCAGTATTTTTGATAAGAAACTGGCTGAAAATCTTAATGAGAATCCCTTGTGTTATAAATAAATTTTTGGTGCTGCAAAAGAAATAGCACTAATTTTCTTTTGTATTTTGTTTTGTTTCTTTTAAAATATTAATTTTCTCAGCAAGGCAATTTTACTTCTATAGAAGGTGTGACTTGTGGATGGAGCAATAGTGAGAGCACACCTGAACAAGGGAGAAGAGGCTTTTTATTCCTGACGCAGGTAGCCCCTACTGCTGTGTCATTCCTCTGTTGGCTAGAGTTGGACCGAACAGTCTAATCTAAACTAATTCCAACTGGCTATTTTAAAGAGAGCAGGGGTACGAGTCGGAGTGGCAGGTTAAGTAGTTTGGCAGGAAGGACAGTTACAGAACAGGTGACTCAGGATGACTCAAGTCAGAGCAGGTGACCAGAGGTGACTCAGGACAGAGCAAGGGATAGAGGGTAGGAGGGGGTTGTTTACTGAAACTAGGGGCAAGGAGACAAAGAAAACAACGAAGTTAAACTTTAAAATGAAGTACAAAGAATAGGGGAGCTGAATGATATATTGGTTCCTTGGAAAGGATCTCAGAACTCATTGTACTTAACAATTTTCAGGCTAAAACTTTTGAAGAGGAATTTAGTATATCCTACAGTTGTATGTAGTTAGTTTCTTTTCTCTTGCTGCTTTTGAGAGTCTGTCTAGGTCTTTTGACAATTTGATTATCGTGTGTCCTCGTACAAGTCTGTTTGAGTTCTACTTGGAGTATGTTGAGCTTCTAGTATTTGTACATACACGTGTTTCATCAAATTTGGGAAGTTTTCAGCCATCATTTTTTCAAATAATCCTTTCCTTATTTCTCTTTTTTTCTTCTTCTTCCAGGATTCCATAATTTTTATGTTGTTCCACAAGTCCCTTTAGGTCTTTCACTTTTATTTCTTCTTTTTTCTTTCTTCTCCTCATACTCAAGAATTTTAAGTGTCCTATCTTCAATTTTGCTTATTCCCTCTTCTGGCTGCTCAAATCTGCTGTTGCACATTTGTAGTGGATTTTTTATTTCAGTTACTTTACTTTTTAGCCCCAGAATTTGTTTGGTTCCTTTAATAATGTCTATTTCTTTATAGATATTCTAATTCTGTTAATATATTGTTTTCCTAATTTCTTTTAGTCCTTTGCCCATTTTTTTCCTTAGATTTTTGATCATATTTAAAGTCAAATTTTCCTCCAGTTGTTTTAAAGCCTTCGTGTGATAAGTCTTAGGTCTGGAATTCCTCATGGGTAATTTTTGTTTCTCTGAATGAACCATATTTTTCTATTTCTTTGTATGCCTTGTTTTTTTGTTATGTAACATTTGGACCTCTGACCATTATAATGTGGTAACCTGGAAATCAGATTCTCTTTGTCTTTTTATCATTCTCTCTTTCTCCCTCTCTTTGGTTGTTCAATGCCTTAGTAGCCCATTTGTGGGTTTTTTGAGACTTTACCAAAGTATTTTTGCAAAGGCTATTGCTTATTATATGTAATTACTGAAGTCTTTGTTCTTTTAACTTGTGTTTAGCTAATGTCTTGACAGAAATGTACTTGAATGCCAAGACCTGGAACAAACATGATAATGAACAAACACACACCAGAAAGAAAAAGTAACCCCCTCTCCTAATCTTTGCAGTTTGGCCCTATGCTGAGGCACTCCTTCACACATTAACTTAAGTTGTTCTGAGCCCAGGGATCAGCCCAAGATGAAAACTTAAGGTCTTTCAGGATTTTTCTGAGCATATGTCTTGGCTAGGTATATGTGAGGTTTCAAAAAATTTCCCCATATATCTAGCTGCTTTTGAATGTCCTTATTTCCTAAAGAGTCTCACTTCAGCTTCTTCTTCAGAGTCGCCTGCATGACTGAGATGGCCTATTGTAGGCTTCTACTTGTAGTATTTTGCCCCAAGCATCTGTAGGTTTGAGTCAGTACTGTATATTTTATGAGTAGTTCTTGCCACTCTTCTTGCCTGTTTTCAAAATTATGCAAAATGAGTGCCTTGCATAAGTCCTTCGGGTATTCATCAGACAGGTGAGAAGAGATGTACACAATAACTTGCCAATAAGATCTGTTCTGCAATCTCTGATTTGGAGGGAGGGATTGGAAACTGGGCTGCCACCTGCAGCAAACCAATTCTGCCATCATGTCAGGGAGGTACCTGAATAAGGGTAAGAGCCCACAAAACTTTCCTTCCATTTTGAAAATGGTTTTTTCTGGTTTGGTCATTTGCTTGGTCGCAGTAAATATTTGATTATTATTTAGAAATTCTATAAAGTTGTTTCAGACAGCTTCTGGTTGTTCTTTCAATGTGTCTCTGGAGAAATAAGAACTGGGAATCTCCTAATAACAGTTGATCCTTTTGCTGATGTTATTCCTCCAATTTTCTTTTGATTAGTATTCGCATGATGTATCTTTTTTGGTACTTTTACTTTAAACTAGTTATATTGAAAGTTAGATTTATATAGACATCATATTGGTGGGTCATGTTTTTAAAACTCTTCTCACAATCCATGTCTTTAAATTAGTGTGTTTTGACTACACTTAATTATTGATGTGTTTGGATCTAAGTCTACTATTTTATCATTTTGTTTTTTGTACCCTTGTTTTTCACACCTCTATTTCCCATTTCCTGTCATTTTTTTGATTATATTTAAGTGGAAACATTTTTAAGTATTCCATTTTAATATATTTGTTATAATTTTGACAATACCTGTTTGATTTGTATGGTGTTTGTTCTAGGAGTTAAAACATATATACTTAACTTTTCCTAGTCTACTTAGAATCAGTAGTTTACTACTTCAGTGGAATGTAGAAACATTATTCTGTATAGTTCCTTTCCTCTCTTTATTTTATACCATAGATGCCATTTATTTGACTTATATACATTCAAAATGACAATATATGTTATTTTTTGTTTCAACTGTCCAATAAATTATAAAGAGCTAATGAAGAAAGGAATAGATATTTATTACTTCTGTTGTCAGCCCTTCATTCTAGTTATCCCACATTTCCTTTTGTTGTCATTCCCCCTCAGTCTGAAAAACTTCCATTAGCAATTCTTCTAGAGCAGGCCTGGCAACAAATTCTCTTAATCGTCCTTTATTTGTGAATGGGTTGGATTGTGTACTCTCCGGAAAGACATGCTGGATCCTAAACTCCAGTAATTTAGATGGACCTTATTTAAAGATAGGGTCTTTACGGAGAAAATCAAGTTAAAATGAGGTTATGATTAATCTACTATGACTGGTATTCTGATAAAGAGTGGGAACTTCAGACAAAGAGGCAGATACGCGTCAATGACAAGAAGAGTCACAAGGAGAAAGCATTCACCTACAAGCCAAGGGAAGAGGTCTGGAACAGATCTTTCCTGCCCAGCTCTCAGAAGGACCCAACCTGCTGGCACCTTGATTTCAGACTGCTAGCCTAAAGAATTGTGAGACAATACATTTCTGTTGTTTAAACCACCCAGTTCATGGTACCTTGTGACAGCAGTCCTTGCAAACTAATGTAGTCTTTATTTCACCTTCATTTCTGAAGGCCTTTTCACTAGAAACAGAATGACGGGTTGATGATTTTTTTTTCCAGAATCTAAAAAATGTTATGCTGGTCCTCATAGTTTCTTATGAAAAATCAGCAGTAACCAAATAGCTTCCCCTCTCGAGGTAATGCATTGTTTTCCTGTACCTTTTTCAATAGTTTTACTGTTTTTAGTTTTCAGATGTTTCATTATGGTTTGTCTGAGCATAGATTTCTTTGTGTATCCTTTTTGGGGCCCACTGAGCTTCCTGAATCTGTCCTGTTTCATACTTGGAATGTTTTCAGTCATTATTTGTTTATATATTTTTTCAGCACCAGTTTTTCTCTTTTCCTTAATGAATTCTGATGACTCGAATATTAGATATGGATATTACTATTTTATAGGTCCCTGAAGTTCATCTTACTTTAAATCTTTTGTTTAGATCAAATCATTTCCATTGATATATGTTCAAATTCGCGAACTCTTCTGTCATTTCCAGTGTGCTGTTGAGCTCATCCAGTAAGGTTTTCCTTTTGGTTATTGTGTTTTTCAGTTATAAAGCTTCTATTTGTTTTTTCCATGTCTTCTGTTTCTTTACTAAGAATCTCTATGTTTCCATTCATTTCAAGAGGGATTATGATTGCTTGTTGGAACATTTGTGTAATAGGTGCTGCAAAATGTCTTTTAGATAATTCCAACATCTGTCACATCTTGATTTTTGTTGTCTTTTTCCCAGATGAGTTCGGATTTTCATATGCTAAATAATTTTAGACACTTCTAATATTACGTTATGACATGTTAGTTCTTACTGTATTTTATTTTATTAAACATGATACTAGTTAGTGGGCAATTAACCTGTTTAGACTCCTACCACAAGTTCCTGCCTTTTGTGTGTTATGGTTCAATGTCAGTTCAGTTTTCAAAACATTTGCAGCACTATTTGAATTTTCTCACATGTGTGCCACCCACTGCTAATCTGTGACTTGTACAGTGTTCTATTTGTTAATTCAGTGATCAAAGACTTTGGCATGCTGACTAGAATCAGATCCATTTATTCATAACTTGTGGGTAAGACTGGGAGCTCATAAACAACTTTATGGTGTTGCTTTTTAAAATTCTTCCCTCACCGTAATATTTTCTGGCTGTCTGGAGTTTCTCTTTTCAGTCATTTGGCTAAAAAGCTGGGGATTTAGTTATCTGCTCTGCCATGCAATTTTGTGGCTGTTCCTAAGTGACATGAGTACAAACAATGGGAGAAGAGAGATAGAAAAAAGTAAAAAAAAAAAAAAAAAAAAAGCAGTGGTGACTTGCCCTGCCATCTTAGCACCACAGCTTCACTCATCAGAGAGGAGTTTTCCTTTCTGTCAGAGTTTTGTTTCCTGCAGACTCCAGCTGGGACCTCTACTACCACCACCAGATGATTGTTTAGGGGCTGGGTTGTACGAGAATGGAGAAAAGGAAAAACACCTTGAGGATTTCCTCGTTCTCTCTGAGCATTAGGAGTTCTCCTTCCTACTCTTTGAGCTAGAGGGACTGTCTCTGAATTCTTGATTTCTTCCTGTATCTGCCTGCTAGTATTTAATTTTTAGAGCCCTCAAAGCTGCTCCATGCAGTGTATCCAGTTTTCCATTCAGCGGTAAGACAAGGTGTTTATTCATCTTAGCCAGAACTAGGATTGTGTGAAATCTTTACTCATAACTCTTTATTTTCATTAGTTTTGGAATTCATTCTGTCTCTCTCTCCCTCTCTCAACATTTCTCAGTTTAGCCAGAGATAACTTTTCAGAAGTTTTTTTTTTTGTTTCATTGACCCCTATTTTGCTTTTCTATTTTACTGATTTCTGTTTTTTTTAAATTTTTCATCTCTGCTTATTTTGTGTTTAATTTTTTATTTTTGTCTAGATTGTTAAGATGGATACTGAGTTCATCGATTGATGGTTCAAAAATTGGATGATGGTAAAATTTTAACTTTGCATTTTCTTCTTATAATAATATAAACATTTACTATTACTTATTTCTTAGACATGCTTTCTGTGCATCATACACATTTTAATACATTATTCATTTTTATCAAATTTGAAATATTTTCTGTACTGTCATGTGATTTCTTCTTTACACCATAAGGAACTTAGATGTGTTTCTTTTTTAATATTAAATATTTAGACTTTTTACAATATCCTTATTTTTATTGTTTTAATTTAAATTGTGATCTGAGAGCATACTGTATATTACCTCAATTATTTACAATTAATTTTCTTTTTTCTTCATTTTATTTATCTTTTTCAAACTATTCTACATTTTAATATATACATTGCTTATAAACAGAACTTACACTGAGTTATAGATTTTTCTAAATCAGTGCAACAAAAATACTTTAATATAGAATTCCTTTGCTTTTGCAATGCATTTATATAGTTTGAAAATATAACAATCATATTTTCATTTTTATATTTATTTAGCCCCCTTCTTTTTACCGATCACTTTCTTTCTATCATTCGTAAACTCCTCTTTCTCCAAAGCAAATAATCAGTACTGCAAGTCTCTTGAATAGTCTTCCAGATGTTCTTTTTTTTAAAATTTTTTTAATTTTTATTTTTTTGAGATGGAGTCTTGCTCTGTTGCCCAGGCTGGAGTGCAGTGGCACCATCTTGGCTCACTGCAGCCTCTGCCTCCCAGGTTCAAGTGATTCTCCTGCCTCAGCCTCCCAAATAGCTGGGATTACAGATGTGCACTACCATGCCAGGCTACTTTTTGTATTTTTAGTAGAGACAGGGTTTCACCATATTGGCCAGGCTGGTCTCAAACTCCTGTCCTCTAATGATTCCCCTACCTCAGACTCCCAAAGTGCTGGGATTACAGGCATGAGCCACTGTGCCTGGCCCAGATGTTCTTTATGTATGAACAAACAAATAGGAATACATATATTTTTTATTTTTTATACATACAAGTTTGCATAATATACATATTGTTGAATTTCATTTTTACAAAAAAAATCTTTGAACACTCTTCATATCTGTATATAGAGAACTTCATTTACTTTTCTGCTGCATAATATTCCATTCTGTAAATTCTATATAATCTGACTCCTCATTACAGATATCCAAAATTTTATCTTCTTTGTCATTAAGATAATGCAGAAATAACAAACACTGTCTTATTCATTTTGTACATGTGCAAATATATTTATATATTAAAGTCTCAGAAATAGTAGAGAAGCTTTACAATTATATACATTTTACATATTAAGAAAGTAATATTAGCGTTGCTAAATTTACCTCCAAAAGAAGAGCAATAACTTACATTTATATAAGTAATGTATGAGAATGTCTGCGTCTGAGAAAACTCATCAAAAAAGTATGTTAAGAAACTTTTGAATAGTGATCAGATGACTAAAAAATTATAATGTAGTATACTTCTAATCTTCATTTTCTTTATCATTAGATAATTGAGCATCTCTCACGTTACAGCACTGTTTATATTTCCTTTCCTGTTAAGTAAATTTCATATCCTTGGTTCAAGTTTCAAATGAGTTTCTATTACTTCCTTCTTATTTCTAGGAATTTTGTATGTATTAAAAAGAATTTTAATATTGTCTTTGATATGTGTTACACATATATTTCCCAATATTTGTTTTTTTACTTTCCTTATGATACTGTTTTCCTCATGCTACATTTTATCATAGAATCCAATTTATTGATGTTTTTAAAAACTGGTTTCTGGGTTTGGGTCATAGGTAGAAAATCCTTCACTATTTAAAGATTACAAATTTTTCTTCTAGCATTTTCAAAGTTTCATTTTTTTGTGTTTAAATCGTTGATCTACTTGAATTCATTCTGAGTGTGACAACTGACTCCTCTATTTCTTCATCATTTCTAATTGTTCCACTATTCATTAAATGCTTCATCTTTCAGTCAGTATACTATATCATATACTATGTTCCTTTATGCATTTAGATTTATTTCTGAACTTTATATTCATCATTCCTCTTATTTATGCACCATTACCACACAGTATAGTTGCTGAAAACATATAACAATAAATATATGCCTCAAGCATATATGTTGCTCTTGTATAGCATGGCAGATCTATATAGTCTTTCTGAAAACTCTTGAATACTGACATAATTCTCATAAATCTGTCTTATCTGATCAAAATCATCTAGATTTATCATATGTTCAGAAATTTCTTTTCTCTTCCTTTTTCTTTTTTTTGCTTTCCAGTCCTTCTTTCTTCTTCTTTTTTTTTTTTTTTTTTTTTTTTTTTTGAGACGGAGTCTCGCTCTGTCGCCCAGGCTGGAGTGCAGTGGCCGGATCTCAGCTCACTGCAAGCTCCGCCTCCCGGGTTCCCGCCATTCTCCTGCCTCAGCCTCCCCAGTAGCTGGGACTACAGGCGCCTGCCACCTCGCCCGGCTAGATTTTTGTATTTTTTAGTAGAGACGGGGTTTCACCGTGTTAGTCAGGATGGTCTTGATCTCCTGACCTCGTGATCCGCCCGTCTCGGCCTCCCAAAGTGCTGGGATTACAGGCTTGAGCCACCGCGCCGGGCCCAGTCCTTCTTTCTAAGATTATTTTTCCCCTTCCTAAAATTTATGATTTTGAATGATTTTTAGTAATGAACTGTTAGTAATAAAGATATTTCTGTATAAAAAGATAGTTATTTAGGTACACAATTTTAGGTTTGCAGTAACTTTCTCTCAACACTCTGAAAACCTTATAGTATTATTTTCTTTTTGCTGCTGTTTTTGACAACGTCAGCTTTCATTTAATTTTTTTTTTTTTTTTTTTTTTTTGAGACCAAATATCTCTGTATCGCCCAGGCTGGAGTGCAGTGGCACTGTCTAGGCTCACTGCAACCTCCCACTCACTGCAACCTCCGGCTCACTGCAACCTCCAACTCACTGGTTCAAGCAATTCTCCTGCCTCAGCCCCCTGAGTAGCTGGGATTACAGGCAGGCGCCACCATGCCCGGGTAATTTTTTTGTAGTAGAGATGGGGTTTCATCATGTTGGTCAGGCTGGTCTTTCATCTCCTGACCTCAGGTGATCCGCCCCTCTCAGCCTCCAAAGTGCTGGGATTACAGGTGTTAGTCACCACGCCCGGCCTCATTTAAAATTTTTATTTATTTGTAGGTATTTTGAATGATCTCCTTGCCTGACATACGTTTTCTTTTCTTTTCTGTCTTTCTTTCTTTCTTTCTTTTTTTGAAACAGAATGTCACTCTGTCTCCCACGCCGAAGTGTAGTGGCGCGATCTCGGCTCACCGCAAGCTCCGCCTCCTGGGTTCAGGCCGTTCTCCTGCCTCAGCCTCGCGAGTAGCTGGGACTACAGGCGCCCCCCACCATGCCCGGCTAATTTTTTTGTATTTTCAGTAAAGACAGGGTTTCACAGTGTTAGCCATGCTGGTCTCTATCTCCTCACCTCTTGATCCGCCCACCTTGGCCTCCCAAAGTGCCGAGCTGACAGGTGTGAGCAACCGCGCTCTGCCATATACATTTTCTTTATCAGACTTCTCATTTCTCTCTCTCTCTCTCTCTCTCTCTCTCT
>NW_012105475.1:871601-878215 GCF_000951045.1 Mandrillus leucophaeus
GGTGTGAGCAACCGCGCTCTGCCATATACATTTTCTTTATCAGACTTCTCATTTCTCTCTCTCTCTCTCTCTCTCTCTCTCTCTCTCTCTATATATATATATATTTTTTTTTTTTTTGAGATGGAGTCTCACCCTGTCACCCAGGCTGGAGTGCAGTGGCACGATCTTGGCTCACTGCAACTTCCACCTCCTGGGTTGAAGCCATTCTTCTGCCTCAGCCTCCTGAGTAGCTGGGATTACAGACGTGGGCCACCATGCCCGGCTAATTTTTTGTCTCTTTAGGGTTTCACCATGTCGGCCACACTGGTCTCGAACTCCTGACCTCATGATCCACCCACCTCGGCCTCCCAGAGTGTTCACTCTGTTTTTTAAATTTCACCTTGCTCCTTGTTTTTTTGTTTTGTTTTTTAATCTTGATCCTTGGTCTTTTTAATCTTACTCCTTGGTCTTTTTTAAAAAATATGTTTTTTATCTCTTTAATATTTGTGCCCCATTCTAAATCATCTATTCAGATTAATCATCTGATACACTAAATCTTCCTTCATGAATTTTGAATCTATCAATCAACCCTTCCATTTTGTTCTTTATTTCAATTATATTGTTATTTCCAGAAATTATTTTTGGTTCCTTTTTCAATATGTCTTGTTGTCTTTTATAGTCTTTTCTCTTGCTCTTATTTTCGGTACTTCAAAAATCTCTTTAATAAATGTTTAATATAGTTAATTCATGTTTTGTGTTTTGGGATAAACAGTCATCCCAGTTTGCCCAGCAGTGTCCTGATTTTAGCACTGAAAGTTCAGTGTCCTGGAAAGTGGCCCAGTCCTGGGCATACTGGAACAGTTGGTCACTTTAATATCTGATCCCCTAACAAGTCTGGTTCTACTTCTTGTTTCTGCTGTTTTTGTTGTTTCTGCTGCTTTTCTCTTTTGGTGACTTGTTGCCTCCTTTAAAAAAAAATGATGATAATGCTCTCCTGCTTTTTGAGACTTCATCTGTGTGGGGGTCTGACAGCAGCTTTGAGATAGAATTCAATGCAATGGATAGGAGTTTGCTTTAGTCAGTCTCCTGGGGGTGCTACCAATCCAGGACACCCTGTTTTTAACTTGTTATTTTGAAATATTTCAAATTTACAAAAACAACTGCAAAAATGCTACGAAGAACTTTCTTTCATGTACCTGTCACCCAGACCCCCAAATGTTAACATTTTACCCCATTTGCTTTGTTATCCTTTTCTGAACCATTTGAGAGTAGATGCATGCACTATGCCCCTTGATTTTTAAGTATTTCAGCATGTTTTTCCAAGAACAAGAACATTTCATACAGTCCGTTATCAAATGTGGAAAATTTATTTTGCTACAATTAATATATAAAGTCCACATTAACATTTGCCAGTTGCTCCAATAAAGTCAATAAAGTTCTTTTCAGCAAGAAAATATTTCTAGTCCTACATTAGTTTCTGTACCCCTTTAGCCTCCTTCAATATGAACAGTTTTATTTCACTGACATTTCTGAAAAGTACAGGCGGCCGGGCACGGTGACTCACGCCTGTAATTCCAGCATTTTGGGAGGCTGAGGCAGGCGGCTCATGAGGTCAGCAGATCAAGACCATCCTGGCTAACATGATGAAACCCCGTCTCTACTAAAAATACAAAAAATTAGCCGGGCGTGGTGGCGGGCACCTGTAGTCTCAGCTACTCGGGAGGCTGAGTCAGGAGAATGGCGTGAACCCAGGGCTTGCAGTGAGCCAAGATCGCGCCACTGCACTCCAGCCTGGACAACAGAGCGAGACTCCATCAGAAAGAAAGAGAGAAAGAGAGAAGGAGAGAAGGAGAGAAGGAGAGAAGGAGAGAAGGAAAGAGAAGGAAGGGAAGGAAGGGAAAGAAGGGAAGGAAGGGAAGGAAAGGAAGGAGAAAAGAACAGAATAGGCTACGTATTTGTCGAATGTCCTCCTGTCCGGATTTATTTGATGTTTTTTCTTATGATTAGTTTCAGGTAACTGATGTAGCCATATAAATGATGTTCTCCCTTCAGTAGAAGACCACCTGAAATATATGTAACTGCTGACCTTGGCTGTTTTTTTTATTTTTTTTTATTTTTTTTTTACTATAAAGCAGTATGCACTTTTACCTCAATGCAGTGTAAGGGCTAGCTGGTGTTACCTGTAATCAGGGAGGATCTCTGCCCTTTGTACAGTCAATGTAAGTCAAACAGACCTTCTTCCCACTTCATTTTGCAGGATAGGGTTTTTGTTGTTGTTTTCTTAATTCATCCTTTGACACAGTTATGTCCCTTGACAATTCCCTACTTCATCTGGAGGTCTCTATGCTCGGACTGCTCCTATGCCCACAGGGCATCATAACTTCTCTGAGGTTATGAAAACCCAAGCTCTAGGTTTTCTGGAAGTGGCAGCACTCCGCAGGGGTGCAGGCAGCCTTAAGTCTTGCTTTGTCTCATCTGAATTTGTGTTCCTTCTTAGTTGCAGGCATCTGAGGTTTTTCCGGATGTTCTTGTAAGACTAATTATGCATTTAGAAGTATATTATCCATACCTTATGTTGCATTTTTAAGTGTTTTTTTAAATAGTGTGAGGGTTTTCAGAATAGTCAGCCACATTGCCAACACATATTGAAGACATGTGCTTTCATGTCTATTTCCAAACTCATTCATTGATTTCCTTATTTCCTCACCTATTAATTTATTCAGAAAATACTTCTGAGGAACTTTGCCAGGCATTAGGAACCCAAAAGTAATCCCATCTCCATTTTCCCTCTATTTGGTTATTCCCTCCCTCTGAATGAAACCTAGAAATGTGTTCTAAGCCAGGTGAGTTACAACCACAGGGCTTACTTTACCCTGATCATCTCCACAGAATCTGTTTCTCCTCTCAGCTCCACAGCACTCCTTTTCCAATTCAGTAAGTCCCTTTCCCCATCCTGCTTTCCATAAAAGCGTGAGTTGAGCACTTAGTGTGTGTGCCAAATATTATGTTAGGTTGAGGGTAATCAACTTCCCTGCTTTAAGGAACTCATAGAATGATAGAGACTGCAAACATGTAAACTGTTGACTGCAAAGATGAACTGTGAACTTGTTGCAATAATAATAAATAATGATAATAACAAACACTTAATACAGTATAGCACTTCCCTGTGCCAGGCACAGTTCTAAATGCCCCTTGCGTATTAACTCATTTAATTATTAGAACCACCCAAAGGTGGTTAGGTATTATTTTCTACTCATATTTTACCAATGAGATAACCAGAGTACAAAATGTTTGGTAGAAGCTAGGAAGCTTCAACTCACCTTTCCAAGGCTTGAATCATGGCAGTTGGACTTGAGGTCTGTGCTTTTGGTCCTCATGCAAAACTGTAATCAGAAAGTATGTACAAGGCACAGCAATTGATCTACAGGCCTCACTTATTGATGCAAGTGCCTTAAAAACAGCCTTTAATCTTCTCATATTTGCGTCCTCCACAGGATGTAGTTCATGCCTTGCTCCTGGCAGGTGTTAAGTGCGTGTTTGTTGAATTGAATTTTCTTGAACTGGCTCATGGAGAGTGGGATTTAAACAGCACTGGCAGAAATAGAATTCTGTTGATATCACCCAACAATGGTTGTCTATCTCTATTGAACAGGCAAGGTGAAATGGAAGGCAATTCCCACGTGTTCGCTTTTGTTGTTTGCTGACCAGAAAGGACTGAGCTGCTATCTATGAAGAAAGACCCAAAAGTCACCTGCCCACCTGATTAGGCTTCCAACACATTGAAAGGCCCCTGCTCCTTAATGTCTTCTGAGGTCTTTTCAAAGAACCTGGAATTATTTAAGGCTCTTATTAAGACATTGCTGTGTCCAGAAAAATAGACATTTAACAATTACCAACCAATAACACCTTATCTCTAATTAATTTCTTAATCCAGCATGTTTATTAAAGCTTCAGTACATATAATTTGACAAGGGAGTAAGGAGGAGGAAGCATGACCATAGAAAGATCGAAGAATGTAACCTGATAAAGTGGTCTTGGGTAGCAAGAAGGCACTTTTTTTCCGGCACTAACCTCTGATGGGGACTTGCTTAGAATGGAGAATGGTGTATAGAAGAAAGACAAAGATATCACCGATGATGTGCACTTTTTTCACCACCTGGACACTGCTTCCCTTCGCACACCTTTGCTGCTTCAGCCCAGTCAAAAGCCAACTGTCCCTGGGGATTTGGGATTTGACGTGGGAGAAGATTATGGGCTCATGAAGCAATTAATGATTTTTACTAATCCATAGCCATTTTTAAACCGTGGCATGTACTAGACCTAGTTACCTTTATGGAACAAGACATCTCATTACAATTTTGTGTATATTACATTCAAAACATATTAACTTTATTTAACCATAGTGTATTTTACAGTATACAGTTTTACATATGAAATTCAAGACTGTATGACTTGAAGAAAATGCCACTACTCAAACAAACACTAAACTTTCTTAAAATTTTCTTCACTTAGAGTCTTCATTTCCCTATGCTTAACTGGCACTATTTCCTTGAATTAGAAGACCTCCACAACTTAAACCTTTGAGGAAATAGGGAAATATATTTATAAACTAACTTGGACTTTCAGCGTCAGTCATACTGGCTGCATCTTTGTTCGATGTATGTGCCGTGTTTCTTTTATGTTCCTACTTATCACCGCTGTATTCTCAGGGCTCAGCAGACTGCCTGTTCTTCCAGTTCCTGTCGTATACCAGCTTCAGATCCTTGATCAGTAGACTATATGGTTCACTATGTGTATCCCAGTATACTACAGATGGCCAGAGGGTATTAACAGAATGAACATTTCAAAAATTCTATTGGTGATTTCTTCCTGCCTGGGCAACCCTCTCTCAACTCTCCTTCTCTTGTAAATCTTACCTGTCTTTTAAAATCCAGGCTCAAATTTGACCTTCATTATGGACACCTCCTATCTCAACAGGTTTCCAAAATGTGTTCCAAGAAACATGACTTCTGGAAGATGCTAGTGAGGTGTTATAAACAAAAACAGATATGTGGTCAAAGAGATTTGGGAAACATTTTATTAAATAGGGTCTCATCTGCAGATATTCTCAGAATCATTTTATGTCAGTGGATATACTGGGTCTTTAACAAATGAATGGGGAGTATTACATTTCTCAGGAATTTTGATGAGAGAGCTTTTTTTTTCCCCATAGTGTGCCAGTCAGAGTGTTCTCCAGGCATATATTGAGAAATTTGCTGATTATTCACTCCTTTGAGTGCCTATAGAAATTACGGTCTATAGTACACTACTTAGCACTTATTTGGTTACTAAATATATTTTCCTATTTTCCCAAAGATTAGTATTTATTGATTAAATCAAAGTACAAGATAAAAACACTTAATATGGATCTAAATTAAGTAAAAAGGAAAGAAACAGGAAATTTTAGTGAAAGGAATCAAACAGATTATAATACTTAGGGAATATAATTGCCTTTGGTTTCCTAAAAATACGTGTGAAAATTAATACGTCAGAGCGATTTATTTCTCAGGAGAATTATAGAAGGTAAATTTAAAATACTTTCTAACACCAAATTTAAGAATGAATATGGCAGAAGTATTTTTATATAAAGGACACTGAAAGATAAATTACAAATATCTTCACTCACCTTTCTCAAAAATTTGGAGAAGCACTATTTAAATGAGTGGGGCTTGGAGAGAAATGTATGGAGGAAATGATGTTAAGCTATAAAGCTATGAAGGAATTTCTGTGAGAAGCTGAGGCAACAACCAGAATATTAGAATATACCATCAGCTGTGGGAAATGGAAACCCAAAGTTAACTTTATTTCAAATAAACAAAATCTTGACTTCCCTTTTGCCTAGAGGTACAAAGCCTAGGACTGGCTCGTGGTTCCCTCCTGTGAAGCCCCCGCCGTGGACTGGGCTTCTTTCTACTTTGTTGCTTCGCATCTCGAGTGTTACCCTTGTCAGCATCCAGGATGGCTCAGTTGCACATTCTCCAACCAGCCAGTGGAAAGGGAAAACCATGGGGAAGTAGCGCACCTCCCTTCTGCACACATCTCAATGGACTATACGGCATCATGTGGCCAGATCCGGCTGCATGGAGATCAAGAGACCTAGTTTTTGCGTGGTTGTGAGTCTGATAAAATAAAGAGCCTCTGAAAAAGAAGAGACGATGGATATTAGAAGACAATTAGTAATCTCTGCCATAACTAGTTTCCAGCTCTCTTTCCTGGTGTCTAAATTAACGTGGAGGAAATAAATATGTACTTTACAGCATTTCTTGAAATGTCCTAGATGAGCTCTGGACAAACACTACATTTATTTTAAAATAAATTCATAAAAACTACAATTAATGTAAATATTTTACGTCACTTGATTAGGTAGAAGTTCTCACCATTAGATTCCAGGTGGGAGGGAGGGAGAGTGGACGCTGCTGTGGAAGAGACACGGGCCCTTCCATCTCCAGCTGAAGCCACGCTGGCATTGGCACCATAGTGGGGAAGTCACAGAGCTGCTTTAGGAAAAATCTTGGATTAGTCTCAAGCTTTTTCTCGACTCTAGAGATGCCCAGTTCTAGGCCATCTAGACGGTAGGACTTGACATTCCAGAAATA
>NW_012105475.1:878265-883265 GCF_000951045.1 Mandrillus leucophaeus
ATGTTCCTACTTATCACCGCTGTATTCTCAGGGCTCAGCAGACTGCCTGTTCTTCCAGTTCCTGTCGTATACCAGCTTCAGATCCTTGATCAGTAGACTATATGGTTCACTATGTGTATCCCAGTATACTACAGATGGCCAGAGGGTATTAACAGAATGAACATTTCAAAAATTCTATTGGTGATTTCTTCCTGCCTGGGCAACCCTCTCTCAACTCTCCTTCTCTTGTAAATCTTACCTGTCTTTTAAAATCCAGGCTCAGATTTGACCTTCATTATGGAATCCTCCTATCTCAACAGGTTTCCAAAATGTGTTCCAAGAAACATGACTTCTGGAAGATGCTAGTGAGGTGTTATAAACAAAAACAGATATGTGGTCAAAGAGATTTGGGAAACATTTTATTAAATAGAGTATTATCTGCAGATATTCTCAGAATCATTTTATGTCAGTGGATATACTGGGTCTTTAATAAATGAATGGGGAGTATTACATTTCTCAGGAATTTTGATGAGAGAGCTTTTTTTTTCCCCATAGTGTGCCAGTCAGAGTGTTCTCCAGGCATATATTGAGAAATTTGCTGATTATTCACTCCTTTGAGTGCCTATAGAAATTACGGTCTATAGTACACTACTTAGCACTTATTTGGTTACTAAATATATTTTCCTATTTTCCCAAAGATTAGTATTTATTGATTAAATCAAAGTACAAGATAAAAACACTTAATATGGATCTAAATTAAGTAAAAAGGAAAGAAACAGGAAATTTTAGTGAAAGGAATCAAACAGATTATAATACTTAGGGAATATAATTGCCTTTGGTTTCCTAAAAATACGTGTGAAAATTAATACGTCAGAGCGATTTATTTCTCAGGAGAATTATAGAAGGTAAATTTAAAATACTTTCTAACACCAAATTTAAGAATGAATATGGCAGAAGTATTTTTATATAAAGGACACTGAAAGATAAATTACAAATATCTTCACTCACCTTTCTCAAAAATTTGGAGAAGCACTATTTAAATGAGTGGGGCTTGGAGAGAAATGTATGGAGGAAATGATGTTAAGCTATAAAGCTATGAAGGAATTTCTGTGAGAAGCTGAGGCAACAACCAGAATATTAGAATATACCATCAGCTGTGGGAAATGGAAACCCAAAGTTAACTTTATTTCAAATAAACAAAATCTTGACTTCCCTTTTGCCTAGAGGTACAAAGCCTAGGACTGGCTCGTGGTTCCCTCCTGTGAAGCCCCCGCCGTGGACTGGGCTTCTTTCTACTTTGTTGCTTCGCATCTCGAGTGTTACCCTTGTCAGCATCCAGGATGGCTCAGTTGCACATTCTCCAACCAGCCAGTGGAAAGGGAAAACCATGGGGAAGTAGCGCACCTCCCTTCTGCACACATCTCAATGGACTATACGGCATCATGTGGCCAGATCCGGCTGCATGGAGATCAAGAGACCTAGTTTTTGCGTGGTTGTGAGTCTGATAAAATAAAGAGCCTCTGAAAAAGAAGAGACGATGGATATTAGAAGACAATTAGTAATCTCTGCCATAACTAGTTTCCAGCTCTCTTTCCTGGTGTCTAAATTAACGTGGAGGAAATAAATATGTACTTTACAGCATTTCTTGAAATGTCCTAGATGAGCTCTGGACAAACACTACATTTATTTTAAAATAAATTCATAAAAACTACAATTAATGTAAATATTTTACGTCACTTGATTAGGTAGAAGTTCTCACCATTAGATTCCAGGTGGGAGGGAGGGAGAGTGGACGCTGCTGTGGAAGAGACACGGGCCCTTCCATCTCCAGCTGAAGCCACGCTGGCATTGGCACCATAGTGGGGAAGTCACAGAGCTGCTTTAGGAAAAATCTTGGATTAGTCTCAAGCTTTTTCTCGACTCTAGAGATGCCCAGTTCTAGGCCATCTAGACGGTAGGACTTGACATTCCAGAAATACCACTTTAGCCTTTGCATCAGTTAATCATTACCACAGTGATGCAGCATAGCAAACCACGTCCAAACTTAATGGCTCCAAACAACAACCACTTATTTATCTCCCAGTTCTGTGAGTCATAAATGTTGGCTGAGATCAGCTGGACTCTCTACAGCCGCCGTCAGACGTGGGTCAGGTAGGCTGCTCTGTGGCTGTTGGCCAGGCTCGCTCCCACGCCCGGCCTTGGCTGGGAGAACTAGGTAACTTGGCGCTGCTCCCCATGGTCTCTCATCCTGAGCAAGCCAGCCAGGCAGAGGCAGGGGTCGGAGAGAGGGAGGATGCCTGCAAGCCACTTCCGGCCATTTATGTGAACAAGGGCAAGTCACAAGCCCTGTCAAGAGTTAAGGTGTATGGAAATAGACTGCACCTCTTGATAGAAGGAGCTGTGAAGTCACGTTGCAAAGACCTGGATAGACACAGGGAGGAGTGGAGAGATTTTGTTATTTATCTATCACCATTATTAGTTTGATGTTTTCTGGTTCTAGTGAAAATATAATGCTTTATGAAGGTTAAACGTCATTTTACCTTAGTATAAACAATTTTCTAGTTTTTTTCCAGAAAGTATGAAAACTTGAGGAGAGAGAATGTTCATTGCCATCGCTGGGTTACATTGAAAAAAATGGGGATATATAATGCAGAAAATACTGTTTGTTAAGATATAAATTACAGGCTTCCAATTTTTGTTCTCAATCACCTCTGTTGAGAGGTAGTATAAGTTAACAGAGGAACCACTTTCTACTCATGTTACTGGTGATGCATGTATATTCCTTTAAGTTATTATGAAAGCATTATTATATTACTGTGAATAAAGGGCTCTGAAATGAAAGTACGTGAATTGAATTCTCACGCTACTCCTTGTGGAAAACCACACAAAAATATTTATGACACCGGATACATTTCTAACCTCTGAGCCTCAGTTTCCTCATCTGTAAAATGGAGATACTAATTGTATCAATCTTATAGAATTGTTTTGGGACTTAAATAAGATAATGAATGCAATGTTCTTAAGATAGTACCTGGCACTTTGTAGTGCCCAACAATGACAAGCTCTTTTTAAAATTATTATCACTAACACAGTGCCACTGAAGGGAAAGAGTTTGACTTTTCTGTAAATGCAGATATATGTAAAATTCAAAACAAACATTAGGACTTTCAGTAGAGCAAGCCACATTGAAGACACATGTTTACTGCCACTTTCTTCTTTAACAATAAAGAGACATTGGTATGAAAAAGAAGGCCATTATTTTGGAAACTGAGAAGCCAATGAAAAAGTAAATAACTGGATTCATGTCCAGAGAAAGCTGCAGACTTTGATGGAACTGTAGGAAGCCTGGACAGGCAGATTAGAAATAAGACCCACAGATTCCTTCTGAAGATACAGGAGCATGCATGTCAGAGAATTGATTGTGTACTCTAAGAAGTAAAAAGAAACCTTACTGCAAAAAGTGGAGATTTATGAGATGTTCAATATCTTGAGACTCTCAGGAATAGCTAAGGGGGGATTGCATTACTGAAAACAGAGAGATTCAGTGAAAAGTCTATGACTGAAAAGTAAGATTCCTGTCCTCCCTCTTCACTTGGATCTGGGAAGAATGCCCAAGGATCACCAAAAGTATAAGGGACCCTCTGATACGGAAAAGAAGGAGCAGAGATAAAACAAGAGACTCAGAAACAACAGACACAATGCAAGAGGCAAATGTAAAGTTCACAAAATTATGTAACTGAGATTTCTCAGTTAGATAACAGAAGATGTCACATTAGGGAAATAGGAAAGCACAGAAGAGGAACATTCAGAGAACAAAATAGTAGCCCTTGGAAATCAAATAGACATAGATCTAGAAATGCAAAGTTTAGTAAGAGGATTAGAAGGTAAAAATAAGGAAATCTCACAGAAAGTAGAGCAAACGGATAAAAGACGGAAAGCAGAGAGACCACATAAGGAACTTAGATAATGATTTCAAAAAAGTCTATTTTTAATTAAGCAAGTCCCAGGAAAATAGTGTCAAGAAACAGCAGGGAGAAATTTATCAAAACAGTAACTAAGGAAATTTCTCAAACTGAAGGATATGGGTTCCAGACTGGAAAGGCTCACCAAGTCCTTCAGCACAATGGATGCTTATATTTTAAGTTATGTAGAATGTTACGACTTTCTAAAACCATCTGAGTATATTTTAATAAAAACAAAATGTTAAAAAGAAACAAAATCACTAGTATGTTGAAAACAAAATAATACAAAAAAATGCTGAAAGACCATACTGCTCTATTGATTTTAGGTATGAGATCAGTGCAGTCTTCTGCCTGCAATTAATAAAGTAAAATAGTGGAGAGACCCTTATAGCCACAGGTTTCAAGTCGTGTCAGACTGCACCAGAAAATTTGTGAAAAACAAACTTGAATGGGAATGGGTTAAAACCAGGCAAGCAAAAAAGAGTCGCTCAACTGGAATCCAAAGCCATGGCAGAAATCAGGAATATTCTATAAAATGCATCAGATTGTCTTGTAGGATTTGGCAAAATGCTCAGATTTCACAATCTTCAATGTCATATCTTTAAAGCACAGAAATTGAGAGTCTAATTTGAAGCACGATGTGTCTCCATTTGAATCTAGGCACCCTCTCTTACTGGCTGTGTGACTTTGTACAAGTTGATTAAACTCTCTGAGTTTAACTTACAGAGCTATTTTGAAGCGACATCTAAGTCACTTAAATTAGAGTCTAGAGTATAGTACATGATCAGTAAATAACAGCTCATCCTCATTATTTACTTTATATTAATTGGGTTTGATAATTTGCTGGTGTTTTCATATATTCAAACTTTAGATGTCAGTTCCCTCATCTGTAAAATAGAGATCATACTGGCATTTAACCAAGTTATGAGTATTAAAGGAACAAATATAAGTAGTGTTTATAGCACCTAGTAAATGCTAAACAAATAATGTTGATGATAGCAACAACATTACTAATTTTTAATGATTAAGAATCATGTTTTAGGGTATTTTATTTTGTGT
>NW_012105475.1:884404-891911 GCF_000951045.1 Mandrillus leucophaeus
CTCTGGCTTGGGCAACAAGAACAAAACTCCATCTCAAAAAAAAAAAAAGAAAGAAAGAAAGGAAAAGAAAGTTGTTATGAATTTCACCTTCAGAGAAACATGGTTTAAACAAATTAACAAGAAGAGCATCACATACCGAATTCATCTAGAAAATTCTGTATTATGTACACTTAAGAGACCTCTCCCTAGACTGCACCCTTGGGTTAGGTATGTGGCGTGTCAAATACCAGCCCTCCACTTTCTGCACCATGACTTTTTAGCCCTGAGAATCTCTCTGGAGAACCCTAAACCAGAACTGGAATAAAATATGCTGTTTTGTTCTCTCATTCTGATTTAGCTAAACAGACTTCAGACTTCAGGTAAAACCGACACTTGCTGAGTGTCCTTTCTCCTGCCTCCATCTGACTTTGGAATCCACCTCACAATGTTTTCACTCTGTACTAGCTTCCTTCATTCCTAGCATGAGGCTGAGGCAGTTTTAAATAACCCAAACTATATTTTTAATGTCTTTTCTTTCAATGCTGATGGATAATCATGTGAACTAGAAGCACAGACATTTCTCATAAGCAACATCCACATGGTATAACATTTTGAATAGTATATTTGAAAACCTTCCATTGCAATGGTTTTCCTCATAGTTCATTCACAATATGAGTGGTAAAACTTAGCCTGAGAAAAGTTAAGAAGGCTGAGGAACAACTTTTATCAGAAGAACATTTTCCTAGCAGTGATTGTTGTCACTGTTTAGTACTTTCTACCCTCTTTTGAGAAATTATTCTGATTCATTTCTTCACTTTTTACATTTATATTTATATTGCATTTACTTTTCGTATGGTACATCATAACATTAACTATAATATATTCATTTGGATCGTATCAAGTATAGGAATACCTATTGATGAGAAATTTTTTCTAGCTTTATTGACTAGAAAATATGCACATTCCGGAAATTTCCAAACAAAAGTTAACTTTTTTTTCCCAGTGAATATCATTTTGATAATCTAAATCTTTCCTTTCTAAATTAAGAATCATCTTATAAATATAACAGGAACTGAATAACCTAACACATTCCACGTGGGTGATTTCATATTTCTTTTGCTTTTTTTGCATTAAAATTATTAATGAAATGTTAAGCTAATGCTTTTGCATTCAACTTCTTCAGAGGTTTATTTTTAAATGAGAAGGTGGGAAGAACAGAGTCTGTACATAGCTATCCACCTCTGCAGCAAGGGAGCAGCATGAAACCACAGCTACATAACTATCGAGGGGACTCTTTAAAATCTACAGTCAGTGAAATAATTATGTAACTCAAAATGTGCATAGGAATCTCAAATGTCATGAAAAGTTCCATATCCAAAATGCTTGTATAATACAATTGTTTTCTTATGTCCCCTTAAAAGCTTCCTATGACTATAGTCAATATGACAGTTGTAGGGATATAACTAAAGTTCAAAGCAAGACCTCACTGCAAACCCATCAGTGTATGAACTTGAGTGTCGAAGTTCATTACATATTGTCAAGGGACTCCAAGGAAAAGAGTGAGAGAAAATGCTGACTGAGGGGAAAATCTCTCTCTAGAATAATTTTCCTTAAATATTTTATATCTAGAACATTTCGAATAGTGTGAAGTCATGTGAAGATTTTAGTTTTTATTGTTAGATTAAGAATTGTATAAGCGGTCCCTTGAAATCACTAATGAAAATGCTATAAATATCAGTTTTGGTAGATTGTTCCCTATACAAAACACATGAAAATAAGTTGTAACTTATGGTATTGCCAAGTTTTACACTTCTACAAAAGCTGATTCTGTATTTAGCTAAAAATAAATAAATAAATAAAAACTTCTAGGGCTGAGATCAATTTAATAAAGGACCTCAGTCAGGAAACAGCTCCTTCTTAATTTCTCAGCACCAACATGAATTTGATGGAAGTTGATACCAACTTAAGTAGGATTGGCTTCAGGACAAACACGTGGTACTCTTTCTGTTTTGGGAATTACTAATATGTTTGTTTTATTTGGAGATTGTTTTCAATAAACTTATATTCAATTGATTTTGTTCAGTTGAAGATATTGGTTCTTCGAAATACCAACCATTTCTGTCACTATGGAGACTGCAGTACTTAACCACAGTGGTAGCTAACTGGCAAAAAAAGAATGCTTTTTAATAGGCAGCAAAATGAATCTCATTAGTGCATGCCACAGCCTGCACAAAAGGTATTTGATTGTCATTCTTCCTTCAAGTGAAGCACCTGGGCTAATGATGCAGCTAAGGCAAGGGGTCTTTTATCTGTTTTTGTTGTGTCTTAGTTTTTGGCTACATGTCTGCAAACTCTTCATCACCGATGTACTCCTTTAATATGAAGAACAATTATATTCAGAAAGGTGTGGTCTTTCTCCATAGTCACAGTCAATGCATTGACAATCACTTTGAGTGACCTATTCCTGGAAGACATAAATGAGGTAACTGTCTACAGCCTTATTTAGATCCAGAAGCCCTCTCAGTTAAAATAATAAACATTATGCCTACCATTAGTTGGGGCAGGCACTTTATATATAGTGCTTCGTGCATGTTCATAGGAACTCTTCAAGGTACTATACACATTTCCTCTTTACACGTAAGAAAACGGAGACTCAGGAAGTTTAATAATTTGTTCAACTAAGTGGCAGAGTCGGTGCTGATCTTAAGATTACACCAGGAGATTCACTCTGTCCCTTCAATATTCAATTAAGGCAACCCCAATATAATACTTTTTACCTTGTAGAATAGCAACAGAAATAACTACTTTTTGAAAGTATTCTATTTTTCCCCCAGTGTTTGACATTCATCTTTAGTGCTTTTGCTGTTATTTCTTCCAGCTTCTAAATAGATGCATTTGAAAATGTTTTTTTCTCCTCTAACATTTTAACTTTGTAAGAATTGAACAATACTGAAATATGCTATTTTATTTTATTTATTTATTTATAAAGTCTCCCTCTGTCACTCAGGCTGGAGTGCAGTGGTACTATCTTGACTGACTACAACCTCCACCTCCCAGCTTCAAGCAATTCTCCTGCCTCAGCCTCCCAAGTAGCTGGGATTGCAAGCGTGTGCCACCACACCAGTCTAATCTTTGTAATTTTAGAAGAGATGGGGTTTCACCATGTTGGCCAGGCTTGTCTTGAACTCCTGACCTCAGGTGATCCACCCACCTTGTCCTCCCAAAATGCTGGGATTTACAGGCATGAGCCACCATGCCTGTCCCTGAAATATGTGATTTTAGACTAATAGGAAGTCATGTATTATTATGCTAGCATATTTACATGTATTACCACTTGTTACAGGGTGAATTGTGTTCCCTAAAATTCATATGTTGAAGACCCAACCCTCAGTCCTGCAGAATGTAAGCTTATTTAGAGACAAAGTCTTTTTATTTTAAAGTAAGTTTTGTGCGTACTTAAAGTATCCAGCATGATAATACAGAATACATAATAGATGGTAAAGTGGTTACTATAGTGAAGCAAATTAACATATTCATCATCTCACAGTTACTCATTTATTTTTCATTTGTTTTTGTGGCAAGAGCAGGTCTTTAAAGAGATAAGTAAATTAAAATGAGGCCCTTGGAGTATGGCGCTAAGCCAGTGTGGCTGGTGTCCTTAAAAGAAGAGGAAGAGACCAGGACTGGGTACACACAAAGAAAAGGCCACATGAGGACACAGAGAAAAGGTGGCCCTCTGCAAGCCCAGGAGAGAGGCCTCAGGAGAAAACAACCCAGACAATACCTCGATCTTGAACTTCTGGGCTCCACAACTATGAGAAAGTAAATTTCTGTTGCTTAAGCACCCCAGTCTATGTATTTTGCTATGACAGTCCCATGAAACTAATAGTCTACATAATATGCTATTTATGTATATTCCTGGTATCCTTTTAGGAAAAAAATGTAAATGGGATCCCAGTTCAAAGGAGGTGCTTGGAATCTGTTATCTCTTGATTAAGTCTATCTGATTCCTGAAGAAGTGTGCTGTGTATACTCTATTCTAGAAAAAGAGAGAGAAGGAATCCGAGAACCTTCACACATTTTTAAATGTGAATAGCACCTTAAGAAAGAAAAATTTCAAACAAAAAAACCAAGTGTCCATAAGCACTTTCTTCTTGAAAAATAGATAGATGATTGGTCGCTTAGATCTTGTTCTTGATATAAATAAAATACAGAATACAGAAGATAGGTGACTTTTAGTCTAGAATGGGGAAAATGCAAATATACTTACAGTGACTACTTTTTCTACATCCTTGACACTGCATCTCAGTTCTCCCTTTGTCCTTGTTTATATCCTAATGGATTTTTTTTTTTTTTTCAGTGTACTTTCTGCTAGGGATCTTTTATCTTCTGAAGGTAAAGGCAAATTTCTTGATGCTGTCTGAGCTCCGTCAGTTAGCCAGAAAGGGTCTTACCTTTTGAGTTAAGCCACTGGCATGTTTTGTTTGTTGATGTGTGCGTCGTTCAGTAATGTGGGGAATGAGAATCCTCTCTAGACTGTGGTAGGAGGCAGTAGGCAGGGTGGGGAACTGCACATCCCACCCAGCATCTTCAATTCTGCACAGCTGATGTTTACTGCTATTCGACCCACGATCCCCATTATTCTCCTCAAAGAAGCAATCAGAAAAAGCTTCCAAAAAACCTATGTGTAGTTAGAGGCAAACCACAGGCAAAAATGGAAAAGAAGAATTTTTTTTTTTTACAAAATTTGGGTTCAGGCGCAGGCATGGTAGCTTACGTCTGTAATCCCAGTGCTTTGGAAAGCCGAGGCAGGAGGACAGCTTGAGGCCAGGAGTTCAAGTTTACGGTGAGTTATGATCGCACCACTATTGTACTCCAGCATGCGTGATAGAGCGTGACCCTGTTTCCCCATCTCTAAAAAACAAAAGGATGGGTTCATGATGGCTCCTTCCATTTGTTTCAGGAGATCATCTGTCTCCTAGGTTCCTAGAAGCCTGGAGTAATGATGCCCCATTTCCCAGTTCTTCACTTTTCCATATTAACTGTCACAGAGGAGGGAAAGGAGTAGTAGAGGAGGAGAAAATCCCACCGACAACATCGTTAATCTCCTCTTTAAGGCTAGCTCACATGCTACGTCCTTTATAATACAAACTCCATGTCCCCAGCTGGAAGTAATTGTTTTCCTCTCCTGGATTCCCATATCCCCCAAAATCCCTCAAAATGCAAACTCTCTCATGGTCCTTGTTACTCTGCTTTGCATTACAATAACCTGTAGTGCCACTTAGTAAGCCATTGTCTTTCAGCTCCAAATCCTTCTGTTCTTCAGTCCTCTGCTTTGTGCTGCTGGCTGGGGCTGCCACTCTGCAAGCCACAGCACACTTATGCCAGCTGCTCCCTGTTAGACTGTCTAAATACGGAACAATGGCAGGAGACAGGAGAGCTAGAGGAGACAGGAGAGACTCACTCTTTCCTCTTAGCTTTCTTTTTCTTGTAGCAGTGAACTACAGGCAGTGGAAGTTCATTCCAGTTGCAGGGGTTGAATCCACTTTGCAGTTTTTCCCAAAATTTGCAGAATTAGCTTCACTATGCCCATGTCAGAGACACAAGCCTAGCAGGACTCTCTCTTCAGAGATCTGACTTCCGATTTCACTGGCCTTTTCCTCCTTCAAACTTCCAAATTTTAACAATTCCATCTTATTTGGTTATTCTCACAATCCTTGACCTGCTTCCGGTAGCTACCAACTCTGTGATAACCTGGTATTCTTTTTTTGCCTTTTCCATTCTTACATAACCTAGCTAATAGTTCTTTTTCAGCAAATTGTCCCTGTTAAAATAACAGACGTGATTTCTGTCTCCTTTGAGAAGTGTTCATGTTTTCTTCCCTACTGATCCATGAGTTTCTGAACCATACCAGATAATAATGAAAATGATACTATCAGTGTTAAGCAATTGTTACATGCCTTGCTCCATGCCATATCTTTACATGCGGTTTCATTTATTTTTCACAACGTTCTAAATCATGTTTTATTGGCCCCATTTCACAGATGAAGTCATTAAGGCTAAAAGTTAAGGATGAAGGGTGATTCTAGAATCAGGATTTTAGTCTGACTCCAAAGCCCAAGCTCTTAAGTATTCCATTAACTTGTCTATTTCATGTTTGCACACTAATTCTCTGCTTCGTGTCCCTATCAGACACATAGTATACTGCCTTTCTAGAGTAGGCATTCTGGGAATGGTTGCTAAATAATGAGTATGGCAATTAAATATGCTGGCTAGGCTTATAATGCATTCCTTTGAGAAAATAAAGCTTAAACCTATTTCTTGTAAATTACATCTTGTGGTCCAGAAGATATTTACCTTCTGCCAGTAAGAAGCATGTGATACTAGTTTGACAACCCATTCATGTCCTTAGTTGCCTAAATGCTTATCTTTGTAGGCAGGGTTTGAATTGTAGGATCAATCATTCCTCTCTAGATGTAGACCTGACCTTTGAACAAGGTTTGAACTGTGCAGGTCCACCTCAATAAATCACTCTTGCCTCCCCTCCTACCTTCTTCACCTCTTCTGCCTCTGCCACTCCTGACACAGTAAGACCAACCGCTCCTTATTCTCTTCCTCCTCAGACTACTCAACATGAAGGCAGCCAGGATGAAGATTTTCATGAGGGTCCACTTCCATTTAGTGAATAGTAAATATATTCATTTTATTTTTCTACCTGTCTGCGAGTGGAAAGAAGAAAATTTCGTTCACTTAAACTATGTCAACACATGCAAACAATTAGAACGAATATAGTTTTAAATCACATACTACAAAATAACCTATGGAAACATGCAGGTGGCTAGAGTGAAATGTTCATGTTTCATTAGTTGGCCATCTTCAGTACCAATGCTTTCCAGACTTCATTTTGCATATGAATAACCTGAGGACCTCATGAAACTGCACATTCTGATTCAGAAATTCTGGTCTGTAGCCCTTAGTCTGCCTTGGCCAAAAGCTCCATATCATGACTGTTCCCGGAGGAACAATGACAGTATCACTTATCCATCACTTACTACATGCAAACTACATTATCTCTAATCTTCGTAAGGATCCCATAATTTTATGATTAGTATCCTACCTTTGAAAATAAAGAAACAAGCTGGGCGCGGTGGCTCAAGCCTGTAATCCCAGCACTTTGGGAGGTCGAGAAGGGCGGATCACGAGGTCAGGAGATCGAGACCATCCTGGCTAGCACAGTGAAACCCTGTCTCTATTAGAAATACAAAAAATTAGCCAGGTGTGTGGTGGGCACCTGTAGTCCCAGCTGCTTGGGAGGCTGAGGCAGGAGAATGGCTTGAACCTGGAAGGCGGAGTTTGCAGTGAGCGGAGATTGCGCCACTGCACTCCAGCCTGGGCGATAGAGCAAGACTCCGTCTCAAACAAACAAACAAACAAAAATAACAAATAAAAAACAAAGAAAATAAAGAAACAAAGACTGGGAACAAGTTTAGTAACTTGTTCACATAGTCACACAGCTGGAAAGTGATAG
>NW_012105475.1:893257-896044 GCF_000951045.1 Mandrillus leucophaeus
AAAAAAGTTACTCATGGCTTTAATGTAAGTTCTACCCCCCAACTTACCTGTCCTCAAATGTCTTCAAAACATTGCCAAAAATTCCACAAGGAATCATTTTAAGTTAATGAGCTGATGTCATTGAAGACTAAGGTTATCAAAATAAGCTGTTCTTACACATTAGCCTGAATTGAATTAAACCACATTCCCAAAACCTACGTGAGAGAGAAGAAACTATTGTTAGTAGAGGGGTGTGTGGTAGGCAGGACTCTGAGATGGGCCCAAGATTTCCTCTCCCTGGTGTACATACCCTGCCTACTCCCCAAGCCTGTGAGTATGATGGATTTTACTTTAATGTTTACATTTTGTTATATGACATTGTTGTCCTTAAGTTAGAGAGAGTTAGTCCCCAATGGATCTGACCTTACCAAAAGAGCCCTTCAAATCTGGGTCTAGAGGTTGAAGATGAAGAAATTTGGAGATTCCATGCATGAGAAAGGCCTGAAAATGGACGAGGTTGAATGACAAGGACTTGGGTGACTTTAAGAGCTGAATAGCTCCTGGCCGACACCTAGCCAGGCAAGGGACCTCAGTTTTACAACCACAAGGGTCTCAGTTCTGCCAACAACAAGAATGAACTCAGAAGCAGAGTTTTCTCTAGGGCTTCCAGATGAGAGTTTAGCCTGGCCTCACCTGGATTTCAACCCTGTGATCCCTGAGAGGTCTCAGAGTATATAACTATGCTGTGCTGGACTTCTGATCTACAGAACTGTGAACTAAAAAAGTCGATGTTGTTTTAAAGCACTGAGTTTGTAGCAGTTTTTTACATAGCAATAGAAAATTAGTACAGGAGTGTGGAGATGAAGGGGCCAGAGAAGACCTTTGAGTTGCAGATCAGGAGAGAACCTGTAGACTGAGGGGGTGAGTGGGAGGTGGCTGGAGGACAGCACAAACATGGACGGTGAAGGTGAAGGCTCTCAGGTGGACAGAGAGCTCTGGAAGACAGATGAAGGATTCATGAGCTCTGAGCCCCTTTGGACTCTTCCCTCTGTCATTCCCCATGTTCAGTTAGCCCATGAGGCATACTACTTCTACTCTCACAGGGCTTTCTCCGTCCAGTTCCTTGTGTTAATCCCCTGGTATCTCCTTTTTTGAATTTGACCTATAAGTTGGGTTCTAGTTCTGATTTACATTACGAGATGGTTAAATGTGGTTGAATCAGTATCCCAACCTAGAACTCAGTTTTTCTTTTTTAATTTTTAAAATAAATGGATCGACTAGTAGGGATTTTGATATGGTTGGTTCTGTGTCCCCACCCAAATCTCATCTTAATTGCAATCCCCATATGTCAAGGGAGGGACCTTGGATCACAGGGACAGTTTTCCCCATGTTGTTTCATGATAGTGAGTGAGTTTTCAGAAGATCTGGTGGTTTAAAAGTGGTACTTACCCTTTCATTCTCTCTCTTCTGCTGCCTTGAGAAGAAAGTGCCTGCTTCCCTTTTGTCTTCCGCCATGATTGTAAGTTTCCTGAGGCCTCCCCAGCCATGTAGAACTGAGTCAATTAAACCTCATTCTTTCATAAATCACTCAGTCTCAGGTAGTTCTTTATAGCAGTATGAAAATTGACTCATACAGATTTGAGTGTTTTCTATCAATAACATTTTAAAATCAGAGACTACCGTCACTGCCCTGGACTTGTCTTCCCTATCTCTAGTTTCTCTTTCAATTGATTGTATAAATCTGATCTCATTATTCTTTTCCCCAAACCTTTAAAGTTTAAACTCCTTAGGATGTAGAGGTAAAGAGGGAAATCTTCCCCTCTGCCTTCTGAAGGCTCACTGGAAATAAACTGGCAATAGGGGAACTAATAGGAGAATAAAGCATACAAATTCATTTAACATGCATAAGCATGGTGGGGTGGGGTCACAGGAAAACGATAACCCAATCACACAATGAGGTTCACATGCTTATATATCTTTCTTCATAGGCAAAGGGGAGATGAGGAAAATGTGGCAATTTTGACGGGTAATAAAGAATTTTTAGGGAAATTGAATGACCCAGGAGACAGAAATTAGCTTGTAAATGATTCTCTTTGTAAATTAAACAGTCCAGAGAACAAACGATAGTTCAGGACAAAGTGTGCCTGAGCCTTAGGTATAGGGCTTAATTTCCATCTCTTTTCTGTGATATTAGATTTAATCTTCTCTGGTTAATGAAATTTCAGGGAAAGAATTCAAGGCAATACTGTTCCTCTTTGGCAAGTCCAGTTTCTAGGTAGATAAGAGAACTTCAGGAACAGCCTCATCCTGTGCTTTGAGAGAGATAAAGGGTTGAGAGGCAGGAGGTGGGGGAAGGTCAGAGAGACTTTGAGCTTGCCTCTATAGTTCAGTATGTCAAAGTGCCATATTTGGGGGTATCAATTTGTGGGCCCCAACAATATTATTCAAAAATCTTTCATGAACTGACATCAAATGTCATTTTAGTATCATACACCACTATTCATCCTCAAAGCACTTAAAATTCTAGGCAGTTAGGATATTTCATTATTCTCAGATATAATTCCAGGTTTCCTCATGCTTCACTCATGTTTCTTTTGAAATGAAATATTCCTCAGTCTGGTGACTGAGTTCAACTAATTCATTAAGATCTAGGTCAAACAATACCTCTTCCAAGAAGTATTTCCTATTCCCTTTAACTAAGTACAATGGCCACCTTCTCTGAATACTCATTTGACTTTGTAATTATTTTTTGTAGCTTTCATCCTTTATTAGAGTATTTAATGGTAAATATATCTGATATGTGTATGT
>NW_012105475.1:901639-902885 GCF_000951045.1 Mandrillus leucophaeus
TGAGCGGAGATTGCGCCACTGCACTCCAGCCTGGGCGATAGAGCAAGACTCCGTCTCAAACAAACAAACAAACAAAAATAACAAATAAAAAACAAAGAAAATAAAGAAACAAAGACTGGGAACAAGTTTAGTAACTTGTTCACATAGTCACACAGCTGGAAAGTGATAGGATGGGAATTCAAACCCTTGTCTCCTGACTTCACATTTTTGCTCTGTGCTCATCCAACAGTGCAACACCGTAACCAGCAAAGTGGTAAAAATAAGACATGAGACTTATATCTGTAGGTTAGTGCTGTAAGACATCAGAGTACTTATTTTTGGTAAATTCTTTGGTATTTTGAAGTCAAGTGGTTTTAAAGGTTTTGTGAAATTCATTATTTAAATTTTAAACTCTTGTTTATGACTTGTCTAAAAATTTCACAACAATTTCAGTAGGGTTGCATAGTTCAGGGTATTGGTTCTAATTGAGCAATTTATTAGAATAAAACTGTGATGTAGTTAAAGGGTGTGTGTGTGTGTGTGTGTGAGTGTGTGTGTGTATATATATATATGTATGTACTTTTTTCCTGTCAAACTAGGAAAAAATACAGTTGATTGGGAATTGGATGTGAGCATTAGTGTGCCATGCTAATTAAAGGCTAAATCCATATTAACACCAGTGACTTTTAACTGCTCTATCAGTTATGGTCTACAGTCTGAAGCCAGATTAATGAAAAAGAAATTTCACCAGCAGCCCCAAAAGATTTTACCTATAGATGTAGATAATGAGTGTTGCCATGGATACGGTATAATTATATTACCTAAATAGAATCTAAGGGAATTAGAAAACAAGAGACAAAGAAATAAGCTTAATTATTCATTTTTTGAAAAATCTCTACAGGCAATTTAACAGTAAAGTAGGGTGACTAAGGAACACATACATTTCATGCCCATATGCCACAGAAATAACTAATTAGGCACAATGTGCCAGTACTAATTATAGAAATGATTGCTGGAAGAAGGAAGGCTGAATATAGAGTATCTGGCAACTTGATGGTCCTCTTGCTATGTAGAGTGTGCTGAATGTTGCAAGTGGCTGATTGGTTGTTTTCTTTTCTGCATAAGAATTGGATTGTAACTGGTTTAATTTTTTTTTGGATAACTTCCTGATTACTGAAGAGGATGCTGAGGCAAAGAAAGCAAAGTAAGCCTCTGGGGATGAAGAAAAGAGGAAAAAATATGACTTGGTAGTTCTTATTCAAGAGCA
>NW_012105475.1:907530-912912 GCF_000951045.1 Mandrillus leucophaeus
GAAGACCTTTGAGTTGCAGATCAGGAGAGAACCTGTAGACTGAGGGGGTGAGTGGGAGGTGGCTGGAGGACAGCACAAACATGGACGGTGAAGGTGAAGGCTCTCAGGTGGACAGAGAGCTCTGGAAGACAGATGAAGGATTCATGAGCTCTGAGCCCCTTTGGACTCTTCCCTCTGTCATTCCCCATGTTCAGTTAGCCCATGAGGCATACTACTTCTACTCTCACAGGGCTTTCTCCGTCCAGTTCCTTGTGTTAATCCCCTGGTATCTCCTTTTTTGAATTTGACCCATAAGTTGGGTTCTAGTTCTGATTTACATTACGAGATGGTTAAATGTGGTTGAATCAGTATCCCAACCTAGAACTCAGTTTTTCTTTTTTAATTTTTAAAATAAATGGATCGACTAGTAGGGATTTTGATATGGTTGGTTCTGTGTCCCCACCCAAATCTCATCTTAATTGCAATCCCCATATGTCAAGGGAGGGACCTTGGATCACAGGGACAGTTTTCCCCATGTTGTTTCATGATAGTGAGTGAGTTTTCAGAAGATCTGGTGGTTTAAAAGTGGTACTTACCCTTTCATTCTCTCTCTTCTGCTGCCTTGAGAAGAAAGTGCCTGCTTCCCTTTTGTCTTCCGCCATGATTGTAAGTTTCCTGAGGCCTCCCCAGCCATGTAGAACTGAGTCAATTAAACCTCATTCTTTCATAAATCACTCAGTCTCAGGTAGTTCTTTATAGCAGTATGAAAATTGACTCATACAGATTTGAGTGTTTTCTATCAATAACATTTTAAAATCAGAGACTACCGTCACTGCCCTGGACTTGTCTTCCCTATCTCTAGTTTCTCTTTCAATTGATTGTATAAATCTGATCTCATTATTCTTTTCCCCAAACCTTTAAAGTTTAAACTCCTTAGGATGTAGAGGTAAAGAGGGAAATCTTCCCCTCTGCCTTCTGAAGGCTCACTGGAAATAAACTGGCAATAGGGGAACTAATAGGAGAATAAAGCATACAAATTCATTTAACATGCATAAGCATGGTGGGGTGGGGTCACAGGAAAACGATAACCCAATCACACAATGAGGTTCACATGCTTATATATCTTTCTTCATAGGCAAAGGGGAGATGAGGAAAATGTGGCAATTTTGACGGGTAATAAAGAATTTTTAGGGAAATTGAATGACCCAGGAGACAGAAATTAGCTTGTAAATGATTCTCTTTGTAAATTAAACAGTCCAGAGAACAAACGATAGTTCAGGACAAAGTGTGCCTGAGCCTTAGGTATAGGGCTTAATTTCCATCTCTTTTCTGTGATATTAGATTTAATCTTCTCTGGTTAATGAAATTTCAGGGAAAGAATTCAAGGCAATACTGTTCCTCTTTGGCAAGTCCAGTTTCTAGGTAGATAAGAGAACTTCAGGAACAGCCTCATCCTGTGCTTTGAGAGAGATAAAGGGTTGAGAGGCAGGAGGTGGGGGAAGGTCAGAGAGACTTTGAGCTTGCCTCTATAGTTCAGTATGTCAAAGTGCCATATTTGGGGGTATCAATTTGTGGGCCCCAACAATATTATTCAAAAATCTTTCATGAACTGACATCAAATGTCATTTTAGTATCATACACCACTATTCATCCTCAAAGCACTTAAAATTCTAGGCAGTTAGGATATTTCATTATTCTCAGATATAATTCCAGGTTTCCTCATGCTTCACTCATGTTTCTTTTGAAATGAAATATTCCTCAGTCTGGTGACTGAGTTCAACTAATTCATTAAGATCTAGGTCAAACAATACCTCTTCCAAGAAGTATTTCCTATTCCCTTTAACTAAGTACAATGGCCACCTTCTCTGAATACTCATTTGACTTTGTAATTATTTTTTGTAGCTTTCATCCTTTATTAGAGTATTTAATGGTAAATATATCTGATATGTGTATGTATTTATATATAATGCACATGTGCACCTTTATATCTGTTCGTCTCCAATGGATTATAAACTCCTTGAGGACTAGAAACTTACTTATTTGCTGAATCTCTGTATTTTCAACAGCATTTGGTAACAGGGCTTAGCTCAGCCAAGCATTGCATAAAATAAGAAATACTAATCATTTGCACCTGTGTTGCATCTGGTCTAATATTCTGCTGTTATAGTGAACTTAAAGGACATTTTGTAAATGATCTTTTGATCTATTTGGTATTTACCTTTGAGATTAGAGGTTTGCCCAAATAGCTTGGATTTCTCTTCTCTAATACTTATATGACTATGTATGTATGTATCTATATATGTATACAAACACACAAACATATGTTATTTATTTTTTAATTTTTTATTTTCTTTGAAATGGAGTCTCACTCTGTTGCCAGGCTGGAGTGCGGTGGCATAATCTCAGCTCACTGCAACCTCTGCCTCCTGGGTTCAAGAGATTCTCCTGCCTCAATCTCCCAAGTAGCTGGGACTACAGGTGTGCACCACCATGCCCAGCTAATTTTTGTATTGTTAGTAGAGACGGGGTTTCATCATGTTGGCCAGGATGGCCTCGATCTCTTGACCTTGTGATGTGCCCACCTCAGCCTCCCAAAGTGCTGGGATCACAGGCGTGAGCCACCGTGCCCGACCTATATATGTTATTAATGCATCATTTGGAATTCAGCTTCTGCCATTTTTGGATATTTTAGGTAACAGAAATCTTCGGCTTAATTCCCAGTATGCAAAGACAGACTCCATTTTAAGTATTTTAAATTTATTTCTTTCCAACTTTCCCAGCATCCTCCTTCTATCACAAACTTCATGACAATATAAATTTAAATTACATCTCTCTACTTCCATGACTGCACACTTGAGGATAGACCTTCTCAGTTTTTACTCATGGAGTAATCCTTCTTTCCACTTGACCATTTCATTTTCCTTTTTGTGATACTTTTCTAGGGCCACCTATAGCTTACTTGAAGGTTGACACAAATGTGAAGTTTTTCAAATACCCATCCATGATTATAAAACTGCCCTGTTGTCAGAGCTCAGCAAAATCATTGAATAAATGCCTATTGAACATCCTGTAAAAAAATTGTGTGATATTGAACAAACATTTCAAAGAGAAACAAAAATGTCCAGTTTTCAAGAGACCCAGTTAGTTCATCAATAACTCCTCCATGTGACACACCAATAAACAGCTTGAAAGCTGGCAACTCAGCTGTCTGTAGTGCATGCCAAGGAAACAGATGGTAGTAATGCAGGAAGAATGGTTTCCATCACTTGGCATTAGGTTCTTTTGAGTACGCACCAAAATGGAGAAGAAATCGACAGGCACCGGGGTGCCTAAAGCAACCTTTATCGCACACTTGTCAGCTGCAATATTTTAAACACACATTCATTAAAAACCCTTTGGACTCACTCTACTTTCTCCCAGGATCTCAAAGGACTTATGTAGAAAGAATTGCCCAAGTGATAGATGGGAAAACTAAGATCTTGAATGAAAGACGATTGAAGGTAACTGGCTCTCAATCAAACGTTGAATCATTTCCAAAATCAGCCCCCAGAAGCTAAGCTTTCCATGTCCTTCTTTTATTCTAGTATGTTCACAGAAACAGCCACACCACCACACTGATGCAATTACATCATGTATTCCCACTTGTACTTGTTGTAGCAATTCCTTTTGTCTTCTGTTTTGTTTTTAAAGAAAGGAACCATGCAAAAAAGTAAAGCAGTAGAGCTACCAGATGTTAAGAGAGCGAGGCTTGTTCTTTAGGATGTAAGAGTCTGTCTGTGATTACTTCTAAACTATTTCAATGCGTCTGAGTCAGTCAGTTATCAGCTCAGCTAGCTGAGTTGCAGAAGGAAGCAGGTGGTATTGTGAGAAGAATACACAGTAAAATGCTTTCCTGCAACACTAGAGTTTCCTGCACCTTAATACCTCCTATGTCAGATATACTGTATGTCCAAAATTGGCCCTGAGTCATATAACTGGAAAACTGAGGTTAAAGTCATTTCTAATTTGCTTGGTTTTGTATCCTAAGGTTCATAATCTGTTACCACTATAATAATAATAGAAATAACAGGGATAAATTATTGCTATGAATTCTGGAATAATTTTAAAAGAGGAAGGAGGAATGAGTGGGTGAGGTAGTTTTGTTTCCTAGCTCACTTTTTTCTGTAACATTGGACACTGAGGCTGGGCCTCTGCAAACTACTTCCCAGACACCCTTGCTAGCTGACTTTGGGTTAAGTTCTGCCAATAGAAGACACTATTGGAGGAGATTAGAACGTAGAAAGAGTGGAGAATTAAGTTCCTTCCCATTTTTCCTCTTCCCATCAGTGTCACTCCAGCAATGACCATTGACTTGGCAGACACTTGGCTTCAGCATTTCCAGAATCGGCCTTATTTCTCCCCTTGAAAAGCACTAATACAACCTGGCAATGACCTCTTATTATGGTCTGAGTGTCAGCAACACGGAGCTGAGTTCTTGAGACCCTCCACTCTTTCTTGTTCCCCCAGCTGTCTTTAACCCCATAACCCCCATTTACAATAGGAAATAGCTGCATCCCTGTATCAACGCTGACTGAAAGAGTGGCAAAAAGACAAATTAATTTGGAACAGGAATGCTCAGGAAAGTTCAACAGGCAGATTTTGGCTCAGCATAAGGGAGTATGACTTGCTAACTGTAGGAGTTGTCCCTTAATGGGTGGAAAGAGCCCTCCGTGGATGGAAGCAGTCAGCAGGAGCTAGATGACTTGTCAGAAGTGCTATAGCAAAAACAATGATATATATGTTTCCTAGGAGGCTGCCAAAGGTTTAGAATATTGGTTATATATATATGGTTAGATTGGTGATACATACGGTAAGATTAACATGCATGAAATTAATACGTTGATGGGGAGTAGAAATTGGTACAGCATTCCTGAAGGTGAATATGACAATTATTATTCAGTTACTATTTCATTCTGGAAAAGAATACAGAAAATAAGTGTAATATCACTTTAAAAATGAAATTATCAGAAAAAAAATTCTAAGGATGTATGTATTGTTGACAAAAAGAGTCAATCTCTGTGAAATATTTGAAAAGACTTACTCTGAGCCAAATATGAGTGACCACAGCCCCTGACACAGCCCATAGGAGGTCCTAAGAACGTGTGCCCAAGGCGGTCGGGGTATATCTTGGTTTTATATATTTTAGGGAGGCATGAGACATCAATCAAATACATTTAAGAAATACATTGGTTTGGGGGGCCGGGCGCAACCCCCCACTTTTGAGTTCTTCCGCCTTTCTGAACCAAACCAATCTATTTCTTTTCTTTTTCTTTTTCTTTTTTTTTACATGGAGTCTCGCTCTGTCGCTGAGGCTGGAGTGCAGTGGTGCGATCTCAGCTCACTGCAAGCTCCGCCTCCCGGGTT
>NW_012105475.1:913220-1008224 GCF_000951045.1 Mandrillus leucophaeus
GGGTTCCCGCCATTCTCCTGCCTCAGCCTCCTGAGTAGCTGGGACTACAGGCGCCCGCCACCACGCCCAGCTAATTTATTGCATTTTTAGTAGAGATGGGCTTTCACCGTGTTAGCCAAGATGGTCTCGATCTCCTGACCTCGTGATCCACCCTTCTCAGCCTCCCAAAGTTCTAGAATTACAAGCCTGAGCCACCGTGCCTGGCAGAAGATAACTTTTTAGAAATTATTGTAACCCTGGTGAGTTCTTCCTGACGACGCACAAAGACGAGTGCACTGCAGTAGGGACAGAATTTGAAGGACATGGGTGGGCCACTTCATACAGGGGACGGAGTTATTACTCAAATAGACCTCATTTAAGGCTCCTACTAAGGGGTTTTTCAAAGGTAATTCGGGGGAATGGGTGGGATGGCTGTGCAATGGGTGCTTGCTGCTGATTGGTTGGGTTGGAGATGAACTCCTAGGGAATTGAAACTGAGCTCTTATGCTGAGTTGCTTCTGGGTGGGTCCAGATGGAGCCATGGGTGTCAGACATGCAAAAAACCTGAAAAGATACATCAAAAGGCCAATCTATAATAGTGTTGTTATCTGCAGTACTAATTGAGGAAGTTGCATGGTTTGTGCCTAGTCTACACCTTAGTGTAATTTAGGCTCCTCACCTCCCCATAGGCTGGTGGTGTCTCATTAGGTTTACTAAGGTACTTGAGTTTTGGGGAAGGGCTAGTATCATTTAAACTAAGTTAAATGTCTTCCAAGTTAGCTTGCCTACTTGAAGGCAAGAGGGAGATAGGCTACATCAGGTCTCCCCAACTGCCATAATTTTCTCACTGATGATTATGTCAGTGAGAAATCGCAAAGACAATTTCATTATCACTTGCCAAACATTATCCCAAGCCCTTTTTGCATATCGATTTTTTTAATCTTCATAATCTTTCCATGAGAGGGATATTATCCCTATTTTGCCAATGAAAAAACTGAGGCATAGAGAGGTTAAGTATCTTACCCAAGATATGAAGGGGCAGAGCCTAGATTTTAATCCAGGGAATCTGGCTCCAAAGTCCACATTTGAACCACTTGGTTATAAATGAAAATATAGCCACAGTATAACTTTCAGTGAAAAAGGCATATTATCTAACTGTGTGCAGAGATTTTCATTCTAAAAATATAAATACATCTTTAGATTTGCATACACACATGGTAAAGTGAGTATAGTGGATATTTCTTCTTTGTATTCCCTGCATTTCCTCCTTTACTTGGGAAACAGCCCCTGTGCCTTGTGGAGACAACGTTCCATCCATCACTTTGCCTCACAACTCTACGTGAGGATTTCAATCAGAGCCCCTGACTGGGGTTCTTGACCCACTGGGTGTAGGAGTGAGTACAGATAAGTCTCACCTGTCTAGGACCATCACCTACCTTCCTAGCTTGTGCTGATTTATCCAGGGAAGATCGTGCAGCCCACAGTGGCCAAACTCTCTTTCTCAGAAACTGAAAACAAAAGCCATTCCCCGAAGCCTGGACATTGTTGGAATTGAGCCACAGTAAAGACAGCTGACCCCTGGAGAGTCCATATTTTCTGGTTATCAGATTTAAGCAGTGTTGAACAGTGCTTCCCTGAAGCCTGGCAGCTCGGCATTTCCTTTGATTATCTGAATAATTCCAGCAACAGTCAATGAAATTTTGGGGTTTGTTTACATAAGCAAGGATTGTTGCTGCTGCTTCCAAAAAAAAAAAAGAGAACTTTATCTGATCTTGTCTGGAAGGATGCAAAATGTTAACAGTGAATGAAGGAATTTTGCATAATTTTTGTCTTTTTTACATATGACAAATACACAAAAGTGAGGTTAAAAATGCCTAAGTTGATTTTGTTCCTATTTATTTATATAAAGTTCTCTGGGATCTAATTGTAGTTAATAGAGCCTAGAGCACACATAGGCCGGACTCGAGTAAAGTAGACTTACAAGACTTTGGATGATGATAAACACGAGTCATGGAAATGCCTCAGAGTGAGATTAAAATTCAGAAAGTTTCAGACCAGAGGGTAGAACAGACAGTAGAGAGTGGAGGTGGATGTGGGAAGGGAACTCATGACAAACCATATTTCAAAATCTCTGTATTATCTTTTAAGCTATGACTGATGTAATAAGCACTCATGGAACTTTGTGGTTTGCCTACCTGAACACATTATTAAAACCAATTAGCTTTCATGATTTGTGTTACAGACAAAGAGCATTTGCCATACTTTGCCTGTGTTGGAACAAACATGCTAGGGCATCAAGGTTTTAAATCTTGCATACCAACAAAATAGGCAGGCTGATGATGTAAATGAGTTATGAATAAAATAAGTGTTTGTGAATGGAAATTAACAAACAAAAATATGTATTCAGTCATTTCTAAGCAATGGCCTTTTTGATTTACCGCCTATTTAGTTAGGTATTCAGCAAATCTTAAAATTCATTCATAGCCTGTAATTATTTGAAGTTTCTCCAGACCTTTTGAATTAATTCCACAAATGGCTCTTCGGTGCTCACTATCAGTCATGGTACTAGGGAGTGGAGATGCAGAGTCACCTAAGACTCAGCCTCCATCCTCAGTACCTTCACACTGGAAAGGGGAGATGTGGGAGACAAATTTCATTATATACCAAAACTTTTAAATGTCCAAACATAAGACTCTACAACAGTCATACTGATTTAAACGAAAAAACTATGCTGTGTGCCTACTGCTTACATTTTTACAACACTCTTTAATAGCAGATGCTATTATTACCATCCTCATTTTACTAGTAAGGAAATTGGACACAGAGAGTTAAGTAACTTGCTAAGTTTACAACATTCAAACACTGTGGACTCAGGATTACACACACACACACACACACACACGTCTGTAGCTTTGAACCACTGCATATAATTTTTCCCAATCTGTACTTCAGTGAGGGAAGATTAACTCTATCTGCAGGGATAGAAAGTCAGGATCTATTATGGATAGAATGATTGTATCTCCCCATATTCATAAGTTGAAACCCTAACCCAAATGTGATTGTATTTGTAGATGGGCTCTTCGGGAGGTAATGTGGTTTAGATGAGGTCATGAGGAAGGGGCCCTCATAATGGGACTAGTGCCTTTAGAGTAGAAACTCCTGGCAGTGCACTCTCTCTCTCTCTCCCCACCAGCATGCACTTGGGAAAGGCCATGTGAGCACACAGCAAGAAGGTAGCTGTCTGCAAGTTAGGAAAAGAGCCCTCACCAGAACCAGACCATGCCGATACCCTGTTCTCAGAGTTCCAACCTCCAGAAATGTGATGAATAAATGTTAGTTGCTTAAGCCACTGAGTCTGCAGTATTTTGCTATAACAGCCCTAGCAAACAAGGACAGGATCACATTATAAAAAGAGACACGAAGGCACACACATTCTTTCTCTGTCATGGAACCCTTATCTCTTGTCACTGGTCATTTCTCTAGGATGCAGGAGGTTTACTAGGAATGCCCTTGTGATCATCACCTACAGGGCAGCTCGAGAAGCAGGGCTAGACGGAGATCCAGTTGCACCAAAGGCCTCATTTGATCCTCTCCAGAGCCCTACAGCTGGGGTGGTCCTCCAAATAAGGTGAGAAGTGGGCAACTTTACACCCCTGTATAGGCCACTCCTTGAATGGAGTGGAGCTTTCTACATAAGGGGCTGTGACCTTAAAGGAGGCATCTCTAATCCAGGGTAGGTGCCAGAGAGGGTCCCAGCTGAGGGTTGTGTCTGTGCACACTGCCAATTATAGAGATTTGGGGGCTCCTATCCTGGAAAGGATCTGGGTGGGACACCACAGCATTCCCTAAATCTCTACCCTCTGTCTCCTGGGCCCCAAGGTTTCCATGGTATAACATCCAAATATAACTTCAAGTGGCATTCGTGTGCACTTTTGAATGATAGGAACATTTAAGTTCTGGAGTAAAATCTAAAATAACTTCACTATGTGTTTAAAGACTCACAGACACTAATGTGGATTTAAATCTCACATTTTCACCACTGCTCTCTCAACGTCAACGTTAAGGCAGCAAAATAAGATTGTATTGTCTGTATAATTTTGCATTAGCTGATGATCACTATAAGTAAGATGAATCTGGAACTTCCAAAATTCTGGCAAGATTTGTGTCTAGAAACTCAAGGCAGGCAGGATTTTCAGGACTTTATATAATAAATGGTGAATAAATGTTGCCAATGTTCATTCACTTCTACTACTGTACAAATCAGGTCTCTGCCTTTTAGCTTTTTAATACTGTGATGTATCTTCCTGACATTTAGCATGGGAGAAGCATTCTTCTGCCAACTTTTCTGACATCATTGTAATTAATGTTGGTGATACTTGGAGCAGGTTAACCCCTTCTTTTTTGGAAGGGAATTGTTCAAAAAACAGCTTGTCACTTATGAATGTGGTATACTTATCTTAGATGCTAAATTAGGATTGAAATTCTAGATCCTTCTCTCAAGAGAAATGTATTTGGAAAAAAAACCCAAATAACAATACAAAAATAAAATAACAATATATTTTGATAACTTTATAGTAATAATGAAGCTTGAAATGAAGGCATCATGGAAGCGGGCCTGCAGAATATTCAAGAATGTCCCTACAGAATCACTGCACCCATGTGGGATCATCACAGGGCCATAGGAGGGCAAGTTGTGTGTATGAGCCAGCTGAGCATCAGGAGGTAGTCTGGGACTCACCCACACTGCATATCCATGCAAATCTCCTGTTAGGGTTTAATGGATCTCTGGCTAGGGAGAAGGAGAGGGGTGTTGGGTTTTTTCACCAGGGTTCAAGCTCACATTTGGTAGTCCTGGTCATTATGGCATAGTGTCTGATAATAGACAGTCAGGCTTGTTTCTGCTTACAGTCGGCCTGACTCACTAAATCAAAATGTGCAGATTCTGGATAGAAATAAGAAACATCCCAATCTACTAATTTAAAATGGGAAACGTAACTACCAGGTAGATTAGAAAATTGAGTTAACATACCCCTGCAGGCTTCCCTTATAGGCAAATATACTCTTGTAACCTAACACTGTTGTAATTAGTGAGCTGACATTAACATCCAGCCTGATACCCAGGACTCCCTTAGGTTTATACCTAACAATGAGTCCTGGAATCTATGTCAGCCATTCAGTGTTGTGACAATGAAGGCACAAAGACCAGTTCTTGCTGTTTGACTCACCTTGTGTAATCACCATTCCAAAGACCCCTCTTTTATCCAAACTTTAAAAAAAAAAAGGTTAGGAGGCAATTGGTATAGTATTCCCTCTTTTTACATTCCAAAGTGTTTTTCGAAAGCTATACCAACAAAACAAAAGACACAACAACAACAAAAAGTAAGTAATCAATAAAAATAGGTAATTCACAATATAGCAGACTGTATTTAATGATTGTTTCTTTGCCAGGAGAATAATAAACGATGTGACCACAGTTGTAGGAAGAAATTTATTTTTTGATGTTTCTCTATAATATAAAATGAAAGGTGGCTAAAGAATCTAAAATGTTCATTTGGGTGTCTCCAAACAGTAAAGGAAACTATGAAAGAGTGCGATTATGCAATAACTTCACAGTGATAATCGTGGTAATTAGTAGAAATTTGTCTTAAAACAGGATAGGTAATGTCAGCTTCTACCTGTATTGCGGTGTTTTGATATATATATGCACATAACAGAGAATGTGGGAGTTATGAGCCAGGAATCATATATACATATATATGGTTTTATATATATACACACACATATATGTGATTTTATATATACACACACACACACACACACACACACACATATGCTCCAAGGCAGGACTCTACTCTTCTCTCACCTTTCTACTGTGGGTCATAAGACCCTCCCCAGAGAGGGTTCCACCCTATACCCTAGGGGAAGGAATGCTGCTGCCATGAAGCTTCCATAAAAACTCAAGAGGACTGGGTTGGAGAGCTTCAGGACAGCTGAATACATGTAGGTTCCTGGAGGGTGGTGCCCAGGGAGAGCATGGAAGCTCCGTGCCCCTTCCTCCATACTTCGCCCTACGCATCTCTTCATTTGTATCCTTGGTAATATTCTTTATAATAAACTGGTACATGTGTTTCTCTGTGTTCTGTAAGCCACTCCAGCAAACTAATCAAATCCAAAGAGGGGGTCATGGGTACCCCAACTTGAAGTCAGTTGGTCAGAAGCTCTGGAGGCCCAGACTTGAGATGGCATCTGGGTCTTGGGAAGTGTTGCAGACTGAGACTTCAACCTGGGGATCTGATTCTGTTTCCAGGTAGACACTGTTGGAATTGAATTGGAGGTCACCAGCTGATGTCTGCTGCAAGTGAACTGGCTGTTCACTTGGTGGTAGAGATGTTACTGGAAAGGGGTCCAGATTCAGACCCCAAGAGAGGATTCTTGGATTTTGTATAAGAAAGAATTCAGGGCAAGTCATAAAGTGAAAACAAGTTATTAAGAAAGTAAAGAAATAAAAGAATAGCTACTCCATAGGCCAAGCAGTCCCAAGGGTAGCTGGTTACCCATTTTTATGGTTATTTCTTATTATATGCTAAACAAGAAGTAGATTATTCATGCCTCCCCTTTTTAGAGCACATAGGGTAACTTCCTGACGTTGCCATGGCATTTGTAAACTGTCATGGTGCTGGCAGGAGCGTAGCAGTGAGGACAACCAGAGGTCACTCTTGTCACCATCTTGATTTTGCTGGGTTTTAGCTGACTTCTTTACTGCAACCTGTTTCGTCAGCAAGATCTTTAACCTGTATCTTCTGCCAACCACTGTCTCATCCTGTGACTTACAATGCCATAACCTCCTGGGAATGCAGCCCAACAGGTCTCAGCCTTATTTTATCCAGCCCCTATTCAAGATGGAGTTGCTCTGGTTCAAATGCCTCTGACAGAGATATCCACAACATATGTTTGGTCACAGAAGTCTGTGTTGCTGACTGTTGTGGTGTGAGAACAGAGGAAAAACACTGTTTGAGAGAGTTTCCCAAAACATGTGAAGACTCATGAGATGTCTGGCTCAGGGAGCATTCAGAGTTTGTCTTCATGGCTTTACCATATTAACAAATATTTTTTCTCAAAACACTCCATGTCTTCCCCATTATCATTATTTTAACATTAGAGTCAGGCTTCTTATCAATACATTTCTAACTTTGATTTTGGTTTCCCTTAGTGGTCACTTCAAATGAAATCAGGGATAAATGCTTAGGTCTAGCAAGTAGGGCTTTAAGCCAGTGAGTCTCTCTTACTGCTGGGCTCTCAGTTAATCTGCATGTTTTCTCTCTGTCTCTATATTTCAACTGCATCTTTTCATTTTTTTATGAAAAAAAACTTGCCTTGTGACAAAAGCCACAATAGAGTCAAGCCCTAAGAAAATATCATTAGTTCAATTATGGAAGAAGGACTGAGAACTTGCAAAGTGGGTCACAGAAGGAAGAAGAGGTTATTCTACTTGTTGATCAAAGTCTGGGGGCCCTCCTTGTTAATAGTAGCATTTGCAGGAGGACTAAATACAGCAAATGAGGAAAAAGTTGAAATACATAGAAAAGGGAGACATGCCATAATTTTATGAGTCTTAATTTCTTCTTGGCGCTTATGTATATGTAATTTCCCAATATTCTGTATTAAATATATATCATCTTTGCAGTTAAAATGACTTTGAATTTCAAAACAAAATTTAAAGTAGGAAATGCTATGAAGTCATAAACTGAGACTAACAAGGAAAATATCTCACCTTTACAAAACTGGAGAGATCAGAATCACTATCCTATCTATAAGACCAGTAAGCTTTGTTTATTTCATCTTATATTCACAATTCACAGTGCCTAGCCATGTGGCAGGCTCACATTATGTATTTGTCAAATGTCTTAATGGGTGACTCATTAATGGGTAACTTAATGAACACATTAAGGAGGAGGATATTGCTCCAAGCTGCAATCAGTACCACTGGAATTTTTAGTACTGGATAGAAATACCTTTGCTCAAATTGTCCTCCTGGGGTCTAAGACATTTCTGGAATTTCCACATTTGCCCATCTCCTTGACTCTGTTGGAGGCATAGAGTATTCCTGTGGGTCGACAGGTGAGCTGCCCTGTGAATGAGGCACACTGACTAAAGTGCTGATTTGGTATATATCTTTCACCGCAGGGATGCCAGAAATATCACAGGAACAGAATGGCAAGTTCTGCCTGTTGCCAAATTTATTTTGTATTTTCTGCCTGTTAAAAATGAAAATGCATGCAAGCAAGAGCACTCACTCTTCTGACAGGAAGTGATTAGGAAGGAAGAGGCTTGTATCTGGGAATAAAATTTTTAAACATCCTAAAGAGTGCCATGAAATATGCAAATTTTAGCATCATCCTTAGGCCCTGGCAAAAGGGGTTCCTGCCTTGCACTCTGACTTTAGGAGACCCCGCTCTGGCTCTTTACTGGCTACAACTCTTCCTATGGGATGAGAAGTCTGTAGAGCCATGGGTTGTTTTCCCCAGTAGTCTTTGCTCCCTCCCTTCTAGACCACACCATGGTGTCTCCTGCCCAGACAGCCTAAGATCACTTACAGGGCCTGTGCAGTACCTCCCTGGGAACCATTTTCTTAAGGGTAGGCTATGCTGTGGGTGTTCATGCCCGGGTTTGAGTGGCTACCAAGGGTAGCTGTTTACAGTGATAAGACTGAGAGTAGAAACCAGTTGGGGTGTCCACATCTGCTGTGAGGCCCCTAGTGCTGTAGGAGACCACGTGCAATGGAGCAGGTGTTGGCTATCGCCAGGGCGGGAAGAGCTGTGTGGCCGTGTGTTGGCAGGCTTTCCTTACTGTGCCATATTCCTGAGTGGGCCTCCATCGACTTTTGGAATTTAGGACATGGCCCCCCAGGTCATTATGAAGGCATTATTTTTCATAGTAAGAGGATAGAATAAATTTTAATGGTTGTATAGCTTGATTTATATCTTTTAAATATTTAGATATGTAGGATGAAAGCTTCTGTGTACTCTTCTCCCAGATCTGGCAAACAGTACCAAGACTGGAAACATAAACCCAAATACTATATATATTTGAAGATATTTTACCATTTCTTCTTTCCTTTTCAGGAAAGGTGTTTGGGTAGTAAAAACATACATTAGGGTATGGTGTTCCTTATTTGCTTTAGAAAGAAGAAATGAATTTGACTTGTTTCAATTTTAAAAGGAGCAAAAAATGAAAGACTGGTTTAAACCATTGTATCTGGGATTGTATGATCGTTTTCAGGACTGGTCTTTCCCGGGTAAAGCTAAGATATGGCCCAGCTGCGCCTGCGCTATCTTTTCCATTTGACCTCTCCTTTCTACAGAGTTGGGTTCAAATGCTGCCACTCTTCAGAGTGAACTTCTTGACAGCCACCTATGCTAGAGGGCTTCAAACTTTCTTTGTTCATGGTGTGTTCCCATCATTTTTCTATGGATCTCCTAGGCCAAAAGAAATACTCAACATTTCTACTTAGTGAGTAGTTAGGTTCAGTAAGTTTATTTATGTCTGGATGACTTAGCCATTTGAAAAAAGAAACTGAAAGGAAAAATAACATATTTTTGAAAATTCTTAAATGACTCCAATTTCTTGCTAATGGAACATTGGTCACCTGTTGGACACCACACAGCTTCTCAAACATTGGAATCAGATTGGACACTACCAGTCTCACTTTCCGTTCTGTGTTGATTTGTGTGCAGTACTTGCTTTCTCAGCAATTGCAGAAAATCCAGTTTGGCAAAGACAATGTTATCTAAAAAAAAAAATGTGGTGCGATCTCATATTGAAACTGTGAACTTACTTGAACTAGTAGTTTGCATGAGGTCCAGCAGTTGTCAAGTACTGCGTGTTTCCCTCAAAAATGGAGAATATCCCACAGTACCACTGTGAGTCCACTGTAATACACTGTATGCCTTGGTGCACATTTTGAGAACCACAAATGTAGCCATTTGTAGAGTCAAGAGTACAGAAGAGCTTGAAAATGATAGGTGATCATTTTCCTTGTACACTGGAGCAAGCCATGCCAAAACTCTATTACTGATTTCAATAAATTTTGATTTGTTTCATGAAGACATTACAACATTATTTTAATGATGGTATATTTTTGGAAAGATGCTTTTGAAAATTAATATGTAATATTGATGATAATCTAACACTTGTTTAGTACTTGAAGTTTACAAGGGCTTTTGTTATATTTTGCTATGTTATAGCAAGTAGAACAATTCCAGAGAGGAAATAGGTCCTCCGCAGAGCCTCTTGCAACCCCACCCACCCAACGAGGTCCTCCTCAAACCCTGCCATAAGTTTGCCCTGAGACACAGGTGATTGTTCTGTTTCCTTTCCCTAAATATTCATACTTGTTTGCTTCTAATTTCCCTGGGGGCGCCTTCCATATTCTGCCTTGGGTTTCAGCAAACTTTGTTACTTTTATGGTATCACTTCTTGGGTCATAAGCACTTTGTTTTCACAAATCACTTCTACTTTAATTTCCTGAAAAGCACCTTGATCTAGAGCACCATTAGCTCACAAAAACTATTTGTGGAGTAAGTGAATGAACAGTTAGTTGATGGAATAAGAAATTCCCCTGGGCATTTCACCCAAAGGACAGATATTGGCACTAATCTGGGGTAAAAGGAAAAATTGGTTTAATTTTCCTCACCTTTAGATCTATGTTCCAAGTGCTACTTAGCCTATTTTAGAAAAGAATAAAAGAAGAGAGAAACACTAAGAACATTATTATTTCAGTGAAAATAAATATGTAGCTTTCTCAAGCCCACAATACCACTAGGAGTGTATTTAAAGCAAGGGCAGTTTCTTAGTATGTCTGAGAGAAGGAGGGTCATCTGGAAAGTGTATTTTCACCACTGTAAATTTAACTGGAGAGCTACACTCACTCTTTCCCTAAACACTCAAAGAGTTTCTTAGTTATTTTGAAAATAGTTGGCATAAATGCATAAATTTTTATGGATCAGGAAGTTAAACCACCAAGAGACTAAAACTTTTGGCCCTAATCACACAGTTAATTTCAAAAGCAAGAACTGAATTCAGACTTTCCATTTTGCAGTGCAATTCACAGACCACTGTGAATACTATGAAACAAATATTGCTTTCGAGTTCCTATTAATACAGTTCAGCAGAGCATAATACCTAAAGCAGCTAAAATTCAGTGTTTTGTATCTGTGTTCCCACATAATACAGTCAGTTGTCTAGTGAGAAACATTTTAAATCAAAAACTTTAATTATTACTCCCAACTGAGAAGTGCATCAGCCTCACAGGTAAATCTCTGCCAGTGTTTTGCATTTGTCTGCAAGATGGATTACTGGGAGTTTGGACTGAGAAGCAGGAAGGAATACTGAACAGGTGATTAAATGGAACTTTTTATAGTTTTTCCTGAATTAGAGGTTCACTGTTTGGATACATTTTGTCTTTAAAGTGGTATGGATTCCTAAAACATTAGACTAATGTATTTTTTTAAAAAAGAACAACTAAAAGTATATTCCCAAATCGAATACAAATGACTTGGATTTTTGACCTTTCGAATCAATCAGAGTTGCAGCAGGAAACAGAATTTACTCTAGATGTTTCAATAAAGAAACTTCAATGAAAGGACTGCTTTTGAAGATGTAGTCAGGATGAAGGGATGATGAAACACATAGCAACTATCAGAGGAGGAAGCTGTTACCCTCCCCCAGGCAAAGCTGGAATTGGGTCTGAGGGCTGCCTGGTAGGAGCTGGAGGAATGTAGTTCCTGGCAAATAAGTGGCACCAAGCAGGGTAAGAATTTGGAAAACAATCCATTTTCTCTCTCCAGGACAACTGTCTCTTGCTGCTGCCTCTCACTGACCCATCCCAACTGAAATTTGGCTGCCAAGAGAACTCCAAAGACACAATGTACAGAATTGTGCCTCCAGGCAGATTAAAGGGTGTGCAATGGGAAAAGGGAATTCCCATAATCATTTATTCTTTTCACAGATCACTTACATACCAAATGTAAAACCATAATATGATAGAGCTTAAAGTATATTAAAGTCACCGATCCATCATATTAATAGATGAGAACACTATGATTCAGAAGCATAAGAAGATTTGCCCTTCCCAAGAGTACTGCCTGTCCCCTCTGTTCAGGCTTCCTATTGCCAATAAACAGGACATAGGTAACAACAGAGATTTGTGAAAATCATCTCAAATAACACACTGTGGAAGCTTTGTTCTTTCGCTCTTTGCAATAAATCTTGCTGCTGCTCACTCTTTGGGCCTGTACTGCCTTTATGAGCTGTGACACTCACCGTGAAGGTCTGCAGCTTCACTCCTGAGGCCAGTGAGACCACAAAACCACTGGGAAGAATGAACAACTCCGGATGGGAGGAACGAACAACTGCAGAAGCACCGCCTTAAGAGCTGTAACACTCACCACGAAGGTCTGCAGCTTCACTCCTGAAGTCAGCAAGACCACAAACCCTCCAGAAGGAAGAAACTCCAAACACGTCCAAACATCAGAAGGAAGAAACTCTAGACGCACCATCTTTAAGAACTGTAACACTCACCGCGAGGGTCCGCGGCTTCATTCTTGAAGTCAGTGAGACCAAGAACCCACCAATTCCAGACACAATAGCATAGGTGTTTCATTTTTCATTTCCCTGTCTATCTATTGATTGATCAATCATCTGTGTATCATCATTATCATCATCACCATCATCTAGCTATCTATCGTACAAAAGTGTAACTGGAATAACGTCTCAGATCCTTCACAATTCTTAGCACAACTCATATAAACATGCATTATTTTAGGCCTACTCTTTGACGAATTTTGACAACTGTATGCAGCCATGAATGACACCACAACTACTACAGAAATATACTTCAAGCACTGCAAAATGTTTCCTCTTACATCTTCTTAATCAGTCCCCTTCACCAGGTTATAGGTCACCACAGATCTGTTTTCTATTACCATTGACTAGTTTTGCTGTTTTATACCTGGAATCATACAATAAGTGTTCTTCTGTGTCTGACTTCTTTTGCTCAGCATAGTGTTTCAGGGACTTACCCATGTAATTGTTTATACCAGTGGTTATTGCCTTGTCATCCCTGTCTATCTACAGGCTCTGCATCTGTTGATTCACTCAAAGTTCAAAAATATTTTAAAAAAAGAAAAATAACACTACAACAACAATAGAAATATAAAACAAAACACTATAACAATTACATACATAGCATTTACATTGCATAAGGCATTATAAGTAATGTAGAAATGATTTAAAGTATTTGGGAAGATGCAAATAGGTTATATGCAAATACTACACCATTTATATGAGGGACTTGAGCATCCATGGATTTTGGTATCTGCAGGGAGTCCTTGAACCATTCCCCCATGTATACCATGGTATGACTGTGTATGTTAAGTGTATTTTTAAATATAACTTTATATGATGCTCCCAAACTGTTCTCCAAAGTGGTTTTAACAGTTTACACTTAAGTTAGCAACAAATGAGAATTTCAGTTGTCCCACATCCTTGACAACACTTGGTGAGGTCAACATTTTTAGTTTAAGCTTTCCTAGTCAGTATGTCATTGAAGTTTTAATTTGAAATTCCTTGATAACTCATCATGAGGAGAACTTTTCCTATTACTTATTGGAGGTTCATGTGTCTTCTTTTGTGATTTGTCTGTTCCAAGATTTGTCTCCATTTTTGATTGATTTATTTACATTCTTATTGAATTCCAAGAGTTCTTTAAATATTATGGATAAAAATCTTTGTCAAACAGATGCACTGAAAAGATTTTCTTCTAATTATATGTCTTCTATTTTCATTATCTCAACAGTGTTACTTTAAGAGCAGAAGCTTTACATTTTGATTAAGTCAAATTCATCAAATTTATTTTCTTTTATATTGAGTGCCTTTGGTGTTCTCTTTAAAAAATCTTTGTGTAACTCAAGGTCACACAGATCTTACTTTACATTTTCTTCTAGAAATTTTATAGTTTTAGTTATTACTAGGTATATGATTCATTTTGAGTTAATTTTATGTATAAGGTAATGATTATGGTTGAAGTTCTTATTTTACATAAAAGAACCAGCTAATAGCATATTTTATTAAAAATTCAACTCTTTTCTCATTGACTTACTTTAGCAACTTTGTTGAAAAGTTTGTTGAAAAAAAGTGTATGTATAAGTGTAAAGCTCTCTCTTTCTCTCTGAACAGAGCATTTTAAAAGAGTATGTGTTCTGCCATTATATAGAGTGTATATATGGACTGTATTCTCTTGCATTGATCTGTATGGCTACTTTTATACATTTACTATCCTACATTAATTTTTGTAGCTGTGTTGAAATCATGCAGTACAAGTTCTCCGACATTATTATTATTATTATTTTTTGAGACAGAGTCTCGCTCTGTCGCCCAGGCTGGAGTGCAGTGGCCAGATCTCGACGCACTGCAAGCTCTGCCTCCTGGGTTCACGCCATTCTCCTGCTTCAGCCTCCCGAGTAGCTGGGACTACAGGCTCCCACCACAACGCCTGGCTAATTTTTTGTATTTTTAGTAGAGATGCAGTTTCACTGTGTTAGCCGGGATGGTCTCGATCTCCTGACCTCGTGATCCGCCCACCTCGGCCTCCCAAAGTGCTAGGATTACAGGCGTGAGCCACCGCACCTGGCCTCCGACATTATTTTAATTTTTTCAAAACTGTTATTACTATTCTAGATATTTTGAAATTCCATGTAAGTTTTAGAATCAGTTTGCCAACTTCTACCAAAAGAAAGTTGGGATTTTGATTGACATTATATCAAATTTTTTGGAGAGAATTTATAGCTTAATGATATTAACCTTCTATGTATACTGTAAATGCAGTATATACCTTTTTTTAATCAGGTTTTCTTTATTTTATTTCATACACATTTTTCAAGTGTCAGTGTATGAATCTTAAAATATTTTATTGAATTTATATCTAAGTATTTCAAAGTTTTTGTGCTGTTGTAATTATAATTTTGTTTTATTGTGCAGTTGTTTGTTGCTGTAATTCATAAATGCAATTTATTTATTGGTTGATTTTTCATGTGTAGTAACTCCTTGAACAAATCAACTGTTGAATTCACTTAGTTTTAACAGTAGTTTTTGTTTTAGATTGTTTTGGATTTATCTCTGTGCTCAATAATATTGTTTGAGAATAAAAACAGTTTTAAACTTTTCTTTCCAATCTATATACTTCTTCATTCTTCTTCTTGCTTTATTGCTTAGACTAGGATCTCCAGCACAATGTTATATAAAAGTGATATTAACAAAGTGTATATTCTTCATTGGTCTTGATCTTAGTGGAAAAAGTTTCAATCTTTTTATTATATATAATGTTAGCTGCAGATTTTCTATAGATTTTCTTAAAAATTCAAGTTGAAAAAATTCAGTTTCTTTTTTGTATAAGTCATTGACGGGTGTTGAATTTTTCAAATCCTTTTTCTGGTATATTTAGATTTTCTGCATTTTTTTTTCACTTTTAGTCTGTTGACTTGGATAATCATATTAATTTTTGAAATATTAACCCAACTTTTCAGTCCTGGGATAATATCTACCTGATCATGATTACTATCTTTACATATTGCTGGATTTGCCACACTAACATGTTGAAGATTTTTGTGTCTATAATCATGAGCGATACTTACTTATACTTTTATTTTTTGGTAATATATTTTTCTAACTTTGGTATCTGGATAATGCTGGCCTCATACAATGTTTTAAAAACTATTTTTTCCTTTTATATTTTCTGGAAGAGTTTGTGTAAGATTGGCATTATATACTTCTTTTAATACTTATGAACAAAGGCATCTAAACCTGCAGTTTTCTTTGCCAGCAGGTTTTAAATTATGATTTTGTTTTCTTTCAGTAGGTATAATATATTCAGATTTTCTACTTTTTTGTGTGTCGACTTTGATAATTGATGATAGCCTCAATATTTGTTCATTTATTCTTATAACATTGTTCACTTTTTTTATTATCCTTTTAATGTCTTTAGGATCTAGGGTGACACATCCCTATGAATCTCAATTAGCCTAGTTGGGTGGTTGACAATTTTATTCATCTTTTCAAAGTCTTTTAGTTTTGAATTCCTGGATTTTTCTATATTGTTTTCTATTTTATTAAATTTTTTTTTTATTATTTTCTTCTTTCTGATTGTTTTATGTTGAATTTGCTTTGTTTTTGGTTGCTTGAGGTAGGTATGTAGATATATAGTTGATTTTATAACATCTTTTCTAATACAAGCAATTAAAGCTGTCAATTTCCCTCTGAACATTGCTTAGTTACATCCCATAAATTTTGATTTGCTGTGTTTTCTTTAAAATTCTATTCAATGTATTTTCTTTATTTCTTAAGATTGCTTTTTTGATCCATGGATAACATTGCTTCTTTGATCTAAGGCTTATTTAGAACTGTGTTGTTTAATTTTCTAATATTTGAGAATTTTCCAGTATCTTTCTGTTATTGATGTCTTTTGAATTTCATTTGGTCACAGAGCATACTTGAATGATTCAGACTTTTGAATTCATTCAAACTTGATTTATTGCCCAGTGTATAGTCCATCTTTGTACATGTCCCAAGGGCATTTTAAAACAATATATAATCCACCATTCTGGAGTATCGTGTTCTATAATTATTACTTTAGTTGATAGTGTTGTTCAAGTTTTCTCTATCTTTACTGTTTTTTATAAACGTCATAGTATTTAATATTTTACCCACAGTAGAACTTCATCAAAAATGTGAGTCAATCTCAAAACTTGCATCTACTTTATTAACTAAGTTGAGGTAATTTTCTAAATCCTTTGTTGTCATTTTAACAATGTTCATAGCATCTTCACCAGAAATAGACTATGTCTCAAGAAACCACTTTCTTTGCTCATTCATAAAAAGCAACTCTTCATCTATTCAAATTTTATAATGAGATTGCAGCAAATAGTCACATATTTAGGTTCTACTTCTAATTCTAGTTATCTTGCTACTTCCACCACATCAGCAGTTACTTCCTCCAATGAAGTCTTGAATTCCTCAAAGTCACCCATGAGGGTTGCAATTAACTTCTTCCAAACTTTTTAAATGTTAATAGTTTGACCCCCTCACATGAAACATGAATGTTCTTCATGGCACTTAAACTAATCCTTTCCAGTTTCCCAATGTAATTTGCCCGGATCCACCAGAGGAATTACTATCTATGAAAGCTATAGCATTACAAAATATATTGCTTAAATAATAAGACTAGAAAGTCAAAAATATTTCTGATCCATAGGCACTGGGGCCAACCAATGAATGTTGTGTTAGCAGGCATGAAAACAACATTAATTTCCTTGTATATCTCCACCAGAGCTCTTGAGTGATGAGTAATATTTTGAAAGTAATCTTTTTTTCGAACTGTAGGTCTTAACAATGGGCTTAAAATATTCAGTAAACCATGCTATAAGAAATGTGCTGTTATTCAGGCTCTGTTGTTCTATTTATAAAGTACAAATACAGTAGATTTAGCTTGATTCTTAAAGACCCTAGGACTTTCAGAATGGTCAATGAGCATTGGCTACAACATAAAGTCACCAGCTGCATTAACCCCTAGGAAAAGAGTCAGCCTATCTTTTGAAGTTTTAAAGCCAAGCATTGCTTTTCTATCTCTACCTATGAAAATCCTTAATGGGATCTTTAAAAAAACTTTTTTTTAAATTATACTTTAAGTTCTGGGATACATGTGTAGAATATGCAGGTTTGTTACATAGGTATACACGTGCCATGGTGGTTTCCTGCACCCATCAACCCGTCATCTACATTAGGTATTTCTCCTAATGCTATTTCTACCCTAGCCCCCCCCCACCACCTGACAGGCCCTGGTGTGTGATGTTCCCGTCCCTGTGTCCATGTGTTCTCATTGTTCAACTCCCACTTATGAGTGAGAACATGTGATGTTTGGTTTTCTGTTCTTGTGTTAGTTTGCTGAGAATGATGGTTTTCAGCTTCATCCTTGTCCCTGCAAAAGACACGAACTAATCTTTTTTTTATAGCTGCATCTTATTCCATGGTGTATATGTGCCACATTTTCTTTATCAGGTCTATCATTGATGGGCACTTTGGTTGGTTCCAAGTCTTTACTATTGTGAACAGTGCCACAATAAGCATATGTGTGCATGTGTCTTTATAGTAGAATGATATATATACCCAGTATATACCCAGTAATGGGATTGGTGGGTCTAATGATATTTCTGGTTCTGTCATCTGCGCTGGAATGTCACCCAGGCGGGAGTGCAGTAGGCAATCTCGGCTCATTGCAACCTCTGCCTCCTGGGTTCAACTGATCCTTCTGCCTCAGCCTCCCGAGTAGCTGATATTAGAGGCGCCCACTACCATGCCCCACTAAGTTTTATATTTTTAGTAGAGACAGGGTTTCATCATGTTGGTCAGGCTGGCCTCGAACTCCTAACCTCAAGTGATCTGCCTGCCTTGGCCTCCCAAAGTGCTGGGATTACAGGCATGAGCCACCACTCCCAGCCTTATCTTTACTGATTTTTTGACAATTTGTTCTATCACTTATCTAGAGGAGAATGTTGAACTCTCCAACTGTAATTGCAGTAAACCCCTTGAGTGCCTTCTAGTGTTATTGTATTTAAACATTTTTATCACAGTTCTATAAATGTTATAATTGTGGATAGGTTAGTAAAATATAAGTTACTTTGCTATTAGGAGAATCACAACTCTCATCTAGGTTACTTTTAGTGTTTTCTAAGGAAAATAGTTTAAAATATATCTTATCTGTATTCTTTTTACTTAATGCCACACACCTAGAAATTATGGTAATAAAGCATTATAATTGTAAAAGAAATATTTTTCAATGTTGTGTTGTGAAATTAACAAAGTCCTCAATTTATATAAATGTGTTTCCTGTTGTGGAAATGAATGAGAAACAAAATAGGAATTCAAATGGGAACAAACAGGTTATTTATTTAGGGCTTGCTATACAAAGGGAGTCAGTCATTATCCCTTGCTTTTAGCAGAAACTAGCAAAAGATACTGATTTTTCTAGTCTAGAGGCAGACTAAAAAAGGCAAAGCAGAAATCTGTTGCAAGTGAAGCAAGTGACTTGAGGTAGAATTGATGGCAAGATGGTATTTGTGCTAGATACTGCTGGGAAGCAAGGGATAACAATTTTGTTGGTGGCCATGAGGCCTAGAGGAAAAGCTGGTATCTTCATATATTTGGTCCATGCACTGGCAGGATGGGAGTGTTACAGGGCTCATACAGAGTATGAGAAAATCTTTGCAACTAAGGCTTTCAGATGAAAAGTTTCAGCCCTTCCTTTGCTTCTGGCTTCAAAGGATATTAGGGACATTTAGGTAACAGTAGGATCTCCTTGAACTTTAATAGGCTCTGCTCAAATTGTTTTTCCTATGCCAGTGGAATTTTCAGCCCACAGAGTATCAGGTATGGCATCAAGGTCAGCTTCTGAAATATGCATCAAATATAATGGAGAAGAAAAAAGTATATGCAGAGCAGACACAATTTGTTTATGACTATAGGAGACCTCTGCAACCTCAAGAAATAGTCTCTCTGTTGTACATTCACTATTATAGTTCCATCTACAGAGTAAGTCCCTATTAGATTTGTGGGGGTGCTATCATGGAGCAGGAAGAAATGTTCTTTGCCCAAGGGTTACAGGGAAGGGCTAGGAGATAGAGCAAATATGTGGGTTATTTGAGATACTACCACCTGTGTTGTGTGTTTACACTGAGGAAAAGTAAAGAGCTTGAGCAAGGAGGAGGGTTGTTGTAGAAAGAGCAGGGTTCTTGTCTACCAGGAATTAATGAGTAACCATCTCTATTTAGAAGTAATTTATCTTGAGTGTTTAAGGGTCGAGCAGTATATTGGGTGCTTTTTCCTTTCTCAGAGCACCCATATTGATCGGAATGATGGAATTTTTCTATGTCTTGGGTTTTCTTTTGTCAGCTAGGGCTATCTTTCTTCTCCAGTGTCCCTCCTATTTACGATATTTGCAAGTGACTTTGTCAAAAGGTGACCCATTGGGAAGGGAACCAAATAGCTGATCAATCTGTAGGGTCATAAATGTATTGAGGGACTGTCTCATTTTGGTTTTAAAGCTCCTTCAAAGTGTTTTGCCAGGTGTCGTAGACTACATAAAGGTCTTCTGTCCCATTCTAATTTATGCTTTGGAATTAGGTCTCTAATTTCAGTTTTAAGTCCCCTGACAAAATGAGATGAATTGGCCACTGTTTACATTGGCACCTTCTTTAACCTGTAAATGTTTTCAGAAGGTATTTTATAGCCTACCCCCCAAATCTTCTATAGTTGCATCTTCCCTCCCCTCCCCCTCCCCCGCCCAAGATGGAGTCTTGCTCTGTTGCCCAGGCTAGAGTACAATGGTACAATCTTGGCTCACTGCAACCTCTGCCTCCCAGGTTCAAGCAATTCTCCTGCCTCGCCCTCCTGAGTAGTTTGGATTACAGGTGTGTGCCACCACACCCAGCTAATTTTTGTATTTTAATAGAGATGGAGTTTCACCATTTCGGTCAGGCTGGTCTCGAACTCCTGACTTCATGATCTGACCACCTCAGCCTCTCAAAGTGCTGGGATTACATGTGTGAGCCACCGCACCTGGCTTAATTGTATCTTTTCTCTGTTTGCAGAGCAAATTATGTTTCGATCAATTTGCATTGAAAATATCTCGGTATAGTTTTTTTAGATGACTTTGCTCTACTTTTGGGCCCCTTTTGACTGATTTATTGTGGAAAGAGGAATCTTTTCAGTCTCTTTGCAGGTTAGCCTAATCAGCTTTTGCCATTCAGCACTTGGCATCTGAGATTTCAGCCAGCATGTGTACAAGCCTATATAGGTCAGGTAACCCTGAGTTACCCAAAAGAGTTTGAAATTTTTCTATGAATACTTCCTGGTCTTCTCTGGGTGTAGGGAAATCCTTATTTGTGGCACTTATTTAATCTAGGGTCCAGGTTTGAATTCTATACTTGACACCTACCTGGTTCATAGAAGGGATGAATCCTTAGAGAAAATGGCATTTTGGGAGTATTAGAAGAGTTGTTAGGGAAAGGTAGGGAGTCCGGACAAGGGGAAGAGGGAAGAAGAGGAACAGAAGGAGAGAGAAGCAGCAGCAGCAGAAAGAGGGAGATTTGAATATAGGGAGGCAACGGGGGGACAAAAAGGGGGCAGATTTACTAGGAAAAGAAGTCTAGCTTGGGCTGCTTAAATTTGTCCACCTGCTTATTAGCTTTGGCCAAAGATTCTTTTATTAAAACAAATTTGAGTGAGAATTTTGTTTGGGAAACTCTGCATATCAATCAAGAAATGTTCCCCATTGGGCTTGTGAAATCTTATTTCCTTGTTTAAAAAAATAAATTTCAACTTTTAGTTTAGATTTATGTACAGGTTTGTAACCTGGGTATATTGCATGATGCTGAGGTTTGGGAAATGAATGATCCTGTCACCCAGATAGTGAATACAGTACCCCACAGTTTGCATTTCAACCCTTGTTGCCGCCCCTGCAGTAGTCTCCCATGTCCTTTGGTGCCATCTTTATGTCCATGAGTACCCATATCCCTTCTCTTCTAAAGTGTCTCTCAAATGAATAATATTGTTCAGTTCAATGTTTCTTAAAGGGACTCATGAAGACCTGAATCTTCCTTGGTGTATTTATGGCATTTAGAAAGATAGGTACGAGAATTAGGATTGTTATGAGAGTATGTGTAAGAAGCAGTTTTTCCTGGTGGTGGAGATGATGTAGACTTAGACCACCCATGAGAGCTCGTGATAGAATATAGCACTGTGCACTCGTGTCTCTGACCCTCACACCGTGACAGTTGGCCATCTCCAAATGCGGACCTGACAATGTGCACCTCCCAGGAAGCAGGAACCTGAAGAGAACACTCACAGAATCAGAGCAAGCTCTCAGGACACAAAATTGAGACAGGAGCAGAACCTCATATAGTTTTACTGGTGACCCAAAGCACAGTTTGTCCAGGTGGACACCAATTTGGAAGGACTGCATGCTTGTTAGTTTGTGCAGCTGGCTTGAAAACAGAGTTATAGGGTCTATGCCTCTGTTCTATCTACCCCGCGATTCTCTTTTTTTATAAGGAACGATGCTTTTAAACTATACAGCACCCGACAGTAGCATAAAAGAGAATGAATAAAAGATTTAAAAGGGCCACCTAATTCTATCAAAAATGCCAAAGAAATGGGAATCAATAACAAAATGCTGGCTCCACACTGGGAATAAATAGCCGAGGGACACCATATGAAGGACATGGAGTTCAGACAAAGTTCTGGCCTCTACTAAGTCAGTGCTGACTCCATCAATCACAAGCAGCACACAACAAGGGAATCCACCCGTGGGCAAAGCCTGGGGTCTGTGGCAATGGACAGAGCAGACTGGCTTGGGGAAACCTTCAGGGAACTGTGGAAATAGGTGAAGACCACCTCCATGAGTGAAATAAAGGCTATTTATTTAGCTCTTGCTATAGAAAGGAAGTCGGCCACTGTCACTTGTGTTTGGTAGACTCAAAGGCACGCAGGAGAGTGGGAAAGTGTGGTAGTGGGGAAGAAAGGAGGCTTCAGGTGTGCCCTGACTGGAGGCTGCTGGCCTGAAGAAGCTGCGGGCAGCTAACTGGAAGTAGGCATCTTCTGTGATTGGCATGGGGAGCATGTTTAGCTTATTCTGGTTGGTCCTATGTTGGAAACAGGGATAAAAATGGAGAAAGCTGGCAGTCATTGAGAAAGTACCGATTGCTGTGTCATGCAAAAGTTGTGGATCGGAGTTCTGTGGTCTCATTTGGTCTGGCTATTGTTCATTTTGTATATTCAGTCTTGTAAACCAAAAATAAATTTCTAAGTCCCTCAACTAACTGAATGGGCCCCCTCCTCTCAGCCAAGGGCTTTCCAAAGTTAACCAGAAAAACTAGTTCAGCCCTGATGGGAAGAGGAGCCAGAAATGCCTCATTTTATCCTACCCTCCTCCCTTTGGAGTTTAGACCAGCATTAACATTAAAACAGAGATTTTAAGGCTGATCAGATAGACTCTTCATAGCAATAAGACACCAAACTCCAAACTGACTCTAATATAGCATCACACAACAGATAGCGAGCCCTGAAAGTACTTTACCCTAAAATATATTTCTTTGACATGTTTTGAAACGGCTCCGTAAAGCTGTCTCTTGAGAAAATCTGCATTCTGTAGAAAATCCCTATCCCTTTCCAGGTCTTTTCTCTGATCTCAGAGAGAATTAAATAAGAGTCTGGCACTGTTTTAAGTCTGATAAGAAACATTTACAATCTATTCTCTCTGAAGGCTTCATCTGCATAATAAGGACCTTGGTCTCCACAATCCCTTATCTTAGCCCAGACATTCCCTTCTATTGATTCCACATCTTTAGAAAATAAATTAACTCTTTCAACCAATTGCTAATCAGAAAGTCTTTGAATTCACCTCTGACCTGGAAGGCTAGCCTTGCAACCCCACCCCATTCCTTAATCCCCCAATCCCCACCAGTCCTGCCTTCCAGTCGAAGTGCCTTTCCTAACCAATGTTCATCTTACATTTACATTTTTTTTTCTTTTTCTTTTTTTTCTGTTTTTCTTTTTTTTTTTTGAGACAGGGTCTCACTCTGTTACCCAGGCTGGAGTGCAGTGGCACAATCTCGGCTCATGGCAACCTCTGCCCCCCAGGTTCAAGTGATTCTCAATTCTTGTGCCTCAGCCTCAGGTGCAGCTGGCATCGCAGGTGTGAGCCACCACGCCAAGCTACTTTTTGTATTTTCAGTAGAGATGGGGTTTTTACCATGGTAGTCAGGCTGATCTCAAACTCTTGGCCTCAAGTGATCCACATGACTCGGCCTCCCACAGTGCTGGGACTATAGGCGTGAGCCACTGCACCCAACTTATGTATTGCTTTATGTGTCTCCCCAGAACCTATACATAAAACTAAGCTGTAGCCTGACTATCTTGGACACATGTTCTCAGGACTCCCTGGGGTCATTGTTCCTTGTATTTGACTCAGAAAAAATCTCTTCAAATAATTTTCAAGTTTGACTCTTTTTGTCAACAATGTCTTATATTTATGTATAGAACCCTAAAATATTATTTCCTTTGTATGTTATTGAGGGACCTTTTCAGTGTCATGATTAAGTAGATGACAACAATGACAAATTTATTTGCATCACATAGATAATAAAGTATGTACAATACATTAAACATTTGGTTATATTTTAAATTAAAACAATAAAATAAACCCAAACAACTCTTCAGCCTGGAAATTAATCTCAAAGAAGTTCTTAAAGAAAAATCCATTTTTATCTCCCACAAATATCCTAAAACATCATTTCAGTGTCATTGCCACTTCTCTTTGAGGCTGTTTCAAAGTGAAAAAGTGTGATCCTACCAGGTGCGAGCTAAACCTCTTTACAGAGAGAAGGCTGACCTAATTTAGACTGTTGCACCACTGACAAGTGTTGTACTGTGTGACTAAGTAGCGAGGAAACCTAGAGGGCTGAAACTGGAAGAAATCTTTGGAATATTTGCTTCTTCCCTGCAGCCAGTAAACTGAATTTTTAAACATATGAAATTTTAGCACCCTCAATATTCTGGCTGACAACTGTAGGCTCATAGCTCAGTGCCAAGGGGAGCCTGACTGGCCAGCGGAGTAACAGTGCTCCCGGGAACATGATGTACCTCTTTCGTTGTTGCTTTCAGTAATCCCTGCCCTCCTTCCTCCACCTCTTGCTAGTCTTTCACACACACCTCCTCTAACACCTCCATTTTCATTTAAATTTCTCCAGGGCAATGCAAATCAAAAACAATTTTTTTCCCCTGAGCTTGACACAGAAAAAGATAGTTCACCTTATCTGGCTCCAAGCCTACCATGACTGACTAGTTTTAGAGTTCATGCCTCTGACTGTTTCAAACTTCATTTCATCTTAAAGAGCACACATTTCCTCATATGAAAGTGCATTTTAAGCACTAAACAAACACATGGCAATGCTAGTTTTTGAATCAGTTCGGTTTTACATTTGACTCGGAAAGATATTTTTAAAAAGAAATATGGGAGAATGAAATCCTAGGACACCAATGTGGAATTAAGATTATTTTCACCCATGAATACAAACCTTCCAAAATGCCCCAACACAATTGGGATCACAGTCACTTCACCAAAGGGAGGCATAGCAAAGGCTCAGGCAGTTATTGAGGCTTTGGTTCCAGGAACTCTGCAGGTTCCAGGAACTCTATGTGTTAGCTAGTTAGAATGTGTCATCTTATGATGTGGTTACATATGAAAAGTTTCGTCATTGCAAACAATTCAGTATACAATTATGGAGAGAGAAACATCAGTGCAACAGGAAAAGTTAAAGACTCTCACTTAATTTATGTAGGATATAACATGATCTCTGGTGTTGGTTTTAAAATACCACAGCAAACAAAATGGGGAGAAAGAGACTTAGATTGGCAAAATAGCAATCACTGTTAAACTGCATGATAAAGTATTTGTTATATGATTTTTTTTCTGTTATTGTATATGTTCAAAATTTTTTACAATAAAGGTTATAAAACACCTCCCACCTTGGCAAGGGAACTGTGAAAGATAAGAAGCCATATGATATCATGTGGGGCAAACTTAGCAGGTACTATCTGCCTAGCAAAGGATAGGTAGTTCCTGGGTCAAGTGCCTGGCTCTCTTGGGTTCTGAGGTCAGGGAATTCTCTCTTGCTTATTACTGTCTGTGGCCACCTGAGAAGAGAAACCTAGAAGATGGCCCCTTGAGGGACTGTATTTTTAGTGGCTTACTTTCTGTTGACATGTGTTCAGAGTCTAGACATTGCTTTAGGGATTTAGCAAACACAGCACTAGTAGCTGGGTTCTCTTGGGCAACACAACTCCATTAAAAACTAAGGTTTTTCATCTGTTTCTACTTTTGCACCCCTGAGTTAGTAAACAAGGTGAGAAATCTTTCCAGGCGCTGTGGTAGAATGCTGTCCATGTTGGATTTGGCTAACTGTTTGTACCTGGTGCCTTTTAGCTTTTCCTTTCTCTTGTATTTCCTATAAACTAGAAGTTGGGAGAAGGCAATACTTTCCAACAGAAGTATAATGTGAGCCCAAAATGAGAGCCATATACGTGATTTTAAATTTTTGAGTTGCCACATTAAATATGTAAAAAGAAACTGAAAATTAATGTTAGTAGTAGGTTTAACTCAATATATCTAAAATATAGTCATTTTAATATATAATAAATATAGTAATTTTTAATGAGCTATGTTACTTTTTTACTTTTCATCCTAAGTCTTCAAAATCCAATGAATACTTTACGCTTATGCCATATCTCAATTAGAACTAGTCACATTTCAGTAGCTCAGTAGGCACATGTGGCAAGCACTACCATATTGGATGGTATGGGTCTAAAGTCTTATTGCATTCAGAATAAACAGTTTCAGAAACAATTATTCAGAGCTGGGTTTTTCTTATCAAATGGTGTATACTCCACCATTTAAGTTAGTAGAAATACCATTTTCTTATCAAAGACTCACTTGCTATCTAACCATCATTTTAAGTAAAATATAATCCCATGTGCCAACTAGAAGTACGTGGGTAGGAAAATATTTTAGTTGGTTATAACAGACCAGTTAGGAAAGAGCAGAACATTAAGAGGACTGTTTTAGGTGACACGGACTCCTCTACAGGTATCAGTAAGTTTGAGGAATTTTAAAATTTGATGACATGGGGTAATGTTTTTCAAACATTCATGTGCCAAGACAGTCTCCTTAACATGTCTATTGTACAAGTTTCATGTAAAATAAAGAGCTGCCATGCAGCAGACAGTAGTGTATAACCTAGCAATGCTAGCAAGGTGTAAAGTTGCAGCAGGAACTGAGGCTAATTCTGTGAGTTTTATATCATAGATACCTTAGCCATTTCCTCAGTGCTGCATAAAGAAACCTTATAACCCAATAGACTTAAAGATTATCTCAGTAAAATTGACTGATGTGTCACATGTTGCCTTTAAAAAATACTACACTTGACTATGTCTTCTTTCAATGTATGCATTCACCACTTAATGATATAAAAAGTGCTTTGGCAGAAATTTTGTTAGTAAATTGTTTACTGAGCATTTATCACGGGTTCAAGTCAGAGATAACAGCTCCTGTGTAAAGTTGGTTCCCATTGGATATGACAAGGGACTAAGCGGAATTGAACACTCCTCATTTCTTGAGCCCATTCTAACTAGGATTGGCTGACTGCCTCCATCGGGGCCTGACTTTCTTCTCGGTATCCCTGCCCCTGGGTAGGACATGCAGAGAATTGTCATCATGGTTTCTGACCTTTCCTCAGCAAAAGGAGGAATGCAGGCGAAGAAGAGACAGCCCAAAGAGACGGAGGCTCTCCGTATACAACTAGGGCACCAGTCTCCCACCCCATTTCTCTTAGACTTCTAGAGTCAGGCCATTTTTGGGGGGCCCAAAATAAGGCACTAATATGTTCTTTTTTAAATCCATACATTTATTGTGTATATAGAGAAAGACCTACCCCTTCAAAGAGTTCAGCATTCAAAATGAGTTAAGCTTTGGAGCTGGTCAAGCTCTCTGAGCACTAAGGGCTGCTGAGGATTTTGCTAAAAGCCTGAGAAATAAAAGGTGAGGAACTGTCTCTGTTGTGTTCTCTACCTAGAAAGTGGAATTGAAACAGCCTCGGTGTTAAAGGTTAAAACCTTTCAAATTCCTTGGCTGCAATCACATACCAAATCATAAAATATTATTTTGCCCCCTTTTTAGTGTGTTGAGAGTAGCTTCAGTTCAATGCCATAAATTACTACTAAAGGGATGAAGAAACGAAATCTGCTTTTATTCAATGAGCGTGTGATTCCAGTTTACAGCCTCTGCCATATTGTGCCCTCTCTGAAGATCATTTCTCATTTTCCCAGCATACAGTGTCTATTACTAAGGCAAAGGAAAATCAGTTGGAACCCCCCACAAAATAGAAGTTGGTTTCTAATTATCATACGTTGTCAATGAGCTTATCAATGTGTGAACATTGCCCTTAGCAAACTGGTACACTACATGTACATATTGTATGTAAAATATATAATCTTCTCTAAGCTAGCATAAGCTTTTCTTCCATGGGTTAACTAACGTGCATAAGCTGGCTTTATGCCGCAGAACAGAGGGAACAGAGTTGCCATGGAAAGAACAAAGCCCTTAGCCCTTCTTTATGTTCAAGTTAGTGGCATGTGGCTCATGAAGAGGCAGTACAATGCAGTGAAGAGAGTAATGGCTTTGATTCAAAAGGCCCAGCTAATTTTCTCAACTCAGCCTGTGTAATCTGGATGAAATCAGGCAAACATAAACCTCTATGAGTGATAGTTTCATACTCTGTAAAATGGGGATGAGGATACCTTTCTTGTAGAGATGTGAAGAGGTTTAAATGAAATGATATACCACTTCATCTCCCATGATTCAATATCCTTCCATGACACCTACTCCACAATACCTAGCTTGACATTAATCCAACAGCTGATTTCTCAATGCCTATACGCAGCTGATTGAGTCCTACTAGAGAAGACTTCACAGCGTGAAATCTCCAAACTGAAGGAAAAAGCTTATTTTAAATAGGAGGAAATAGTCATTAATATATAGATGTTAAGGTCTGGATGTCACCCCTGGGTTTTAAAACAAAATAATGATATGTAATCTTGTGGGGCCTTTATCAACTGATACTCTCCAACCTAAACTGGGTGCCCTGGATACCTGGTATTCCTTCTGTTTTCCTAGTCAAGCGTGTCTCCTTCCTCTGTCTATGCTATTTTTTTAAAAAATTAATTTCTCAAACCCTATATGCTATGACCTAATTCCAACTCTCAGCAAATGACTTTGCCTCTTCCTGTTCTTGGAAAAGAGAGAAAGAGGAAGAGAACAATATAATGGGGAGTCTCTGGACTTTATCTGCCCTACACTTAATCTTACAGCATTCCCATTCATTTTTTGTCTTCTGTCTTCTCACTGTGGGAGAACGGGCGTGTTCAAGACTAGTCCTCTTTAAGTTCTGGATCCCATCCACTTTCACCTCCTGAGGACCTAGTCTGTCAATCATTCACTCTCTTCATCTTATTCTCATTTCTCCCTTTAATAGTGACACCTAATTATGTTCAGTATCTTCCTTAGATCTGAGTTCTTTCATTGCTGGGAGTCAATGGTCTTCACTTCCCTTTCCCATCAAACTTCTGTGAGAAGCCTCATTTTCTGCCTCACTGTTATTCGCTCATCAACCCACTTTTATTCTACATTTTGACTTTTATTCTACATCTTCATAAAAGCTATTTTTCCCAAGACCATCTATAATTATCTTGTTTTAAAATCCAGGGGTCATGTCCAGGTCTTTACATTAATTTCTAAGTACTCAGGAGTACTCTCTCCTATTTAAAATAACTATTTTCCTTCAGTTTTGAAATTTCACACCCTCCTTGATTTTCCTCTTACTTCTCTGCCTTCATATTCTCAGCATCCTCTGCCATTGCATTGCTATGATGTGGTATTCCTCAGGTTGCCATCCTGAAATTTCACCCTTTCTCACGTCTACACTATTTTCCTGGGTGATTGCACCCACTTTCAGATTTTCAGCTGGGAATAATGAAGCTAGCAGCTATGACTCCAGAGCAGTGTGGTTACTAAGACTCTACAGACAACAGTACTGTTGGTGTAATAATTCAGAGAGACCCCATGAATGGGGGAATTTCTCTCTCTGGTGATTGTGTGTCCAGAATTGGTTCCTTCCGGTGAGTTCTTGGTCTCACTGACTTCAAGAATGAAGCCACAGGTGCCTGGTATTTAGCCCCCAAATTCTAAGGAAAAATAGGACAGAATAGCGAGCGAAAGGGGTCCAATGATACTCATCGCTTGGCGATAGTAAATGGTCCCTTCATGGTCACCAAAATGTGTCTGGAATTGGTTCCTTCCAGGTGGGTTCGTGGTCTTGCTGGCTTTAGGAGTGAAGCTGCAGACCTTCGCGGTGAGTGTTAAAGCTCATAAAGGCGGTGCAGGCCCAAAGAGTGAGCAGCAGCAAGATTTATTGCAAAGAGCAAAAGAACAAATCTTCCACAGCCTGGCAGGTGACCTGAGGGTTGCTGCTGCTGGCTCCGGTGGCCTGCTTTTATTCCCTCATTTGGCCCAACCCACATCCTGCTGATTGGTCCATTTTACAGAGAGCTGATTGGTCCATTTTACAGAGAGCTGATCGGCCTGTTATACAGAGTGCTGCTTGTTCTGTTTTGACAGAGTGCTGATTGGTGCATTTACAAACCTTTAGCTAGACACAGAGCAGTGATTGGTGCATTTACAATCCCTTAGCTAGACAGAAAAGTTCTCCAAGTCCCCTCCTGACCCAATAGCCCAGCTGGCTTCACCTCTCAATTGCAAGGAATGCTATTGAAAGATAAGGGGTTAGAAAATATTAAGTCAGAGATCACACAAACTGAAAGCCTACAAACTATCAGAATTGCTCTGGCTCCTTCTATAACTTAATATTCATAAAACTAAAGAATTCTACAAAGTATATGCTATTAGTTGGTTTACATATTCAGGTGACCTTGATTTATAAGAGATGTGTTTTCTCTGTATTGAAGGTCAAATGCTAATTTTTACCTAAAATGTGTATCCTTTGCTTGTGAGAAGAATGTGAAAGTCTTTGTTTGATTAACACTACATAATATGTTTTCAAGTTGTCAGGACTGTAAATATTCAAATGAGAGAAGTCATCGTGCTTTAGTAGCATGTACACCCTTAGTTCTGGCTAATGAGCACAAATATAAAAGCCTAATTATCACTGCTGTTTGACACTCCACGGAGTGTTGACAGCAAGTAAGATCCCTTATAGGGTGTAGAAAAAATGCAAATCTCTGACCTGAATGAAGATGGATAGTCCTTAAACATAATACAGTTTTAATTGGTATCCAAATGTGTCATTACATTTGCAAAAATTAATTTTGAAAACAATTCTTGTCACAATGCCATATTAGTCTCAAGTGTTAACACAAATGAAAATAAAGGCAGTATTTGTCAAATATATTTTAATCACTTATTCTGTAGATAGAAATACATGACCGATTTTCTATGTTGGGGAGTACAGTCTTCTGAACTGTTGCTGAAGCTAGGCTTGATGGTAGCTGTAGAAGATGCACTTCTGTGTATGGTCTTCTGCTGTGTTCTGGCATTGCAAGGCTAACTGTGGCCTGGTCTCTGCCTCACCACTTCTATTATAAGGCCTATAAGTGATCCATCTACATCAACTGAACCATGGACAAGGTTAGAGGAAGCTCCATGACCAGTGTGATCAGTGTGATCAGTTGCCAAAGAATAGATGGTCCCAGTGAGGCAGATGACTTAAGATGATGAAAAGCTCTTCACCAGGCAGACAACAAAAGAAGTGGATGGGAACTAGGTCATGCAGAACATCATTAACAAAGTCATCTAATAACTTATTGTCTAAATATGGGCACTTTTGATAGTTAAAGGGAGTTATTTAATAATAGTGCTGGAAAAACAGACCAAAATTGAGTAAATAAAAACAAAGTATCACTCTGTAACTTAGTACTCCCATTTTTCTAAGAGAAAGGGAATGAGTTTTTTGTTTTGTTTTGTTTTTTGTTTGTTTGTTTGTTTTGAGATGGAGTTTCACTCTTGTCACCCAGGCTAGAGTGCGCTGACATGATCTCAACTCACTGCAACCTCTGCCTCCTGGGTTCAAGTGATTCTCCTGACTCAGCCTCCAGAGTAGCTGGGATTACAGGCACTCGCCACCATGCCCAGCTAATTTTTTGTATTTTTAGTAGAGACGGGGTTTCACCATGTTGGCCAGGCTGGTTTTGAACTCATGACCTCAAGCAATCCACCTGCTTCGGGCCTCCCAAAGTGCTAAGATTACAGGTGTGAGCCATTGGGCCCAGGCGAGTTATGTTTTAAATTACTTTTTTTTTTCTATTCCTTTTCTCCTTTTTTCCTGTTCCCCACTTCCTACTTAGCTGTTTAGAAATGCAATTATAAACTTTACCTTCTCTTTACCAGACACTCCCTACACAGCAAGCTTATCTAACTATGTGCTCACTTAGAAGCTCCAGAGTTGGAACTCTCTCCCACCAGAAGATTGCCTCAAGAGACAACAGTCAATTTAAAATCTAAAGTATGTGCATGATGAAATTCTCTCCCACTTTGAGAGCATCTTGAGACAACAGCCATTTTACAACCTAGTTCTGCCCACAATAGCACCGCTCACTAGACCACCTGGTGGATAAGGCACTGAAGTGAGTCCTGTAGACCCCTACCTGCTTGCTCTCTCTCCTGCATACTGTTCATGCCAAGTTCCCATTTAAAGCCCCTGATTTCTTTCCCCCAAAGCTAAACAGTGCCTTTAAAGGCAGGAGCCTGTACTTCTTCCCCTAAGCTAAGCTTTGAAACAGAGTCACTTTCTTTATACCAGACCTTGCTCTTGTTAATCGGACTCTGCTATGGCAGGTGACTGAACCTGTATTTTCATTACAACCCTACTTTTATGCCATGCTTGTGTGATGAAAAGAGGCTAAATGGGCTTAAGGTTGAACAGTGAAATGAATAAATTTGCACTCTTAAAGGTCATTTTTAGTGGTAGTGCAGTAGATAGGTAGGAAGAAAAAGAGTGTGGTCACAGAAAAGTCACTTGGTTGATTACAAAAAACCATCTTCTAGATGACAGTGCTAAGAGCCTCTTCTAAGGCAGAGACCATGAACAAACAGAGGAGGCAATAAATTTGAAAAATATCTAGAAGTTAGAATCAGTAGGGAAGGTGACTAGAATTGGAATATTAAGAGGAGGGAACATTCTGGACCACTACAGAAGTTCCAGGTTGGGTGACTGTGCTGGTAATGGTGCAACCAGTTATAATAAAGATCTTAGAAGATTGGTGGGTGGTGGCAGAGGGAGAGCATAAGATTAGTCTTAGTAGACTTAGCTTGATATGTTTATGGGACATTGTTTTGTAGAAATGTCTAGTAGTTGATTGGAAAGAGGAATGGATGTTAGAAGAAAAGTCGAAGTTACTGATGAATACATGAAACTATTATGATTACCAAACCACTCATCTTCAGAGGAATGTTCCGTAGTGCAAGTACTTGCTTGAATTCCTGCAAAACACTCTTTGGTTTTTCAAGATTAATTATTTTGATGTGAATGTGTCTACTAGAAATACAACTGTAACAATACTTTTTTTCTTTTTTGAGACGGAGTCTCGCTCTGTCGCCCAGGCTGGAGTGCAGTGACGCGATCTTGGCTCACTGCAAGCTCCGCCTCCCAGGTTCACGCCATTCTCCTGCCTCAGCCTGCTGAGTAGCTGGGACTATAGGTGCCCGCCACCATGCCTGGCTAATTTTTTGTATTTTTAGTAGAGACGGGGTTTCATCGTGTTAGCCAGGATGGTCTTGATCTGCTGACCTTGTGATCTGCCCGCCTCGGCCTCCCAAAGTGCTGGGATTACAGGCATGAGCCACGGCGCCCGACCTGTAACAATACTTTCTATTGCATCTGTGCTCTATAGCAAATGCATTTTCCCCCTATTCTTATAGTTTTACTTCAATGCATTTTTCACAGGTTGTTTCCAAAACAATCTCACATAAAACTAGAAGAATTGTAGTATCCACTGACATACGTTGAATAGTGCTAAAATAGCAGCATTAGGCCTAAAGTTGTGACCCACATCACACATTCCCTTCTATTGTTGCATCTATCATTGTCACTGAGGCACATTTAGGCATGTTGCATTGAAACAATCTAACTAGGAAACACTACCATAAGCTCAAACACACAGACCCTCATTCATTTACTGTTCAGTTATTAAGACCCTATTACATTCTCAGCGCTTTAAAAGATAGGATTCAGTAAGCAAGAGGTGCTCTTTCACCACTACTTATAATGCAGTTGCAACATTGATTTTGGTTTAGAAGATGTAAGGTTGTCCTCTATGACTCTGAATTTCTATCTCTGACCTTGCTATAAATACATTTTTGTCATTTTTTTTTTCTGGGTCGCAGCCTTTTCAAGTTGGAGTAGTATAAAACTTAATTAGTGGACAAAATTTTCAAACAGCAAATATTTAATGTATAACAAGTTTGATAATGTCACCCTCCCACTTAGACTTTTTCAGTGGCTCCCAATCTCTCTAGGATAAAATATAAACTCTTTGGCATGTCATAGAAGGTCAATCGTGATATTTCCTGAGCCTGTCTCTCTAACTTCTTTGAACTCTACCTTCTCCTGCACTTTCCTCTGTCCAGTTATATGGGCTTCTTCTTCACTTGCATTGTTCATAACGGTCCCTTTTCTTCTCATTCTGGGTTATGCTTTGTTCCCTCTCCCTTGGTAGCTCTTCTCTTTCTTGTCCTAGATAACTCTTACATGACCTTCAAGATGGTGTTATTGAAACATCTCTGAGAAACATTTTTTTATTTCCAAGGCTGAGTTCAGGGCTCCTCCTACTTGCTTTTATAACAATCTGTATTTATTTTTATTCCAGTTCCTCCCATGCTTTTACTATCTGGGATTAATTTATCCCTTGCAGTAGACAGTTTCTTGAAGCCAGTAGCCATGTTTTAATCTTAATATCCCTACCACTTTGCTCCATACCTATATTATGTAACTTTGAAATGATTCCAAACACCCACATAATTTGCAACATGAGGGATGTATATTTTGCTGTAATAGAACTTGGAGTGCATTCCTCCTCTTCTGGAGAATGGGACATCTTATCAGACTCCACATGTATGAACATGGAATATACTTCCCCCCGCCCTTGGGAATGTGATATCACACTTTAATCAGACACCATATGTGAGCTACTGACCTCAACTACTGGACTTCAAACACGGTAAACTCAGAAGTTTGGCAGACACTGTAAGAGCTGAGGCCATGACAGGCTGCACTTTCAGCTGCCTTGCCAAGACTCACAGGTTAGGCAGCCACAGCACCACACCTTGTTAGCCTTTGAAGTTATCTCCAAAGCCTGGCCTGGCAGCACCAACACCACCCTCCAGCTTTAGGTTCATCATGGATATCTGCTGTGTTGGATGCCAGCTCTCCTGAGAAACCTTTCATATAAAGATACACCTTAACCTTTAATTGGACTTTACTTTCCACAGAGGTCGGCTTCCATCCTAATTGATTAGCTAGAGTTTAATAGCTTTGGAACTCACTGTCTGGAGATGTACCTCGTCTATCAAAATCAAATGAATTCCCTGTGAGTTTGTTCTCATTGTTCTCCCCCTCTTTAAGCACTGGGAACCTAACAAAAGATTCTCTTTGTATTAAAATAAACCATCTGTTTCATGAAATCGTACTTTGATCATCTCCTTATTTTAACCATACAAAAACAACCCGGCACCTGGGAGCTGTTCAGTACGTGTTTGCTGAATGAAGTGATGAGTGAATGAGTGAACACACTCCCCTATGGCATCTTGCCCTCCGGGACTTTAGTATTTCTTGTCTCCTTCCCTCCCAGTCCCTTTTAGTTCACTCTTCACTAAGTCAAATTGAGGAAAACGTCTCCCGGCACCCATGTGTGGTGCAGTTGTCCTTACAGGGCAATGTTCAGGAGACTCATGTGTGCCTTGGCATTAGCCTGCTCCCAGCTTGCCTTTTTGTAAGTCCTTCTTAGAAGAATGCTCTTTACTGCGTGACCTTATTCCTAGATAAGTAGAACAATGAGAGATGCAGTTCCTGTGTGAGTTCTTGCATCAATTCAGAGGTGAAAGTGGAGTGCTAGTGAGTTTTCACAACCCAGGCACCTGTCCCAAGTCTTCATAACTACAGATAACCTTGTTGCTGGCGCAACTTCCCAACAGCTACGTCTCCCATGAGATGATGGAGACAATTAAGAAATGGCTACTTTGGAAATAATTTTGATCCAAAGAAGGATTTGTTTGTAAATGAGAGGCATATGATGTGAGCCTGAGGAAACATGGCCATGTTATCTTAAAGCAATGTTATCTTAAAGCACCTCCATCTTTAGGAGGTGAAAGAAGTTTTCAAAGGGGCTTTATAAAATTTTGAATACTGCTAGGCACAGTGGGTCATGCCTATAATCCCAGCACTTTGGGAGGCCAAGGCAGAAGGAATCACTTGAGGCTGGGAGTTAAACACATGAGCAACTTCTGAGCAACATGGAAAAATCCTATCTATACAAAAAAAAAAAATTAGTTGCACATGGTGGCATGTGCCTGTGGTCCCGGCTACTCAGGAGGCTGAGATGGAAGGATTTCTTGTGCCCAGGAGGTCCAAGCTACAGTGAGTTGTGATTGCACCACTGTACTCCAGCTTGGGTGATAGAGTGAGACCCTGCCTCAAAAAAGAAAAAAATGTTGAACTCTATAAGTGACAGTGGGCATTCTAATGCTCTATATTTTGGTGCGATCTCACAACAAACCCAGGTGGTAGGTGTTGTAAGTATCAAAGAAATGATTTCATGAGTCTATGCCACAAAACTCCAGAGGAAAGAAAGTGGCGGAGACAGTCAAGGTCTTTGAAAGATTAAATTCTGCCTAGATCACTGCTTTTAACCTCAGCAAGTAAGAAAGGGACATGAAACCCAAAGAACCCACACAACATGGTAAGTCAGGTAATGCCCCAATGAGTACACCTTTTAAAATCTATATAAATTCTTTATAAATTTATAAATTTATATATATAGAAAATAAGAAATAAAATAACCACAGACAAATAAAACTTTAAAAAAATTATGTCAGGAAGAATCGGTAGCAAAAATAACTGAGACTTGCAAAGGAGTGCAAAGAACTGCAAAGGGCAATTTGATGTATGTTCAATGCAGTAATTCTCTATTACTACATAAAAACTCACTTCAAACACCCGTTTATTATCTTACAGCTTCCATGGCTTAACTAGGTCTGCTTATGACCTCACAAAGCTTCAATGAAGGCGTTGCAATCTCATTAGAGGTTGGAGTCCTCTTTCAAGCTCATGTGGTTGCTAGAGTTCATTTCCTTGCAGCTGTAGAATTCATGGTGGCTTGCTTTTTTCAGGGCCAGTGGGAGAGAGAGGATCTTTGCTGCTTTGAGTCTCTGAGCTCAGGGAAAGCCTAAATTCTCTTTGAAAGAGCTCTGTGGATGAGGTCAGGCCTTTCCAGAGCAAGCTTCTTTTCCATTGGCTCAAAATCAACTAGAGACCTTAATTACATCATCTGAAAAGTCCCTTCTGTTTTACCATATAAACACAATCATGCGAGTGACATCCCATCACTTTTGCATATTCTATTGGTTAGTAGCAGGTAACAGGTTCTGCCCACTCTCCAGGAGATGGGATTACCCATGGATGTGACTCACTGGGGGTCTCTGCAGGATGTGTTTGCCACATTTGGAGAGAGGAGACCTGGCTCCACTCACTAGAACAATTATCAGGCACACAGGACGTGGCAGGTACAGTGTTAGACATGGGGATTCTGAGGTGAGATCACTTATCACTTTCCTTGCCTTACTTGAGATAGTTTTTAGTTTAGTGCAAAATATAGGCCAGATATTTGGGGCCAATGAAGAGAAAACAAATCTCTGCCTCTTATTTTGTTTCTAACTTCTTATGAAATCATGGTGAGGGTGAATGATCTTCAAACTGAAAAGAAAAGACCTAGAGCAGGGAGTGAAGAGGAAGGCAGATAAAGGAATACTCTAGAAGCCCTTAACTATCCTGAATGCATCAATGATAATTTGCCTTATAAATATTGAGAGGTAACACCGTGCTGGCGGCCCTTGCTCGCTCTCAGCGGCTCCTCGGCCTCGATGTCCGCTCTGGCCATGCTTGAGGAGCCCTTCAGCCCTCTGCTACACTGTGGGAGCCCCTGTCTGGGCTGTCCAAGGCTGGAGCCAGCTCCCTCTGCTTGCTGGTAGGTGTGGAGGGAGAAGCGCCTACGGGAACTGGGGCTGCAGGCAGCGCTGGCGGGCCAGCGTGAGTTCAGGGAGTTCCGGGTGGGGGAGGGCTCAGGCGGCCCGAACTCCGAGCAGCATGCCAGCGCAGCTGGCCTGGGCAGTAAGGGGCTTAGCACCCTGGCCAGCAGCTGCAGAGGGTGCACTGGGTGACCCACCTAGGCAGCACTGGAATTCTCGCAGGGCCTCAGCTGCATCTCCGCAGGGCAGGGCTTGGGACCTGCAGTCCGCCATGCCCGAGCTCCCCCCACCCCCCACCCTGTGGTGGGTTCCCGGGCTGCCCGGAGCCTCCGTGAAGGCACCAACCCCTGCTCCGCGGAGACTGGTCCCACCAACTGCCCAAGGGCTGAGGAGTGCGGGCACCTGGCGGGACTGTCCAGCAGCTCCGCTGGCCTGGCACAGGATCCACTAGGGGAAGCCAGCTGGGCTCCTGAGTAGGGTGGAGACTTAGAGAACTTTTATATCCAGCTGGAGGATTGTACATGCACCAATCAGCACTCTGTATCTAGCTGGGGGGTTGGGGGGGGGGTTGTGGATGCACCAATCAGCACTCTATATCTAGCTAATCTGGTGGGGACTTGCAGAGCTTTTATGTCTAAGAGAGCTTTTATGTCTCCCTAAAAGACTGCAAATGCACCAATGAGCACTCTGTCTAGCTCAGGGATTGTAAATGCACCAGTCAGCACCCTGTCAAAACAGACCAATTAGCTCTCTGTAAAATGGGCCAATCAGCTCTCTGCAAAATGGACCAATCAGCAGGATGTGGGTGGGGTCAAATAAGGGAATAAAAGCAGGCTGCTGAAGCTGGCAGTGGCACCCTTCCACACTGTGGGAGGTTTGTTCTTTACAATAACTCTCAGTGCTGCTCATTCTTTGGGTGCTTGCTGCCTGTATGAGCTGTAACACTCACCACTAAGGTTTCCAGCTTCACTCCTGAAGCCAGCGAGACAACCAACCCACCAGAAGGAAGAAACTCGGAACACATCCAAACATCAGAAGGAGCAAACTCCGGCCACACCATCTTTAAGAACTGTAACACTCACCTCAAAGGTGTAAAGGTGTGTGTCTTCATTCTTGAAGTCAGTGAGATGAAGAACCCACCAATTCCGGACAGAATATCATTGAAGGTAGGGAGAAAACTTATAAATAAGGATGCTGAAGTGTTGTCACTGATCTTTGCGCAATCAAAAAAAGAAGTGCTGGAAGACTGAGCTAAGAAAATATTCTAATGAAAATGCATGCAGCAAATATTTTTGGGAAGAACTCTGTGTGTAGACAACAGATTCAAGCTCTGCAATTATGTTTGGTGGCCTGGGCAATCCGTGGAAATCATTTTTCTCCTATGCCAACTTCAAAGATCTGGACCTGATGCTTAAGAGTTGTCCCTGAGACACTGAGGGGGACACACATTCTTCTAAAAAGGATGTGGAAAAATATGGTTACACTTCTCTTTACTGAAAGCATACAGCACTATAGGAAATAAGATTACATTCCAGAAAACTGGAACAATCTCACTGAAGCTATTTATATGAACTAACGCACCTCCTTCTTTTCTCCTAGTTTTGATGCTAGGAATAAAGGGTGAGGGAGGGGAGGAGAGAGAAAGAGAGACACTAAAAGTTAAGGAGCTGATATTTATAACCAGTTTTGGAAGCAGATCTTAAGCCTTGCTGTCTTCATAATAGGCATTTTCAGACCCTGAATTGCAAGCTTAGCATTTTCCCAAGAATAACCTAACAGAGCTCTCAAGATAATTCCTCAAAGGCCAAGGACCTAAAATATCTGCCGCGTGTTCTTCTGTCTCTTTCCAGAGCAATCAGGGATCATTCTTCAGCGTCCTGAAGAGTGTTTTCTTTGCCGCTGCTTTGCAGGCAACACAAGCGCCGCGCAGCTGTGCTCCTACTAGGCCTCTGCGCGGAGCCACCTGACTTCCTGCCGGGAACTGAGCTCCCGCGCACCGCTACTCCGCAATCCAGAGAATTTGCTTCAGTTAGTGGAATTTGCAGCAATATGTCCCTTGAGTGTCCTTGTCCGAAATGATTTTTCTCTTTCTCTAGCCTTTCTGAGTCAGCTGTGTTTGGACTTGAAACGGAAGCTATGTGCAGCAGCCTCAGAGGTGTGACTGTGCCCAGAAGCAGCGCACACTTCATAGGGTTGCCGAAGGGAAAGCTGCTTTTAGTCCAGGAGTTAACCTCTTGGAATTCAGAATATCTGGGCTTTATCCAAGCCATGCATCCCTTTTCCCATCTAAAACCACCCACAACTTTAAAAAATATAAAATAGAATAAAATAAAGTAAAATCTGTTAGATTACCTTTCCCCTGATGAGCCTCCTTCCCTGTCATGGCAGAAGAGAAATAGCATAAAGTCTGAATTTGTTATCAAAGCAAGCAAAATCCTGTGATTTGAATGCTGCTCAACCTCAGCTTCTGTTACCCTCTTAAACAGAACTGGAGCAAGTTCAAAATCATATGTAGATCCCCAAATACATTCTATTCTCCTAGGGTCTGTGTAAAAGATCCCAGTTTTCTCAGGCATAAAAGTTTCTCCCTGCTTGCCTCGGCTGAGCTTCTGTTCATGTCTCCAACCTGACTTCAACACTAACCTCCGTGGTGGATGCTTCTCTTACCCTTTCAACTTCCCCAGACCACAAGCACTTTCTCTTCTTTGCCCTTGCACTTGTTATTTGGAATGTAACGATCTGCTTTCTTGTTTCCCGCCCCCATACAACAAAACTTTAAAAAAATTGTGGGAAAATGGAATTAAAAGATAAAATTTAAAAATATAAACTTTATTTCTCACCATAAGCTCCATCAAGTTCAAGACACTTTTGTGAATGATGATACAGTCATTTAGCCCATCCCTAAAGAACTGAGGGTCTTGGGAATTTAACCATGTCAATGCAGTCTTTTTTACATCGTTAACTGAAGAAAAAGGGATGCCCTTTACAGATTTTTTTTTTTTTTTTAAGATTAGGAAACAAAAAGAAATAAGAAGCCAAGTCAGGACTATAAGGCAGACGCCTAATGATTTCCCACTGAAACTCTTACAAAATTGCCCTCGTTTGATAAGAGGAATGAGCAGGAATATTATCATGATGGAAAAGGGCTCTCTGCTGAAGCTTTTCCTGGGTGTTTTTTGGCTAAACCTCTAGCTAACTTTCTCAAAACAGTCTCATAATAAGCAGATGTTATCATTCTTCGGCTCTCCAGAAAGTCAAAAAACAAAATGCTTGAGCATCCAAGAAAAAAGTCTGTGGCAGTGACCTTTGCTCTTGACTGGTTTGCTTTTGCTTTGACTGGACAACTGCCACCTTTTGGTAGCCATTGCTTTGATTGTGCTTTGTCTTCAGGATTGTACTAGTAAAGCTGTGTTCTGTCTCCTATTACAATTCTTCAAAGAAATATTTCAAAGAAATACTTGATCCCACTTGTTTTAAAATTTCCATTGAAAGCTCTATTCTTGTCTGAAACTAATCTGGGTGCCACAGTTTTGGCATCCATCACATGGAAATTTTGCTCAACTTTAATTTGTCAGAATTGTGCAAGCTGAACCACCTGAAATGCCTATGATGTTGACTATTTTCTGTGTTGATTGTTTATCCTCTTCAATGAAGGCATGAACAAGATTAATTTTTTCCTTGCAATTGATGTGGATGGTCTGCGGCCACAGTCTTCATCTTCAACATCCACTTGTCCCTTCTTAAAATAAGTTATCCATTTGTAAACTGTTTATTTCTTTGGAACATTGTCCCCATACACTTTTCATAAGGCATCAATGACTTCACCATTCTTCCACCTAAGCTTCACCACAAATTTGATGTTTATTCTTGCTTCAAATTGTAGCACTATTTATGTTTCTCTGATAGAGGCACTTCTCAAACTCATGTCTCATCCTTCGTGGTGCCTCAAACTAGACTCTGTTCAGACATGTTATAACAAGATAGTACAAGATCATTTTGGTATAAAAAAATGAAAATCTATGTAGTTTTTTCATAATACACATTTTCCATAATCCATTTGAAGACCTCTCATATTTAAGCACAATGAGAAGTGGCACCTTATCTTTATAACCAAATCCATAAGTACTTTTACTTAGCAATAAATATTTATTAAATGAATGATGAATGATCTTTACCTCATGTACAAAATATCATAGGGAGGCCATAGAAGGTGGAAAATTTCCAGTCGTCATACAAAATATTTCTCTTTGAACTCCATAGACTGATGACTGTTATCTTGAGAAAAGCAAACCTTGAAAATCTTATTGTTATTTTACCAGTGTTAGCCACAAGATCTTGGTATGTAACTAAGGCATGAGACAGATCTTATACTTTTAGAGGCATATACTGACAGATCTTGTACTTTTAGAGGCAATTCCTGAGAATAATTTAGAATTAAGAATATGTATAATATGGACTCTAGGTATGACTATGAAAATCATTGAGAAGCAGTTTATAATTGAAGCAGTAGAAAACATGAAGCCAGATAAGGTTTTGCAAAAAGGAATTGAGATATTTTAAGTTGTGTTTGTGGCAAATTTACCAGGGAGTGACTTTGGAAAGTGGCCTATTCCTTTTTTCCTCCCAGTGTGGAAATTCCTTTCACTTCATCACTGACGTAGGACCGCTTAGCTTCTATTTAAACAATTATAGTAACCAGGAGCTTAGGATTTTATAAGAAATAGCTCTGATTGTAAATATACTTTTTTTTTTTCATATTTACTTGACCACTTTCTACCTACAACTTCTGCCTATTTGCTGTAATTTTGAGTCTTGGAAACTACAAAGATGAATCAGCTTTACATGTTGGGTGAGGGCAGTGATTGGCTTTACTTCAAAGTCTTCCTTGTTTCTGGCAAAATATCCTGGTTAACTTGTGTAGACTCTCACTAACAGACTCTTACTAATTTGTCAAAGACCTCTTTAAAATATGTATATCTTACCTTGTATATTCTAAACTTCATAGACTAAAATACAGCTCTCGTTACTTTTACTCTAAAATTCTATTATTTATTAAAACTTGATATGAAATTTACCTTTACATTTTGGTTGCATTTATTATTTCATGTTTTCATTATGGCCCATGAAAAAAATCCAGAATTATAATTTAAACTGCTGCTCAATTAGGACTCACTAGATCTTCATTTATGCATTTAAAATTTAGAGTAATATCTTTATCTGCTTTAATATCTGTTTTGTTATCTTCATCATAGCTATTCTATCAATCGAAATGATCTTGAAACTTGATTCTGTCAACCTTCATAATAACTTTTCATGATAGCTTTGTTTGGTACATGAATTTGATAAAATTATCTTCTAATCATATGTCATCATCCAGTTCCCTTTACCAATCATTTTCAAGCCCTCAATATGAGCTAAACACTGAAGGGATGAAAATTAAGTAAGTAGGGGAGGCCAAATGATTTCTTCCCAGGAGTATAAAATGACTCTGGGGAATAGTCATTTTGTAAGTAAACACAACCCAAAGTGCTACTGTATACCTTAGTGGAACATGAACAAGATCTGGGGGAGTGTAGAAAAGGCAGAGTTTCTTTCCCCTATAGGGTCAGAAAAAAATGTTGTGGAGAAGGTGGCATTTGAAGTTAAAGGTCATAAATGTTGAATAGAATTTCACCAACGTGGGACCACTATATAAATGATATTATAGACCAGGAGAATATCATATAGCAAGGATGCAGGGATGGATAAATTCAGGACATTTTGGGGCATGAAGTGGTGTGAGGAAGCTAAGGGCCCATGGATAGAATAGAGCACAAGATAAGAAGGATTATGTACTAGAGCCAGATGGTTGGGGCTTGAAAGCATGCAAAGGAACTTAGGGTTGTGCTAGACCCTTGGAAGCCACTAAAGACTTTAGAGCAGGAAAGTGATATAATTAGATTTGGTTTTAGAAAGACTATTGGCTCTGTGTGGTATATACTGAAGCTAGAAAACCAAGAGGAGAGTTCAGGGGCTGTAGCAATAATAATAGTAACTATAAGTAATATTGAAATGACATTTATAATTTATATGTTGCTTTTACATGTGATCACATCGTTTAATGTCAAAGTTCATGTGAAGTAGCACTGTGCTAATAGGCATGAAAAAAGGATGAATTTGATGCCATGGAAGAGGGGTAGAATAGAGAGAACTTGGCAACTAATTATATGTGGAATACTAAGAAGAAAGCAAGTTGCAGGTTACTCTGGGGTTTCTAAACAAGTAGCCTGGAAGGAGCAGGCACACTCAAATGGAATATGTGAGAAGAGTGTAATGAAGGATATTTACAAAGATGAGGGCAGAGATAAGGGGAACCTACAGAGGAGAGTGCTGCTTGCCAGAGACATTACCATAACTAGGCCTGAAGGAGCAAGGCAAGGGAGTGGTTACCTGAGTAGTTGCCTGAGTGATTACCAGCCCCTCAACCCCAACAGGAGCTGTGGACTTTAGTAGAAGAATGTAGCCAGCCCAGGTTTACCCTGAAGGCAGAGATGTAAGGAAGTGAACACGTCAACCCCACTGTTGCCCTGCTGCTGTTGCTTATTGGCTGATATCAACCAGAAGCCAGGGGACAAGGAGGTTGGCTGGCCATGCTCCTCTATCCTGTATCCATATAAACCCCAAACCCCAGGTTCCATGAGCACACGAGTACACGAGCAGATGAGGAGATGAGCAGAAGAAGAGCAGAAGAATGGCAGAATGGTGTGACAGAGAGAAGAGAAGGAGCATCTGAATGCTGAGAGGAGTTCAGCTGGGAGCATTCAGAGAGGAGATCACCCACATTGGATGGCCAAGCTCAGGGGAAAGATCATCTTCCCACTCCATCCCCTTCCCAGCTCCCTGTCCATCCCACTGAGAACCACTTCCACCACTCAATAAAACACCCATATTCATCCTTCAAGACCATGTGTGACCTGATTTTTCCTGGACACTGGAAAAGAGCTCAAGATATAGAAAGCTGTCACACTGCCCCTCTGCCCTTATGAAAAGACAGAGGGTCCACTGAGCAGTTTAACACTTAAGCTGTCTGTGGATGGCAAGGTTAAAAGAGTGCACTGTAACACACACCCACTTCGGCTTCTGGAGTTGCAAGCACCCACCCCTTGACACTGCCATGGGGCTAGAACCCAGGGGCACTCACCCTGGCTCCTGCACATGCCCATCTGTGTGCTCTCACCTCCCATAAGGGATTTGAGCATGCAGCACAGTGGCCAGATGAGCCACACCCCTGTCACACATCCTGTGAGGGGTGTCAGGGAACCTTCCTGTTTCACTGCCACCATTCATTATGTCAGAATTGTTGGTAAGAATTTATTGACTAAGACAAGGCTTGTGAAACAACTAGACATGCCTTCCAGCTTGTGTCATTGTTGCCCATCCATTGCTAATTTTGTGGACGCATCAACATTGCGTAGGTAGTTGTGTCACAATCTGAGAATCCCCCTAAGTGTATGTTTTCTTCTCTCCAAAAGTACTTTGTCACAAAATTTGTGGAATCAACATAATGACATGCCCATTGTCCATGGAAATTCCAAAACCAAGTAAATTTGTGAAGACAAAGCAAAATAGTTAACCTGATGTAATCTCTTAGTGAATGCTTTTGCATTCTGACTGAAATCCAGATTTTTTTTACATGAGCACAAGCTCCCTGTTTCATGTTAGTCCTTTTATGGAGAACTAATATCAAACCTGTCAGTTTACAGTTTTTTGTGTCTTTTCATTTATTAGAGATAGAAAGACAAAGTGACAGACAGACACACATGCACACCCACATCACAGAAAAGAGAGATAAAAAAGGGAGCCTATAAAAATTAATGTTCAAATGATGTAAATTGGCCAAGAACATATATCTTTCAGGATATTGATCTATTCATTATTCCAGCATAGATGGAAGCCACTAAACTTAATTAATGCAGCACACAACTTTAAATCCTCTGAGAATTACCCACTGTCTCATGCTCCTTTTGATTCACATACCTGAGAATTTCTTCTCCACCATCACCATTTCCTTTAAAGCCATCACACAAAAGTATTGTTGTAAGTAGTGTAGCTGCCTTCATTTGCCTATGACCCTATTAGTTTCCACATCTATATTACAGGATTTTTGTAAAAAGAAATGATGTCCTGGTCACTTCAGTTGGTGTTTAGTAATGATTGTTGAATGGATAAATGAATGAATGAATGAACAGATGAAAGAATGGTGGAGGAAATGGTAAAAAATGGCTTCAGTTTTGTTTCTTTGTGTATCCTTGGAACTAATTTCCCTCTTCCATTTATAATAATGCTCTATACTTTCATCTGTCATTCACATCTTTTCATAGCTACTCTGTGGTAAATGAGATTTTGTTAGTGGCCATAAAACAGTTGAAATCTGCAATTTCATTAGGCATTCAATTTCCACCATAAAACTTAATGACTAAGCAGATGAACATAGAGATGATTTTGTAAGGATAAAGTGCACAGACATACACATCATAATTGCAAGGCTACTGTACGGCTTAAGCAATTCAGACAAGCCAGCTGCTCTGAAAAGAAACAAGTATGCCTTCCTGACAGCTTTTATCAGCTAAATTGTGCTTACAGCTCTCTTTCAATGCACACTTGATTTTGATTGGGATATTCTAAGTATATCATGTGGTAAAATCACATGGCCCCATAGCATTCTATCTTTTCAAAAAGCACTATGCTTGTTGATTAGTCCAATTATATATCTCCCTTTGCAATTCCCAAATTTATCTCCATTTCACAGATGGAGAAACTAAGGCAAAGTCAATTTAAGTAATATGACAAGTTGTTACCGTATTAGGATTACATCTAATACAAGAAGTATGTGCTTATATTACATCAGTAGTGAAATGTTGCTAATTCAATTTATGTAAACTGATAATAGTTCTTGTGAAAGTATCACAAGGCAGGTACTCTCACAGAGTGTTAATGCAAGCATACATTAGTACAGCCTTTTTGAAAGACCACTTGGCAATACGTGTTGGTGGCAATATGTGTTGGTGGCAATACAAATATTCATATGCCCCAACGGTGTAATTAAAGTTCTAGGAATCCAACCTGAGATAAGAATCCTTGATATTTTCAAGGATTCATGCACAAATACAGTATTATTTTTGGGCCCCTATCACAATGTTGGGCATATGACAAGTGCTTTGCATTATCTCACTTAGTGTACATCTTTCTCATATGACACAGGCATTCTTCCCATCATTCACATAAGCAAGAGACTTGAAAAAAAATGAAGCAACAACAATAAAAGCATCAAGTAAGAATCCATAGCCACTTGGCTGCTGGACAGAATTAGAATCCAACATTATTGATTACAGAACATTTAGAAATTAAATTCTCAATATTATAATATATGAAAACTATAGACTTATGTTAGAAAATTATCAATGGACAGGCACAGTGACTCATGCCTGTAATTCCAGCACTTTGAGAGGCAGAGGCAGGTGAATAATCTCAGCCCAGGAGTTGGAGACCAGCCTGGCAACATGGAGAAACCATGTCTACAAACAAAAAACAAAAAACAAAAAAACAAAAAGTAGCCAGGTGTGATAGCACGCACTGTAGTCCCAACTACTAGGGAGGCTGAGGTGAGAGGATCACCTAAGCCCAGGAAGTCAAAGCTGCAGTGAGCTAAGAATGTGCCACTGCACTTCAGCCTGGGTGACAGAGCAAGAGCCTGTCTAAAAAATTTAAAAAATAAAAAAGAATAGAAAAAGAAAATGAGTAATGACTAAAATGATGCTTTAAGTAATTTTAGTGATGTTTATTTGTGATTTGCACCTTAAATATTTACTGAGAACCTATCTTTTAATATGTATTTTCTAGATACTAGGTATATACATATATGAATCTAGAGATTAGGCAATAATATGGACAGGAAGTAGGGAAATACTGGGTAAAAGAGGGTGGTTCACTGGCACAGGCCCCGATCTCAAGCCTGGAAACCTGTGGCCCTAAATGGGAACAGACACTCCTGTTTTTGCACTCAAATGTTGCCTTTTGGCCTGCCATGCTCCCCATCCTGTACCCATATAACCCCCAAACTCCAGCCTCCACAAGCAGAAGAACAGAGGACAGAAGAGCAACAGAGTGGCAGAGAAGGAGAGAGGAGAATGAGTGTCTGAACACTGAGAGGGGTTCAGCTAGGGATGGTTGGAGAGGACATTGGCTGCAGGATGGTTGAACTCCAAGAGATCATTTTCCCACTTCATCCTCTTTCCAGCTCCCCATCTATCCCTCTGAAAGCCACCTCCATCAAACAAAATTCCCTGCATTTACCATCCTTCAATTTCTCTGTGTGTCCTGATTCTTTCTGAACACTGGACAAGGACCTGGGTATTGGGGGAACCCACCCCCAATATTTCAATGTAGGTTCTTTCTATATTCCCTGAGGGTCGGCCGGCTGAGAAATAAAGAGAAAGAGTACAAAGAGAGGAATTTTACAGCTGGGCCTCCAAGGGTGATATCACATATTGATAGGACCAGGATGCCCACCTGAGCTGCAAAACCAGCAAGTTTTTTTAAGGATTTCAAAAGGGGAGGGGGTGTAAGAACAGGGAGAAGGTCACAAAGATCATATGCTTCAAAGGGCAAAAAGGACAACAACGATCACATGCCTCTGAGGCCAATAAAGTTCACAAGCCAAAAGGCAAAGCAAAGATCACAAGGCAAAGGGCGAAATCAAAAACTCCTGATAAGGGTCTATGTTCAGCTGTGCATGTATTGTCTTGATAAACATCTTAAACAACATAAACCAGGGTTCAAAAGCAGATAACTTGTCTGACCTCCAATTCAGCAGGGTGGGGTTTTTTCCCCACCCTAATAAGCCTGAGGGTACTGCAGGAGACCAGGACGTATTTCAGTCCTTATCTCAACCGCATAAGACAGACACTCCCAGAGCAGCCATTTATAGACCTCTCCCCAGAATGCATTCCTTTCCCAGGGTCTTAATCATTAATATTCCTTGCTAGGAAAAGCATTCAGCAATATCTTCCCTACTTGCACATCCGTTTATAGGCTTTCTGCAGGAAGAAAAATATGGCTGTATTCTGCCTGACCCTGCAGGCAGTCAGACCTTAGGGTTGTCTTCCCTTTTTCCTTGAAAATAGCTGTTATTTTGTTCTTTTTCAACATGCACTGATTTCATATTGTTCAAACACACATATTTTACAATCAATTTGTACAGATAACACAATAGTGGTCCTGAGGTGGTGTACATTCTCAGCTTATGAAGATAACAGGATTAAGAGATTAAAGACCGGCATAAGAAATTATAAAAGTATTAATTTTGGGAACTGATAAATGTCCATATTAAAATGAAATCTTCACAGTTTATGTTCAGAGATTGCAATAAAGACAGGCATAAGAAATTATAAAAGTATTAATTTTGGGAACTGATATATATCCACATTAAAATGAAATCTTCACAATTTATGTTCCTCTGCTGCGGCTCCAGCCAGTCCCTCTGTTTGGGACTTACAATATTATTGTTTGGGACTTACAATATTATTGTGTGGGAGTCTACATCTCTTTGTAGGTCTCTAATAACTTGCTTTATGAATCTGGGTGCTCCTGTGTTGGGTGCATGTATATTTAGGATAGTAAAGTTTTTCGTTGAATTGAATGCTTTACCATTTTGCAGTGCTTTAGAATTGAATCTTTTACCATTTTGAATTTTTTACCATTTTGTAATCTTCACTTTGTCTTTAGTGATAGTTATTGGTTGAAAGTCTGATTTGTCTGAAATTAGGATTGTAACCCTTGCTTTTTTCTTCTTTCCATTTGCTTCATAGATTTTTTTCCCATCCCTTTATTTTGAGTCTATGTGTGCCATTGCACGTGAGCTTGGTCTCTTGAAGACAGCACACTATGGCATCTGGCTTCTATATCCAGCTTGCCACTCTGTACCTTTTATTTGGAGCATTTAGGCTGTTCACATGTAAGGTTAGTATTGCTATGTATTGATTTGATTTTGTCATCATGCTCTTAGCTGGTTCTTATGCAGGCTTGTTTGTGTGGTTGCTTTATGGTGTCACTGGTCTGTGTACTTAGGTGTACTTTTGTAGAGGCTGGTAATGGTCTTTCTTTTCCACATTTAGTGCTTCTTTCAGGAGCTCTTGTAAGGCAGGTCTGGTGGTAACAAGTTCCCTCAGTATTTGCTTGTCTGAAAAGGACCTTATTTTCATTCTGTTATGAAGCTTAGTTTGACCAGATGTAAAATTCTTGGTTGGAATTTCTTTTATTTATTAATGTTGAATATTGACCCTGAATCTCTTCTGGCTTGTACAATTTCTGCTGGGAGGTTCACGGCTAGTTTTATGAGCTTCCCTTTGTAGGTGACCTGTCTTTCTCTCTAGTTGCTATTAACATTTTTTCTTTTAGTTTGAGCTTGGGCAATGTGATGCTTTTGTGTCTTGGGGATGATCTTGTGAATTATTTTTCAGGGGTTTTCTACATTTCCTGAATTTGAATGTTGGCCACTCTAGCTAGGTTGGGGAACTTCTTATGGATGATATCCTGAAGTATGTTTTCTAAGTTGCTTTCATTCTCCTGATCTCTTTCAGAGATGCCAAAGAGTCATAGATTTGGACTCTTTATACAGTTCCATATTTCATGGAGGTTTTGTTCATTCCTTTTCATTCTTTTTTTAAAATTCTTGTCTGTCTTATTTCAGAAGGTCAGACTTCAAGCTCTGAAATTATTTCCTCAGCTTGGTCTGTTCTGCTGATAATGCTTGTGGTTGCATTATAAAATTCTTGTAGAGCATTTTTCAGCTCTATCAGTTTGGTTATTTATTTTCCTTTACTGGCTATTTTGTCTGTCAACTCCTGTATCTTTATATTGTGACTCTTAGCTTCCTTAGATTGGATTTCAGTATTCTCCTGGATCTTAATTATCTTCACTCTTATCCATATTCTGAATTATCTTTCTGTCATTTCAGCCATTTTAGTCTGGTTATTAACCCTTGCTGGAGAACTAGTGTTGATTGGTGGAAAGATGGCACCAGAACTTTTTGAGTTGTCAGAGTTCTTGCACTGTTTTTTTTCTTCTCACCTTTATGAGTTGATGCCCCTTCAATCTTTGAAGTTGCTGTCTTTTGAATTTTTTTTTCTTCTTTTATTGTATTTGATGCCCTTGAAGGTAGAGTTGTGATATAAGGTAGATTGACTGTCTTCATTTTTGGAAGATTTTAGTGACCAAGGCTCAGCTCAGTACTCCAGGACTTCATGTTTTAACTCTGGGAGACTGGTATTGGCCTGCTTTGTTCTCTGGCCCCTCGATGTTAACAATCTGTTGCAATAGAAAAGTCAAGGTGCTCCGAGACTGTTGTTCACAACATTCCAATTGGCAATGTCACTCAAAGCATATCTTAGGTGGTGGCAGTGGGATCCATCCTTGTTTGCACATGCCAGTATCAGCTGCATCTGCAGCATGGTGGGGTAAACCCTTGTCAGTTGCAATAGGGTGCTAGCAGGTGCCAGGGTGCCAGCCTCCATGTGGGCATTTGTAGCAGCAGCTGGCATTAACAGCATAGCATCTGTGCCAGTATTCACAGAAGCAGTAGGCCTTCATGTATGCATTTGTAGCAATGGCTGGTATTGAAAGTGTGGCTGGGGGGACATTCCATCCGCATGCTGGTGACTATGCATGTTCATGAAGGTAGTGGTTTCAGCATGAGAGCAGGACTTAGGTGGGTGCAGGACTGCGTGTGCTCTCTGTGCACATTCCTGTAGGTGTCAGTGGCCATTCAGGGCAGGGCAGGTCCTCTTTTCTTCATGCATAGTGGCATGGCAGGGTGAAGATGTGCATGTGTACTGGCAGGGAAGGGAAGGCATGGTTTATACTTGCACATACACGCTGGCAATGTCGGGGGGGGGTGGCTGTGGGCAAGTGCATGCAGGCAAAGCAGCACAGTGGAGACTGCAGTGGGAGGAGGGTGCAGGCTAGCTGCTGCATGTACATTGGGGCTGCTCTGCTGGAGCACTCTGCTAGTCAGGTGTGGTCCACCATCATGGGAGCTATGATGCAGACCGCTAGGAGGTATCTGGGAGCTGAACCACAAGCAGGCATGGCTGGGATGGGGCCCTAGGAGTATCCAGCAGACTGAGAGGTGATCAGGTTGGACTGGCCCAGTCTCATAGGCAAGATTTCTCTGTGGAGTTTGGTCTGACAGTTCCCCTAGAGCTAATGTCTCCTATGGGAGTGAGTCAAGCCTAGGGAAAGGAGTGACCCTGGCCATGCTCCTCTATAGATGCTCCCACACTAAACACTCTGGGTTCTGCTCTGGCTGGAGTTCTTCCCCTACCACTTCTCCAAGCAGATCTTACTGCCAATTTAAGTGTCCATGGTGGTCAAGCGGTCTCCTCCTGCCAAGATTCCAGAGGCCCATGGCAAGAGCAGGTTTCTCCTTGCCTGTTCAACACACCCCCTCCCCAGGAGTTGTTAGGGCCCAGGAATGTGTCCTGGTGTACAGTAGCAACATTCCCAGTTTTCTCCTACTTTAGTCCAGCATCTGTGTATTCACTCCATCTATTCTCAATGCCTTCCCTCTGAAGATCTGCTTAGAGTGCACCAGTCTTCCCAGTGCCCCATTCCTTGGTGGGAGATGTTCCTCCTGTCTGTGTCTAGTCAGCCATCTTGCCTCTTCTGTACACTTTCTTGTTTTTTGTTTTGTGTTTGTTTGTGTGTGTTTTGTAAGATAAAATCCAATTGTTCTTTCACCATCTTTTGAGAAAATTATGTTTCTTCCATTTAATTTTATTGGCATTTTTGTCAAAAATTATTGACCATGTCTGTGCCAGTCTATTTCTGGACTCTCTTTTCTGTTTCATGTATTTATTTGTCAATCTTTATGCCAATGACACAATGTCTTGATTATAGTAGTTTTATGCTAACTCTTATAATGATGTAGCGTAACTCCTCCAAATTTATTCTTTTTCAATGTTTGTTTTGGCTATCCTAAAGTCTTTGCATTTTTATATAAGTTGTAGAAAAATCTTGTCAGTTTCTATGAAAAAAAGTGACTTCTGGGATATTCCTTGAAATTGTGTTATATCTATAGATCATTTTGGAGAGAAGTGACATCTTAAAAATATTGAGTCTTCTTATCCATGAACATGGTATAGATCTCCATTTATTTAGGCCTTCTGTTATTTCTCTTAGTAGTGTTTTTCAGTTTTTAGTGTGTAGAAATTACATATATTTTATTAGATTATTAGATTTGTCCCTAAGCATTACCTATTTTTATGCTGTTGTAAATGGTGTTGTTTGAAAATACTATGAGCCCTGTATAAGTTCTGGGAATTATTCTCTCTACTTCTTCTGGGTAACTGTTTCCCTGGCCTCAGATAGTTTTCTCACAAATGTGCTGATTAGTGCTTGGTGAATAACTCCAGGGGACTTGCTGTTGATCTCTGGAGTTCTCTCTCTAGGGAGTTCTCTCATTTCTGGTAATCTTCCCTGTGATATATAGTCGACCTGGAATAACCACTTCCTCTCCACTCCCAACTCCTTCTCCTCAACTGAAGCAGATCTCTGGGTTTCTCCTGGGATGTTTTCCCTAAATTCATTGGAATCTCTCTCCAGAGAGCAAGGTGGACAATCTTAATGTTCACTTTATTTGTTTCCTCTCTTTCAGGGTTCACTGCCCTGTGCTGCCTGATATCCAATGTTTGAAAGTTGTTGTTTAATACATTTTGTCTTTTTGTTGTTATTTTAGCTGAAAGGGTAAAAGCAGTCTCTTCATCTCAGTCAGAAGCAGAACTCCTCTTTGCTCATTCCTCAATACCCCATTTGAGGATCACCCTTCTCTGTAAAGAATGCTTTGATAACCACTGTGGTTGGCAAAATAATGTCTTCCAATGATATCTATGCCCTGATCATCAGAACCTGTGTATATGTTACTTTGCATAGGAAAGGGGACTTTGCCAATTTAATAAGGTTAAGAATCTTGAGAAGGAAATATTATCCTGGATAATTCAAGTGGGCTCAATCAAATCACAAATTTTTTAAAACTTATGGACCTTTCATAGCTGCAAAGATAAGACAGACGGCAAAGTGAAAGTATGTTATCTGATGTTGATAGCTCTGGCTTTTAAAAATGTCAAAAGGAGTCCAGAAGCCAAAGAATGCAGGTGGACTCCAGATCTAGAAAATGCAAGACCTAGTTCTTCTCTAGAGTTTCCATAAAGGAACACAGTTCTGTGACACTTTGAGTTAGCCCAGTGAGACCTATGTTGGACTTCTGACCTACAGAGCTAAGATAATAAGTTTATGTTGGTTTAAGTTCCTAAGTTTGTAGTGATTTGTTTCAACAGCAACAGAAAACTAATATATTTCCAGATAATTTTAAATTTTAAAATGGGAAACTTCAAAAATATATAATAAATTATAGTTTTTCATATGAATAATCCACCTTATACTGCCACTATATCAGTATCCTTTGCCAAAATATTCTGTTATACATATGTTTTCAACTGAGGTTTCAAAAACTCTAATTCCAGGCTTACATTTTATCACTAGTGTTCTACTTTTATTAATTTCTCAGCCATTTGTCATTTATTTGCCACTCATGCTATCCCCTTGGTGACAATTTTGGTATATGGGATATCATTGTGTTCCTTCCACTGTACCACCATAATAATAGTTTTTACTTAGGGGAATAGTTTGTGTCCCCCCAAAAATCAGACTAATTTAGAAATCAGAGTTTTGGGAGTATAGTCCTCATGTTATTAGTGTATCACTTTAGGCAGTTTCACTCTAATTTACAAAAATCATGTTTATTTGCTTTGGAGACAATATTTACTGTTCTTCAGCCCTACTGCGGGTGGAGGTAGAGAAAAGATTAAACATCCTTTTGTTATTGGATTTTTTTTTAATTTGACAACGAAAGATTCATAGAGAAGGAAAGGATTTTACATAGAGACCAGGAATTTTAATATTAATCAGCATACAAAAAAATACTATATATGAAGAATACTTTTGAAATTGAAGTGAATTTTACAAATACTAAAATGCTAGATTTAAGTGTACAATTGCTTAAGTTTGGTCAACTATGTACAGCCGTGTAATCACCACTTGAATCAAGATATAGGACAACCCCATGCCCAGAGAAAACTCACTAGTGGTACTTCTTACAGTCTATTCCTACCTCTGCACAGGCAAACACTGTTCTGACTTTCATCACAATAGTTTAGTTTTGGCTGTTCTTTATGTGGGAATGGGGGAATTATGCAGTATGGGCTTTTTTGTGTATAGCCTCTTTCATAAAACATAATGTTTTTGAGATTTATCATCATTCATAATACTGTGGCATGTATCAATAGTTTATCCTTTGTAAAAATGAATTTTATTTTCTATATTTAAGGTATATAACAATGTTATCAGATATACATATAGACAGTAAAACATTACTATACTGAAGCAAATTAACATTTTTTCTTTTTGTGTGAATAGCAGCTAAAGTTACTCATTTAACCTGAATCCTAAATGAAATATAATTTTATTACCTATAGTCTCATGTTGTACAGTAGATCTCCAGACTTGTTCATCCTACATATCTGTTACATGGTATCCTCTGACCTATATCTCCTCATTTCCCCTTCCACCCCCCAACCCCTGGTAACCATCATTTTGTTCTTTCTCTGTATATTTATTTTTTTTGGCTCCACATATAAGTGAGATTATACAATAATTTTCATGTCTGCCTTATTTCACTTAGCATATTTCACTTAGCATATTTCACTTATTTCACTTAGCTCAACTACATTGTGACAAATGGAAAGATCTCATTCCTTTTTAGGACTGAATAATATTGAACAAATCAAGATATAGAACAGCTACATGCCCAAAGAAAACTCCTTTGTGCTTCTTTCAGTCTATTCCCATCTCTACACAGGCAAACATTTGATGCTGAACAAATAAAATACACACACACACACATACACACACAATTTCTTTGTCCATTTCTCTGTTACCAAACTCTTAGGTTGTTTTTGTATATTGGCTATTGTGAATAATACGGCAGTGAGCATGGGAGTGCAAATATCTTTACCAGGTGGTGATTTCAATTCCTTTGGATATATGCCCAGAATAGGGATTGCTGGGTCATTCCGAAGTTTGTTTTAAAATTTATTTAAGAAATATCATACTGTTTTCCATAATAGCTGTACCAACCTACAATCCCACCAACAGTGTACAAGAGTTTCCTTTCCTCCACACTCTCACCAACATTTATTAACCTTTTTATAGTAGTTATTATATTGGATGTAAAGTGGTATTTCATAGTGGTTTAAATTTTTATTTCCCTGATGATTAATGATGTTGAGCACATTTTCATATACCTGTTGATGATGTTTATATCTTCTTTGGAAAAATGTCTGTTAAGGTGTTTTGCTCATTTTTCATTGGGGTATTTGGATTTCTACTATTGAGTTGTATGAATTCTTTCTAAATTTTGGATATTAGCCCCTTATCAGATACATGGTTTATAATTTTTTCCCTGATTTGTAGGCTGCCATTTTATTTTGTTCACTTAATGGTGTCCCATAAGTCCTATAGGCTGTCTTCACTCTTTTTCATTCTTTTCCCCACTCTGATTCATTTCAAAAGACCTATCTTTAAGTTTACAGATTCTTTCTTTTTGCTTCATCTAACCTGCTATTGAAGCTCTCTATTGTTCTTTTTTATTTCACTGATTGGATTCTTCTTCTCCATTTTTTAAAAAATAATCTATCTCTTTGTTGAATTTCTCACTCAGACCATGAATTGTTTCTGATTTAATTGTCTATTTGTATTCTCTTGTATCTTTTAAGTTTCTTTCTTTTTCAAGTAATTCATACGTTTTTACTTTTAAAGGTTATTTACTAGAGAATTATTGTGCTCATTTGGTGGTATCATTTTTCCTAGCTTTTTCATTTTTCTCATGTCTCTGCATTGATGTCTGTGCATCTGGTGGTGCAGTCACCTCTTCCAAACTTTACACAGTGGCTTTTGTAGGAGATGTTCATTTGAAGAAGGGCCTGAGATTGTTGGTTGAGCAGGGTGCAGTGGCTCTGGTTCCATGTGATTGCAGTGGTGTAGTCTCCAGCAGCTTCTTCAGTTGTGATAATTGGTGATTCTGTGAATGCCTCTGTGGTCTAGGTTGCAGGAGTTTGTGGCAGTGATGGTGGCTCCATAGGTTATTAGGGCAAAGGCTTTAACCTATTAAGGTTAGATCCTCCTATTCTGGTCTTCCACACAGTGGGTCATCTCAGCTGAGGGGGGCTCTCTTGGTGTTGGATCTGACAGAGCACACAGGCAGCCATAGCAGCACTGGGATACAGGGAATACATGCTTAGAGCAGCTGTGTAGCTGGGTTCCTCAAATCAGAGTGTGTGACACTGTTATAAGACCCGGGATTCAAGACATAGGTTCTTTCCAAGGCATGAGTGGTGGTATTAGTCCATTTTCACATTGCTATAAAGAATTACCTGACATGCTAATTTATAAAGGAAAGAGGTTTAATTGACTCAGTTCCACATGGCTGGGAAGGCCTCAGGAAACTTAAAATCATGGCCAAAGGTGAAGGGGAAGCAAAGCATGTCTCACATGGTGGCAGGAGATAGAGATAGTGCAGAGGAAACTGCCCCTTTTATACCATCAGATCTTTTTTTTAATTTATTTATTTTTTATTATGCTTCAAGTTCTAGGGTATGTGTCCACAATGTGCACGTTTTTTACATATGTACACATGTGCCATGTTGGTGTGCTGCTCCTATTAACTCGTCATTTACATTAGGTATATCTCCTAATGCTATCTCTCCCCCCTCCCCCCACCCCACGACAGGCCCTGGCGTGTGATGTTCCCCTTGCTGTGTCCAAGTGTTCTCATTGTTCAGTTCCCACCTATGAGTGAGAACCTGGGGTGTTTGGTTTTCTCTTCTTGCGACAGTTTGCTCAGAATGATGGTTTCCAGCTGCATCCACGTCCCCACAAAGGACATGAACTCATCCTTCTTAATGGCTGTACAGTATTCCATGGTATATATATGTGCCACATTTTCTTAATCCAGTCTGTCATTGATGGACATTTGAATTGGTTCCAAGTCTTTGCTATTGCGAATAGTGCCACAATAAACATATGTGTGCATGTGTCTTTATAGCAGCATGATTTATAATCCTTTGGGTATATACCCAGTAATGGGATGACTGGGTCAAATGGTATTTCTAGTTCTAGATCTTTGAGGAATTGCCACACTGTCTTCCACAATGGTTGAACTAGTTTACAGTCCCACCAACAGTGTAAAAGTGCTCCTATGTCCCCACATCCTCTCCAGCACCTGTTGCTTCCTGACTTTTCAATGATCGCCATTCTAACTGATGTGTGATGGTATCTCATTGTGGTTTTGATTTGCATTTCTCTGATGGCCAGTGATGATGAGCATTTTTTCATGTGTCTGTTGGCTGCATAAATGTCTTCTTTTGAGAAGTCTTCCTTTGAGAAGTGTCTGTTCATATCCTTTGCCCATTTTTTGGTGGGGTTGTTTGTTTTTTTCTTGTAAATTTGTTTGAGTTCTTTGTAGGTTCTGGATAGTAGCCCTTTGTCAGATGAGTAGATTGCAAAAATTTTCTCCTATCCTGTAGGTTGCGTGTTCACTCTGATGTTAGTTTCTTTTGCTGTGCAGAAGCTCTTTAGTTTAATTAGATCTCATTTGTCAATTTTGGCTTTTGTTGCCATTGCTTTTGGTGTTTTAGACATGAAGTCCTTGCCCATACCTGTGCCTGAATGGTATTGCCTAGGTTTTCTTCTAGGGATTTTATGGTTTTAGGTCTAACATTTACATCTCTAATCCATCTTGAATTAATTTTCGTATAAGGTGTAAGGAAGGGATTCAGTTTCAGCTTTCTACATATGGCTAGCCAGTTTTCCCAGCACCATTTATTAAATAGGGAATCCTTTCCCCATTTCTTGTTTTTGTCAGGTTTGTCAAAGATCAGACAGTTTTAGATGTGTGTATACCATCAGATCTTATGAGAACTCTGTCACTATCATGAGAACAGCATGGGGGAAATCACTCTCAATGATCTAGTCACCTCCCACCTTGTCCCTCCCTCGACATGTGGAGATTACAATTCAAGATGAGATTTGGGTGGGGACACAGAGTCAATCCATATCAAGTGGATTCAGTTCTTCTACTAAGCTGGAATTTGTAGCTCTAAGGCATATCCCAGCATATTCCAACCCATGGAGCTGAGATGTAGCTGTGATTTTGACCATGGAGTGGGCAGGGCATTCTACTGGCACAGCTCTGGAGAAGAAAGGGGATTTTGGAAGCTGGGACCCTGGGGAGCACAGCACAGCTGCAATTTGAGATCCAAAACCAATAGGACACATTGTCAGCTCAAACTCCACAAGATGAGTACCACGTAGTGGTGACTCTATACCCTGGAATAGTGGGACATGACAGTAATGAAGCATCTGTGAGGCTGGGTGCAGCAGCAAGGACCCAAGAATGGCAAGACTCTGCTGTGGTTTGGGTCCTGGGAGGCTGGGAGCAGCATGGCAGTGACTCCACTCCCTAGAGAGATGGGGTACCTCAGCAGCTTAGACTGTAGGGGAAGAGGGGTTAATCCTGTTCCAGGTAGGTGGGGCACTGTGGCTGTTAGGCCTGGCGGATGGAGTGGCACAACTCAACCAAGGCTATGAGTACCTGGGATGCAAAGTGCCACATCTCCTCAACTCCAGAAAGTGTGTCTCTGATATAGGTCAAGAGAGCCTCCAGACCTCTTCAGACTGGGTTGCTGCATCAGCTGTAGTGCTGGAGGATGAAAGTGCTCCAGTTTTCTAAAGGCTCAGAGGCTCCCCAGCACTGCCTCACCTGGGGTGCTGGTGCAGGGATCAACAGCTCTAGTATGTCAGAGGCCTGAGTTCCCTGTGGGTTGGGGTCTTGCCTCATCTATGGCACTGGGGGTGTTCAGGACCCCTGGGTGAGGTCCCTGGAGGATATGGCACAACTTTATCTTGGCCCTGAAAGGAAGATACACCAGTGACTGAAATTGAGGTTGTGCAGCAACTCAGTAGTAGCTTGATCCTGGGGTAGGGCATAGCTGGAGCTTGGCTAAGAAATAGCACATTGTCATGTGGACATACTGTAGTGGCGACAAGCCTCAGGGATGAAGGGGTGAGGCAATGGCTATACCCCCACAGCAGGAAGCATTCTAGCAGTGTCTCTGATTCCAAGATGGTGCAGTGCAATAGCAGCACACTGAATGGTGGTGGTGGGGAACAGTGTTTGCTCCTTTTTTGGGGGGTGGCTGAGCATGTGGATTTTGGGGAGCTCCTTCAGTTGGGCTGAGAAACTGTCAGGACTGCAAGAGTTTCCAGTAGTGAAGACTGCAGTGTTCAAGGTGGTAATGGGGGCTGCTGGAGTCTTCTTTCTTACCTTTTCCCTACCCTCCTGATTCTGAGCTCATCCTGCTACTGTGAAGTGCAGGAATCCTTGGTTCTTGACTAACTTGGGAGAATGAATTCAGCCAAGGGACAATTAATAATGTAAGCAAAAGGTTTATTAAGGAGATAAAAGTACACTCCAAGAGAAGAGTGGGCTGACCCAGCTGGAAAGCAGCTCTGGCTTTGTGTGGCTGGAAAATAGCTCCAGGCTGATCCAGCGGGGAAAATAATAGCAGTGTTTACTTAAAGAGACAGTAAACTCTGAAAGATGAGACAGAGAAGGCTGCTCAATAGAATGAGCCAGCAGCAGCTAGTGCTGGGGGACTCTATGAGAATCTTTTTTTTTTTTTTTTTTTGTTATACTCGGCCATTGGAAGGTGTCACTTGCAATCATGTTTTAGACATTCCTCTTGGGCACACATGCTCTGTGATTGCACATACTAGTGAGATATATGTCACATGTCTCATTAGCATTTAAATTCTCTACCCAGGGGTGTGTGTTTTTTACTATTATAATGAGCAAAAGGCTACTTTAGGGTGAGTTATTGGAGGAATGTGCATGCTTGTCAGCAGGGAAAGTCTCTATCATGGTTACCTCCTGCTAGGGCCTGATAAGTCCCCTTGGGGGATACAGGAGCCCAATCACAAGGCCAGAAGTAGCCAGTGTAACCGTTGTCTCCTTTGTTAACTGTCAATGGGCAGCATCTCCTGGACTTCCTTCCCCAGGGGCTCCCTTGCCTGCTCATTTCTGGCTCTCTGCCTACTCTTAACAATCTGACTAAAGGGATGGGTGGCAGAGGCAAGCTGTTTCCTTCTCTTCCCTATGTGGCCATCCTGCATTTCTGTGCTCTACAAGATTTCTGCTGCTTTTTTGCTGTTCTCTGGAGCTCTCCTGTAGTTATTTTGGTGAGAATTTAGTTGTTTATTTGTGGGTGTGTGTGTGTGTGTGTGTGTGTGTGTGCGCGCGCCTGCGTGTGAAGAGTACTGGAGGCTTCTAGTCAGCTCTCTTGTTTATGTGCCAAGATAGTTTTTTTTGTTGTTGTTGGTCTTATCAGAGTAGCTCTATTGAAGAACAATTTATGGATTCTGGGGGATAAAGTTTCCCTGAATTTCTCAGTGCTCCTCTAAGAGATCCTGGTGTCTTGAGACAGAAATGCATATACTATAAAGACAGGGAGTGTTTGCAATATCTTCCCCTAGAAACATTTATTTTTCACATACTTTGAGTATGTAGCCATTTGTCTCATTAACTACTCTATCCAAAAGGACAACACAACTTCTATTCCCTAAGAGGGCCAATAGTTAAAGCTCAAATGAGACCCCCAAATCTTCCAAGGTGCCCAGAAATCTGAAGTGCCATCTCCCCAGTATTTGCATGTCAAAAGGGATGAAGCCCAGATCTTGAAGACATTTCTAGGTCAAAAAAGCCAAGACACATAGGACCATCTGGCTTTTGGAGAGATTTTACTGACATTCCCAAAGGTTAAGGTTAGACCCGGGATACATTTCATCCTGTCTCTAAGAAACAAAGATTTATCTCTCTTTTTTGGAGAAGAGAGGGAGGAAGCTGCTTCTTTCCTGTGTATAAATAGAGAGAAGTCATTGTTCTCCATCCCTGGTCTGTGAGGTATAACCACAAGTTGAGATTGCATAGAAAGTTTAACAGATTTGAAGATGAGGAATTCAAGTATACATGCTTAGTAATTTAAGGAAGCAATTTAATCGTTTTTTTGTCTATGGTAATCTGTTACAGCAACAAGGGAGAATACACCCCTTCTATAAGCAGAGTTAGTTGTCTTCCTTTCTGTGGTTGTTCTGGCACTTTCTATAATGCTGTCATTGTCCTTTCCTGTGCAACTATGCCTTTGTTTCCTGTTTTAGTGAGCTCGTTATTTCTGAAGCCATGTCGTGTTGATATTTGTGACTCAAGTGCTCTGTTCCTAGTTGGAACCTAAGTATATGGTGAATAAATGGATGAGGTTTGAGAGAATATTATTTATTCATCATCACCATTAAGGTTCAGTGTCCCATGGGTCTAAGTCATCACATTGGTGAGGAATGCCACCAGCTCTAACCACACATGATTCTCAGATTCATGTGCCCTGACACTTGCAAACTGTTTTTAAACAATATAGTGAATTGAAAAAGATCTCCACTGGCAATGTCTGGAAAACACAAGCTACATGCACTTTATTTTCAAAAGCAGACCTTTTCTGCTACAAGAGTGTGAGCTTTTTTCATTTTTCACTAGAAGATTGTTTTTAAGTGATTTGAAGATTAAGAATTCAAGTATACATGTTCAGTAATTTAACAAAAAACTAATCATTTATTTTTTAAAAAAGAAAAATGACAATTTTACTATGCAGAGAGTCTTTCTGTATTGCTCCAAAATATTTCTCAACAACATACATTGGAAATATTAAGTTAAAAATATAGTACTTAATACTGACAAGGTTGTAGTAAAACTGCAGTAGACATATATGTTGCTGAGGTGTTGGTTGGTAAGAGATTGATTAACTCAATAGTCCCAGAGTAACTAATCAATAGAAAATAATTAAAAATATATGTAATAAGTTACCTTGAGTGGATATGATCAAGTGGATAAGATAGGAATTACCCCCTCTTTTTTTTTTTTTTTTTTTTTTTTTGAGATGGAGCCACACTCTGTCTTCCTGGCTGGAGTGCAATGGCACAATCTCACAATCTCAGCTCGCTGCTACCTCTGCCTCCCGGGTTGAAGTGATTCTTCTACCTCAGCCTCCCAAGTAGCTGGGATTACAAGCACTGGCCATCATGCCAGGCTAATTTTTGTAGAGATGGGGTTTTACTATGTTGGCCAAGCTGGTCTTGAACTCCTGACCTCAGGTGATCCGCCCTACTCGGCCTCCCAAAGTGTTAGGATTACAGGCAAGAGCCACTGCGCCTCGCCTAGGAATTACCTCCTCTTATATCTCTTCTGTATGCTAGAGAATCTTATAGTTTCCACACCTGGAGTTTAGTTATATATAAACTAGGACGGTACAATTTGTATTCTATGTTGGTGGGAACTCCCTAATAAAACCAGAATACAGAGAGGAAAGCCATGGTTTTTGAGATAACTGTCTTTGATTAACATCCTCCTCAAGGCTGGGTGGCAGATGCAGTGATTATTTCTGATTCAGAATGATGCTGTGCTTGACTCTGTTGTAAATCAACAACCCTAAATGAAGCTTCAGAAGCAGCCTCAGAAGCAAAAGTTTTTCTCTAACCTTCTTTTGCCCTCCTGTCTCTCAATCTCATTCTTTCCAGAGACAGCCATAGAAACTGGACTCCCTCTACCCTAAGGCAGGTCATAGAAACTAGAAACGCTTTTCCTTAAAGCCAATCATAGAACCCTAAAAATATTATTATTTTTTTAATTAATTAATTAATAGTTTTTAGACGGAGTCTTGCTCTGTCACCCAGGCTGGAGTGCAGTGGCATGATCTCGGCTCACTGCAACCTCCGCCTCCCAGGCTCAAGCAATTCTCCGGCCTCAGCCTCCTGGGTACCTGGGATTACAGGTGCCTGCCACCACGCCCGGCTAATTTTTTGTATTTTTAGTAGAGACAGGGTTTCCCCATGTTGGCCAAGCTGGTCTAGAACTCCTGACCTAAAGTGATCCACCCACTTCAACCTCCCAAAGTGATGGGATTACAGGCATGAACCACCACGCCCGACTGAACCTAAAAATATTGATCTAGCTTTCCCCCTGCCCTGTGTAAAAACTGGTGGTAAAGAAATTGTTGGATCTACCTTGTTTGACTATAGGTTGTGAGACCCCATTCCAGAGAGGATCCTGCCCCACACCCAGAAGGACGAAATATATGTTCAGAGAAGCCAAGAAGAATCTAAATAGATAGGTCTTGCTGGGCTCCCCCACTCAGTCTGTTAACATGCCCATTCTGTCCAATCATACTTCTACACAGCAGCTCATACTTTGTTTAACCTAAGCATAAAGATGCACAATTTTCCCTGAATCTTTGATTCTTCATTCCGAAGGCTTCCATGTTCCTGCTAATAATATTTGCATGCCTTTTCTCCAATTAATCCACCTTTTGTGAGTTTATTTATTTTATTGATTTATTTGCAGTGAATCTTCAGAAGGCAAGGGAATCTTTCCCTTGGCCCCTAGACCCCCGATATCCCTGGAAAACCTCTATGATCTATAAAAGAAAGTTATTATAGAAATAATGTGACTACAATATTAAAAGCCAAACAAAATCCCAAAACTTTCAGCATTCTCAGAAATATTTCAATATAGAACAAAACCATCCAAATATTAGGTAATAAGGTGAAACATCAAATAATTCTGATGTATTTATAGCAGTATTATTAAAAATGTGTTATATGTACACCAGTTTATTGTGATATTATCCATAATTAATAGAAATATTCTATAATGATTTAGTAAAATATGGCACATCAAATCCTTCCTCTGTGTTCGCATGGCATCCTATATTCCTCTATTTTAGCATTTTTTACTATATAATGTTTCTTGTATTTTTCTTCACTTGCTGTGAGCCCCCTGAGAACAAGGAGTATGAAACAAATAAACATCACCAAAATTATTTTCTTGGATATCCTCTCAACTCCTGTGCTCCTCTTTTATTGTTGGAGCTCATAAAGTGATACCCAAAAGTATAGCTCTTTGGCATGCTAAGTACTTTGAACTGAAGGACATCGGAAGGACCTCAGAAGCAAAGCCTCTTCTGACCTTCTCCTGCCTGCCTTTCTCTTGCTTCCTTTTCTCCCCCAAGGCAGACCACAGGACTGGAGTTCCTCTTCCCCAAGATGGGTAGTAGGAACTAGAAATACAGATGACCCTGGAACGATGTGGGAGTTACAATGTGTATGTGCTCACTGTTGACTGAAAGCCTTACTGATAATATAAAGTCATTTAACACATAATTTGTATGTTATATATGATATACTATATTCTTACAATAAAGTTAGATAAAAGAAAACGTTATTATGAAAATTATAAGGAAGAGAAAGTATATTTACTATTCACTAAGTGGAAGTGGATCATCATTAAAGTCTTCATGTTGGGTAGGCTGAGGAGGAGAAGTGGTTTGTTTTGCTGTCTCACGGGTAGCAGAGGTGGAAGGAGCAGAGGAGGTGGAAGGGGAGGCAGCAGAGGCAGGCACACTGGGTATTATTTTATGGAAATACATTGTAACTTTGGTCTGGCTTTTTCCTGCTTTTTAATTTCTCTAAAAATATTTCTCTATGGTATCATTTACTTTATTTTCAGTACCCATATCATCGAAGGGTCTGTGTCATGAAAGGAGTCAATAGCGTTCTCGTATAATCAGAATCCTTCTGGCAGAGTGTCTAATGTCATTATGTTTTTGGCACTGCTCCTTCTATGTCTTCTTCCTCATTGGCACTGCTTTGAAAGTACTCATCTCCATCAAGTCATTTTCTGTTAATTCCTCTGGTATACTCTCTCTCAACTCTTGAATTTCTCCAAGACCCATACGTTGAAATCCTTCACTGCATACGTTTTTTTGCATATCTGTGGTCTCTCTGATCATTTCCCTGACTGGCACTGCTGAATCCCATGAAGTTGTGAACAATATCTGTTTTCTCCAGAAGAAATTATTGTTTCAGGCTTGATGACTTTCACAGCTTTCTAAATCAATGATGGCATCTTCAATGGTGTAATCCTTCTAGACTTTCATGATGTTCTCTATATCAGGGTCCTCTTCCATAGCTTTGACAATTCTTTCCACAGAGCACCATGTGTAATGAGACTTAAAGGTCCTTCTGACCCCTTCATCTAAGGCTCAACTAGAGATGTTGTGTTTGAGGGTGAGCAGACCATTTCAATGCCTTCGGTGTTGAACTCATGAGATTCTAAGTGGCCAGGGTTATTGTTCAACACCAAAAGAGTTTTAAATAGAAATTCCTTTCTGGCAAAGTACTTCCTGACTTCAGAGACAACACAATGATGCAACCAATTCAGAAAAAGGGTTCTCCTCGTACAGGTCTTCTTGTACAACCAAAAGACTGGCAGTTGGTGTTTGTATTTCCCCTTTAAGGCTTAGGGGTGACTGGGCACAGTGGCTCATGCCTGTAATCCCAACACTTTGGGAGGCCGAGGTGGGTGGATCACCTGAGGCCAGGAGTTGGAGACCAGCCTGGCCAACATGGTGAAACCCCATCTCTACTAAAAATACAAAAATTAGCTGGGTGGGATCACACCTGTAATCCCAGCTACATGGGAGGCTGAGGTAGGAGAATCCCTTGAATTTGGGAGGCGGAGGTTGCAGTAAGCCGAGATCATGCCACTGCAGTCCAGCAAAACTCTGTTTCAAAAAATAAAAATCAAAAAATAGAAATAAAGAAATAAAAAGAAAGGCTCGGGGGTTAGCAGATTTATAGAAAAGCACAGTCCTGATCATAAACCCAACTGTATTTGCACAAAACAGTAGAGTTAGCCTATCCCCTCCTGCCTTAAATCCTGGTATGTCCTTCTCTTCCTTACTACTAAATCTTCTTTGTGGCATTTTTTTTTCCAGAATAAAAAAATGTACTTTCATCTGCATTAGAAACCTGTTTAGGCAGATAATGATTTTCTTAATGGAATGGGAACTCGTCTGCTCCCTCTTGAGCAGCAGAAGATGCTTCTTCACAAGTTTGATATTTTTATTAAAGTTAAATATCTTTTTAAAATTATCAAACCATCCTTTGCTGGCATTCAATCCTTCAGCTTTAGGTCCTTGACCTTCTTTCTGATTTAACTTGTCATATAATGACTGCTTTTTCCCAAAATATATTACAATCTATAGGTATGCCTTTCTTATAGCAATTTTGCACCCATATAAAAGCTGTGTTTTCAATATGAGATTAGTTGTAGCTTCAGTGATGGCTTCACATCAATGATCCCTATGCTGGATTCATTTATCTTGAAATGGTGGACAACTGAAGCTGCAGACCTCAATCTATGGTACGGATCAAGCAATTCAGCCTTTTCTTATAATGTCATGAGTTTTCTCTGCTTCTTGGGACAAATTCCAGCATCACTAGTGGCATTTTGTATGGGTCCAGTGATATTATTCCAAGTTTATGGTACTGCACTAAAAATGAAGAAAACTACTCAAGAGCTGCTGGAGAAAACTTTTTATTGCAATACTGCTCATGTGGAGATGATTAATGTCACAGGGCATTTTAAGCAGATACAACACCTGAGCTCACTGCAGTAGCAGCCAGGAGGTGGCAACAAAATTACTGCAGTAGGTTGGTATGTACTAGAGTGAATTTTATGCAGTTATGATTCAATACTGTGTCTTTACAATAGTTTACATTTCTGTTGACTGCCAGTGGTGCTATGTATGGTCTGTAAGCGTTCATGTGCATAAGTTTTGATATTTAACTTTTTTACATAACAGATTTGCATATATTTCATGGTAGTAAATGATACAATAGACTAGTATCTACATATATTTTATACATTCATGACATACGTAACCTTTTATTAATTATTTCAATACTTCTAAGGCTACATGGTTTGTCTGAGAGTTTTTGCAAATTACCACAAATCTTGAAAACATTTCTGAGATGTTTATTGAAAAACATCAACATATAAATGGACCCACGCAGTTTAAACCTGTGTCATTCAAGAATCAACTGTATTACTCTAACCTTCTACCTTCCTTTCTGTGTAGAAGATGGTCATAAATTCTCTGGCCTATTTTATCTGATAGTAGATCATAAGACCCTCATTTCCAAAGGGGTCCTGGTCTATACCTGGGAGAAAGAAATGCTGCAAACAGAAGTCAAGAAGAATCTGAATAGGCAGGCCTCGCTGTCTTTCCCACATAGGTCTATTACCATTATATCACATCATTTTTGTCCAATCACATTTCTACATGGCTGTCCATTCTTTATCGGACCAAAGCATAAAAATCGTTTTCTCTGAGTCTTTAGGTCTTCATTTCTGAAGGCCCCTGTGTCATGTAACACTTTAATTAAATAAACGTATCATGCTTTTCTCTTTTTAATCTGTCTTTGTTGTTGTCATTCTTATAGGAGTGTCAGCCATGATGCTTCTGAAGGGAAGGAAAGGTATTGTACCTTTTCCACCCCTGCACTATGTAATCCTAACTTGCCAAAACTACAATCCAAATTCATCATCAAATTTCTTTCTACAAGATTATTTCCATTAGCTCACAAAGGTATCTTACCCTTGGAATTAAAGCAAACAAAAAAAACAGCTCCTCTTTACCCCATTTCGTCTCCCATTTCTGTATCATTTCTGTGTTCAATATTTTTTACATAAATTGAATGATTTTTTGCTTCACTGTGCTTTCATGGTACTTGGCACTTATACTCTCTTGATAAGTATGTTGGAAAATATAGGCTGGGCACAGTGGCTCACGCCTGTAATCCCAGCACTTTGGGAGGCCAAGGTGGGCAGACTATTTGAGGTCAGGGGTTCGAGACCAGCCTGGCCAACATGATGAAACCCTCTATCTACTAAAAAATACAAAATTAGCCAGGTGTGGTGGCATGTGTCTGTAATCCCAGCTACTTAGAAGGCTGAGGCAGAAGAATCTCTTGAACCCAGGAGGCAAAGGTTGCAGTGAGCTGAGATCATGCCACTGCACTCCAGCCTGGGCAACAGAGGGAGACTGTCTCAAAAAAAAAAAAGTGTTTTGAAAGATTTAATTGTGTAGTTAGTTACATACAATGATAGCTATAAAGACTTTGTAGTAATTTAATAAAATGTATGTAACATTATGCTGAATAAAAAGCAGCATACAAATACTTTATGTGCACTGTTTATGTAAAATATGAACATATTTTGACAATGAATAAAAGTTGTTATAAAAAATGAAACAGTTTGTCATATTAGAAGGATTAATAATGATTGATTGCTATTCCCTGAAAAGTCCTTCAAAGTTTTTCACATGTACAAAGTTAAGCAAAAAGAAGTATCTCCTTCAGCATGGTGAGTCTCTAGGAATGAACATACTATCCTTGGTACAGCCATACGTAAGGGGAGTCAGCCTTCTTGAATCAGGGAAAAACAGTTGCAGCTCACAATCTGAGGCCTTACACGGGGCTTGCTAGAATTTTGTCCTCAATCTAGTTTCTGCAAGTTTTTCATTGAGCTCCTACAAAATGTCAAGTAGTATGTTAAATGTTGGGAACACAATAGGGGAACATAGGTATATGTGTTATTTGACAGGTACATAGAAGCCCTGAATTGGACTGGGAAGGAGGTAAGTACAGGGAAGTCTTCCTTGAGGAAGTTATGCTTGAGCAGAGAGCTAAAGGATGAAGTACAATTAATTGGGTAACTGCGCAGGGTTGGGTAAGATATTTTCATTTCAGAAAGAGAGATCTGCATACACAAAGTCTCTATGACTTCAGTAGGCATGATGCCTTTAAGGAAATGAAAGAAGTCAAAGTAATTGAAATGCAGAGAATGAGAAGAGGAGTGGCCTAAGATAAAACCAGGGGAATTGTGTGGGCAAACACCAGGCCTGTAGTCTACTTTGTTTATTTTGATCTTTATTCCGAGAGCGCTATGAAGCATTAGGCTTTTATGCAGAGCAGTTACGTGATCAGATTTGCTTTAAGACTACTTTGACTATAGATAAGAACTCTGATTTCCCTAAATTGCCCATGTTATGGCACAAATATAGAATGATAATATTTCTCCCATCCCCTGGTCAAAATGAGGGGATTTAGGAGTATCTTGATGAGATTTGATGAAAACAAATAATGAACAGTTTCTTTATATACTATATTTATAGTAAGTAAAATGAAATGCAAAGTGCTAGGACGTATATTTAAAATTGAATTCCTAAAAAACTTATAGCATAATACCAAAGCTCTAATTTGTGAAATGCACTTGCATAAATGTATTTGTTAGAATGGTCAACCTGCAGTTTACTTGGACGCCAATAAAATGGCACGTCAGACAGAAGTAAATACCGGTCTATTCGATGCAGAGAATTGGGGTGTGTCTTGATCTGTATCTACTGAAAATTCCATCTGGCTTATTCTTTAGGACCCACAAACTGGACCTTGGGTTGTGTACTGTGTTCCTTGGACATCTGTGTCTTATACATGACACTGCCTGGGAGCCTCTGGGTTCAAGAAGAGATTGGAGAAAAGCCAAAGTGGTTGTGCAGGTGCCTGGGCTCATGGGTTCATGGACCCCTGTAGCGTAGCTAGAGCAAAACAGTAATTTGGATTAGCATAATAGGAGTATAGATACTGAGAGGGTATAGATTCACATAGATACTTTGAAGGTAAAATTGATGACAGATTGGATGTGGGAGATGAGGGATAATGTGCGAAGTATGACTTCTAGGTGTCTGGCTTGCTGAATGGACAGTGGTGCGATTATTTTAGGTAGAGGTGCATCAGATGGTGGGAGGTATCACTAAATCAGTCTTAAACATGTTACATTTGAGACATCCATGTAAATACATGGTGTAAAAAATTATATTCCTTGCTAGGCACTCTGCTAAATACAGCATATCATTTATACCCCATTTTAGTCACTATATCCTATAGGGTAGATTCTATTATTATATCTGTTTTCCAAGTGAGGGAATTGAGAACTGGAGTTTCCAAGTAACTTGCCATGGTTACAGCAAGGAAGTAGTGGAGCTTGATTTGGGGCCCAGGCAGTTTTCTTCTAAAGCTCATTATTTGCTGTGGTTTGAATGTGTCTCACTAAATGCATGTGTTGGAAATGCAATACCCAATGGAACGGTGTTGGGAGGTGGGGCCTAATGGGATGTTTAGGTCATGAGGGCTCCACCTACATGAATGGATTAATTCTGATTATAAAAGCGCTTTAGGCTGTGAGTTTCATCTCTTGCACTCTCGCATATTGTCTTTGTTCTTCTGCCATGGGATGATGCAGCAAGATAGGCCCTCACCAAATCTTCACCCCTCAGTTTTGGACTTCCAAGCTTCCAGAACCGTGAGCCAATAAATGTTTATTTACTATAAATGACCCAGTCTATGGTATTCAGTTCTAGCAGCACTAACAAGCTAAGACACTGTTTAATGCTGTTCATCTCTCTGTGACTATCCTCAACCCAGTCCTCACCTTAGTGTCAACCCCACCTTCTGTACAAAACAAGAGATATCTTGATTTATTTTTTCTCTATGTATTGACCTCTCAGGATTCTCCATAGATAACTCTCCTGGTCATAAGGGTGGAGCCCTCATGAATGGGATTAGTGCTCTTATAAAAGAGGCCCCAGAGAGCTACTCATTTTCTACCATATGAGGATACGGTAAGAAGGCGCTGTCTATAAACCAGAAAACAGACTCTCGTTCTCCAGACATCTACATTGAATCTGCAGGTGCCTTTATCTTGGACTTTCCAGCCTCTAGAACTGTGAGAAATAAATTTCTGTTATTCAAAAGTCACCCAGTCTATGATGTGATATTTTGTTATAGCAGCTGGAATGGACTAAGACACTGTATTTCATTTCTTTCTTTGTTTCTGGTGTTTTTAATGTGACCCCACCATACTTCTCTTCTTTCCTTGCTTTCCTCTGTGCTCCTCAGCTATCAGTGTTAGGTCCTCATCTTTTCCCTCCTGTTTTTGTGTTCTCTTTCTCCCGGGGCTCACCCTTTCTTTCAATTTCTAATTATTACTTTATGGGGGCTAAATTATAAACTTTGACCCAGTACCTTTTGTTGCAAGCTTTTCCACAGGCTTTTGTCCCATATGTCCAACCTTTCCCAGTTAATTACACATGGATTAATCATTTATCATGTCAGATATATGATACATATGATATGTGATGTATGTCTTATATCACAGCCCCTATGATGTGCCCTTTTTTGCAACGGCGCCACCCACTTCTATCACACCACAGCCACTTGTTTCTTCCCCCAGGGGTGCCAGTCCCGCCTCTTAGCGGCTACTCCTTGCTGACCAGCTGTATATCTGGAGTTTCAGACTCCCCACACCACATCAGATCTTGGATAGAACCCCACACTGCAGGTTATGGCTTCTGGCAAACTAAGCTCATACCTAGGAGCCAGATGACGAGGGTAGTTGATGCCCTTTGGAGTGATTTTTTGACTAATGAGAAATAGGGGTGTGAAGGGAGACAGGTAGATTGATTTTCTTTCCTCCTCTTCCCCACAGACTAATCTGGAGCATGGTTCTTTCTCACAGCCTGATTAGAAAAGTCCTGTGAACTGAAAGAATACACCTGATAAGGCCCCTGCTGTGTCTCGCCTTCACTCCTGGTGAGACTGTAGCCAGTACAGGAAAGAATTGCTGCCTCACTAAACATCCTTTCTTAGCCGCTTCTTTGTATTTTCATCCCCACCCCAATAATGCATCAGCACTTTAATAATTGCCTCAGGCTCTGTTTTCCGGAGAAACCAGGTTAATTTTAAAATTTAACATTTTAAAAAAGAAAAGGGAATTTTTTTTTCATCACTCAGTTTGGCTTTTGTGTCTGTTAAACCATAACAACATCACTAACCCTGAAAACCCTGTGTTCATTTCGTATCACTCATTCTTTCTTTTATTGGTAAAACACAGACTCTCAAAAGCCCAGTTGGTTCTTCCTTCATACTGAGGCATCCTCTCTCCAAGGCACCGTGGGTACCACTCTGGTCTAGGCTTACATCAATTTTACCTTAATGACTGCACAGGCGTTCTGCTTTTTGAACCTGATTCTCTGACTCCAGTCTCCTTTCTATAATCCGTCTTGCACACTCTACCGCTGTACAAGACGGCTCTTCCTTAAATTTCATCTTCATGTTGTTTCTTCAGGGACATCTCCACCCAACACATACAATGTAACCTTCAATGGTGTTTTGTAACCTATTATGAAAACTTGAAACTCTTTGAATTTGAAGTGTTTTCAATTACTTAACATTCTAGTTCATTCTTCTCTTTCTGGCGCAGTCACAAGCCAGGTTGTTTTAATCCTGCACCTTTGCTGATATTATTTATTTGGCCTGAAGCACATTTTCCTCATCTTCTGTAAATCTTCCCTGCCTTCCAAATCCCAGCGTAAAATAATCCGCTTCATGAGGTTTATTATAAGAACTCTGGAAGACAGTGCTGTGTACCTACTCTTAAATTCATTTAGCATTAACCATCTGTAATATGTAATTACTTAATTGCATATTTCTTTATGCTGCTCATAAACAGTTTGGAATTATAGTTCTGTTTTCTTAACTAGATTACATTTTTTTAACTGTGGAAACTGTCTTGTTTTTTCATAGGGCCTTAATTATATGGGGCACAAAATAGATGCTTTGTTGATTGTGTCTTTGAAAATGAATAGTCTATGTACAATAATCAGAAGTGCCTTGGTTAGCTGAAAGCTAGGTAATACTGCCTGATTATAATGATCAATAATAGGGACCATTCAATTTAATGAGCAAGGTGGATATTGGGTGCCCACCATACATCCTTATGAATGCCACTCTCAAAAGGTGATCCAATGATTGGAGACCAAGCATATATACCTCACTGCTGTTACAGAAGCAGCTGTACTCTTCCTTCAGCCTGAATGATCCTGCCCTTGATAGGTAACAATTACATTTGGATAGGCAGTGTGGAAATTAGAGGAGCAAGTAGCATTCCAGCCTTATATCTCCAGCACCATTTTGAAGCCAAGTTAAACTTTTTACTAGCCAAAGTACTAGTGTGAACCAAGCAAGAGGCAAGAGAGTGGATCACAAAAAAGCCAGTGTGGCTGTAGTGTGAACTGATGTGTAATTACTGACTGGCTATATACTTGGGTTGTAAAGTGTATAAATTCATGTTAAGAAGTATGGATTTATTCTATGTTAGTAGTGTACCACCAAAGCTTTTTAAATAGAAATCTGACCACATCTGTGTTTCAGAACGATAATTTTTGTAGCAGTACAGCAGGTGGGAAAAGTGGTGGTGGGGAAGCCAGTTTGGAGGTTTATGTTTCTGTCTGGTTTCTGAACTGTGTTTGGGAAATGTTGTGAGGCCCTTAGAGATGCCTCGTGGGCCACTTCAAAGGACAATGAGGGTGAGTGGGTGGGAGTCTGGGCCTCCAATCCAACTTCTACCTGACAAGATCTACTTATATCTATTGCAATTGGCCTTCTAAGTACAATTTAAGTAAAATTTTCTGAAAAGAAAATATATTGTAGCTTTAAAAAATTGGAAAACTCCTAGTTTCCTTAACTAGCAGACTTTGGGGCAGTTGTTGGACAGATTTTAGAAATATTTTGAGGTAGATTCAATTGTACTTACTTATTAATAATACGAGATTTAAAAAATGAGGAGTCAAAGAACATTGGGTGATTTCATGGAAGTGATTGCATTAACCAAGGTATAAATCATTCCAAGTGAAGAAGATTTATAGACAGGGAGATTCTCATCAACTCATTGAGTGGGAAGTGCCTCTGAGCAAGGATTTGCCAAAGAGATAATTAGAGATTGAAATCTGGATCTCAGGAGTAAGATCAGATATAGGTTTGGAAGTCATAAACATTAGATGGGCTTGGAAGCCAAGGAGACAGATGATGCCATCTAGAGAGAAAATAGAGACCAGAAGAGCTGAGGTAACAAGCTGAAGACCAAAGTAGCATCCAGGCTATAAGGGTCATCTATCTACCTACAAGGATTCTTCAGCTTTTGCAATGTTTTACATTTGGTTTTTAAATGTATTGTTAACTTTTAAAATTCAATATTTCTTGCAAATCAAAACCACAGTGAAATACCATCTCATACCAATCAGGATGGTGATTATTAAAAAGTCAGGAAACAATACATGCTGTCGAGGCTATGGAGAAATAGGAACGCTTTTACACTGTTGGTGGGAATGTAAATTAGTTCAACCATTGTGGAAGGCAGTGTGGCGATTCCTCAAGGATCTAGAACCAGAAATACTATTTGGCCCAGCAATCCCATTACTGGGTATATATCCAGAATGATTATAAATCATTCTACTATAAAAACACATGCTTATGTATGTTTGTTGCAGCACTATTTACAATAGCAAAGACTTGGAACCAGCCCAAATGCCCATCAATGATAGACAGAATGTGGCATATATATACACCATGGAAAACTATGAAGCCATAGAAAAGAACGAGTTCATGTCCTTTGCAGGGACATGGATGAAGCTGGAAACCATCATTTTCAGCAAATTAACTCAGGAATAGAAAACCAAACACTGCATGTTCTCACACATAAGTGGGAGCTGAACAATGAGAATACATGGGGAGGGGAACAAAACACATCGAGGCCTGTCAGCGGGTGGGGGGCAAGGGGAGGGAGAGCATTAGGCCAAATACCTATTGCATGCGGAGCTTAAAAACTAGATGACGGACTGATAGGTGCAGCAAAGCACCATGACACATGTGTAACTATGTAACAAACCTGCACATTCTGCACGTGTATCCTAAAACTTAAAGTAGAAAAAAAAAAAAAAAAAAGAACATTCAGTATTTGTGACTTCCCTGGACACATCAAAGCGGTTATTGATACTGGGCTACCCTTCTCTCATGGCCGCCATAGGCCAGACTGTTGTTGAGTGGCACCCCCTGCAGCTTGGTCAATGCTCTGCAGTTGAGCACCTCCCATCCCACCAGGTTGGCTGGCTGCTCCTGGTTGACTCAGTTCCTCCAGACTCCAGGTATTTGAGTTTTGTGGGGTTTTTTTCCTTCTTCTTTTAAAAAAGCTTTTATTTTCAGTTCAGGGGCACCTGTGCAGGTTTGTTACTCAGGTAAACTTGTGTCAAGGGGGTTTGTTGTACAGATTATAGCATTGGAAGTCCTGGCCAGGGCAATCAGTCAAGAGAAAGAAATAAAGTGCATCCAAATAGGAAGAGAGGAAGTCAAACTATCCCTGTTTGCAGACGACATGATCCTATATATAGAAAATCCCATGGTCTCAGCCCAAAAGCTTCTTAAGCTGGTAGACAACTTCAGCAAAGTCTCAGGATACAAAATCAATGTGCAGAAATCACTAACATTCCTATACATCACCAACAGTGAAGCTGAGAGCTGAATCAGAAATGCAATTCTATTCACAATAGCCACAAAAAGAATAAAATACCTAGGAATACAGTTAACCAAGGAGCTGAAAGATCTCTACAAGGAGAACTACAAAACATGGTTCAAAGGAATCAGAGATAACTCAAACAAATGGAAAAACATTCCATGCTCATGGATAGGAAGAATCAATGTTGTAAAAATGGCCACACGGCACAAACCAATTTATATATTCAACACTATTCCTATTAAACTACCATTGAGATTCTTCACAGAACTAGAAAAAAACTATTTTAAAATTCATATAGAACCAAAAAAGAGCACAAATAGCTAAGGTGATCCTAAGCAAAAAGAGCGAAGCTGGAGGCATCATGTTACCAGACTTCAAACTATTCTACAGGGCTATCGTAACCAAAGCAGCATGGTACTGATTCATTTGAGTTTTCAACTCCTGAGGGAGAAGAACACTGACAAGGGAACCTCTGACCACCATATTTATTATGAAGTAGAGCCAGTAAATGGGATTATTTTGATTATTTATTTTCTTATTTTACTGTTTTGTTTCTTACTTGTGTAAGCCCAAGAATTAAACTAAGTCTTTAGAGTTAGGGAAGTCTTTAGAGTTAGGGATTCCTCAGCCCAACAAACCTAAATTATATTGCTGCTCCCCAATCCTACTGTTTGCACCACCATCATGCGAACATTACATAACGCATGTAGTAAGAGGCAAAATGCTTTTAATCTATTGGTAGAAGATAACACATTAGGATATAACATAATCTAATTTAATTTAATAAAATATATGTTGGATTTGGAATTCGATAGGACAACAGTGTCATAATTAAGGGCATGGACTGTGAAGTCAGACAGTTTGGGTTCCAATTGTCACTGCTAATTACCACCCGTGTGACCTTGTGCAGGTCTTTCTGTCTCTTGTTGTTCTCACCTGTGAAAGGTAGTTGTAAGGATTAAATGTGTTGCTACAAGGAAAGCCTTTTGGGCACCTCAGGTGTATAATGAGTGATCAGTAAAGGTTAGTTGTTGCTGTTACTTTATCGAAAATGATTCACTTCTTACCATCAACAAACCTGATGAGCCTACTGAGTTTTTGTAAACCTGTAACCAAGCAAGCAGGAAATGAGAATTTAGTAGCAAATATGTAAATATGACGTATTGTTATTGTAACCGTAAATCTTAAATCTTGACTGAAACAGCAAAACACCTTGAGAGTTAAATGTCTGTGGTTCTGAACAAATCGCTGTAGACATTTATTTTCACCTTTCAAGAGAAAAGCAATTTATTTCTGTTTAGGAGCTGTTGATGCAATCCCTAAAGTATTAGTTATTCCTTAAATTTGAAATTTTGTGTGATTAATTCAGGATAAAACAATGAATCAGAATTTAGATTACCAGCTCCATCAAGATTTATGGAATTTACATGGAATTTATAAGAAAAGGAATATTTGCAGAAAGGTTTTTCTCCTCTATCAGAGTGTTAAGTGAGTCAATTACATGTTCTTGTAAATTTCTATTCAGCATCTGAATTTGCTCTCTAGCTTCATTTAAAAATCAACCTCAAAAGCCAAGAGTTTAATTTTGGGGTCCAAACCTCATGCATATTTATCTTTGGAAAGTTGATAGAGATGTTAGACATCTGCAACGAGATAAATAATTGAGTTGAAGTGAGGCTTGGGATTAAAGTTTTAAAGACCTTGCTTAAAAGCGTTTGTCCAGATTGTCCTGGAACTTCTGAGAGACTGGGTGTTGTTGGGATGAAATGAGAATTTGGAAGGCTGCTTAGGTCGTGTCTGCTCTTCAGCTGGATCTATCTAAGGCAGGACCTGAAGAAGATACATTAAATCATGTTTCTCTGCCTTAAATATTTAACAACAAGTGTTTTGTTCTGATGACTCTTTGAATTAGAATCATAGAATTTTATAGTTGGAAAAGCCAATAGAGATAAGTTAGAGCAAGACTTCATTTTGTAAAAAGGAAACTGAAGCACGATGTTTGGGTTACTATAGGAAGAATGATTTGTATGTATTATCAGTTAGTCATTTTAGCTCTTCAAAAAAAAAAAAGGCAAAGTGTAGTGATCACTTAGAATCTGATTAATAAAAAAAAAAAAAAAAAAAAAAACTTCGCTTAAACCAGTCACATACAAATTGGCTATTCATTTAGATGTTGGCCCAGACTGTTTAAATAGTCAAAATAGCTTCCTTATTAATTAGACAAGCTAAATCTTTTGTCAACCTTATTGAAATAAATAAAGTTGAGTGTGTATGCTTGCATCTAAATACATGTATTTATGTATCTAAATGCATATGTGTCCAAATAGATCTAAATACATGTATTTAGATATGTATATGTGCATGTATATTCTGTCCCCCTAGGCGAAGACTTCCAGTAAGAGTACAAACGATTAAAGAAGGCTAACATATTGGAAACATTGAAAGATTATGCCTAGAGAAAATACAAGGAGTGAAAACAAAGACTGGGAGTAAGAGGAAAAAAAGGCAAGCGTTACCTCTATGCAACAGATTAGGAGGTTAAAGTGCAAAGATGTTAGGCAATTTGTCAGTAAGTGGCAGAGACAGAAATCTAAGCCAATTTTCCAGATGACTATCTTATCCACTGAGCCATACCATGCTTTTCTATGTGTCTGCACGTCTCCTGAGGGCCTTGTTAAAGCAGATTTTGATCCGTACGTCTGAGATGGGGCCACGGATGCACATTCATGGCAAACCTCCAGGTGACTGTAATGCTGCTGGTGTGGGCTCACACTATTAGTAACAAGGGGCTATATTCTCTGTCCTTAATGTGCACAAAACTAAAAGCCGAAAAACATGTTGTCTAGAAAATGATTGCCTTTAGAATGCTCATCTGCAGCTCTCAAGAAAATGCAGGGCCCCAACTAGAACAGAATTGTGAAGCTTTCCGGGCTTAATCTCAACATCTCAAACTTCATTTTGTGTCTTTCCACTACTTGTGGTCCAACATGAGGGAACCAACTCTGGTTTTGCTTTTTCCTTGTCAAGACCTACCTTTAGGAAACTCAGAAAGTATTTCACACTGAGGAGTGAATGTATGATCCCAACTTGAATTGAGAGGTCAACACTGAGTTATATATGCAAAAGGTTATTGGAGGAATGCTTGTGAAGCATACAGGGGAGAAGGCAGGAGTGCGTAACGAGAGCCTTCAGACTGGTGAATGTTTCAAATATGAGAAAGGAGAGGTGGAAGGAAGGATTGGGCTAAGAAGAACCTCAGACTTCAGTTCTAAGTGCAGTTCTAAGGAACTTTCCATCAGGCTGACAGAGAGGCCTTGAGCCTTTCATCTCTGAGAGATGGGCCTGCACTAATACACTCACCACACTCACCGTCTGGCTGGAAGCAGCTGGGTAGTGCAGCCTCAGCATGCACGTGGTAGTATATCTGGTGCACCGATAGCTGTTTTGTCAATCAACTATGTTCTATGTTCCCTGCAGTAAGAGAGCTGAGCAGTGCAGTTTCACAGCCATCAAAGTCATCTCTCTGAGCTGCACTGACCTGCCACGCAGGTTCGCGGGCAGCTCCCCCATGGTTCTCACTGGCCACTCTTCCTGAGAGGCAACTTGGAAGCAGAGATCAGTGGGACAAACTTCAACTCCTGCAGTCAGTCTCAGGGGCTCAGTTGGTCCTCATCCTTGGCCATGTCTGTTTTTCACTGTAAATCGCCCACACCCTTAGCTATTTACTTGTCACTCCTGGGAGGTCTGAGTCTTGGGCACTTCTCGGGCTGAGGCTGCAGCATGTGTTCTTTAACAGCAACAAGGAACAAGAGAGTGACAAAAGGGGCCCGAGTAGATCACCTGGTTCCTACAGGTGTTCCTTTCTGCCCTCATTTTGTAAAGGTGGCTACAACCCCTACTGCCAATCAGGATCATTTACCTCTGCCAAGATGGTGACACTAATCCTTGCCTCTTGGACCATGGACAAGAGGACTCCCACGTGCTCTGGTGGCAGCTTTAGCTTGTGGTTCCATGGGACCTAGCTGTGTCTTCTGGAAAGAAAGCTCCCCCTTTGGTAACCAGGACCTCCAGTACTGCAGAATCCAGAGATAAAGGGATGAGAAACCCCAAATCCCCCAGCGGGTCACTTAAAGTGAGAGTAAGTGGGGCCATCTGATCTTCCACCGTGCGATTTCCAGATTAATATCGCCTTTCTATTGAGGACACAATGCCATATAGAGGTATTTGATTAAATGCATATAATCTTGCATGCATCCTGAAGGGTAGTACCCCACCAATCTACAGTGTTGCCTCTGAGCTGTGCTTCATTTGTGTCTTTAGATGTTATTCCATCATTCTTTGAGGCTGACTGCTTCTGAATGATGTGGTATGCAACAGAAGCAGCAGATCTTATTGTCATGGGTCCACTCACTCATCTCCTTCCCTAGAAAGTGGGAGCCCTGGCTAGATGTGCTGTGTGTGAGATTCCATGCCTGTGGATCAGGCATTCTGTAAATTCCAGTTAGTGGTGTTGACTGAGGCTCTGCAAACAGGCTCTGCAAAATTAACACCAGAATAGGGATCTATTCCTATGAGAATAAACAACTGGCTTTTCCAAGATAGAAGGGGACTCATGTGGTTGACTTGCCACCAAATGCTGGTTGGTCTTCTCAAGGAAGAGAGTCACTTCAGGGCAGAGCACTAGTGTCTGTGGCTGACAGGCTGGACCTTCAGAGGCAACAGTCATTAGATCAACGTAGATAAGTAGAAATTCATGCTTTGGGCCCTGTATGTAGCCTCCATCTCTGTCACTGTGGCCACTCCATTCACATGCTCATCATGATGACAAAGTTTATCTAATATTAACGGGCTGAGTCATTTTGTTACTACTTGACTGTTCAACCCCTCTTTTATTTTGAATGGTTTCTGATGATGCTTTGGATTTCAAAGTATCAATATCAATTCAGGCTTGGTGTCCAGGAGTCTCCAGTATGTCTGAGTATTTCTCTTTCCCTAGCAGAGTCACCAAAGTAATGACCATAATTCCCTTTGGGAAAGAAAAAATGGGGAAACATTTGAATGTATACTGGCTACAGTTTGGTAAATTCCTCCCATCTGGTCAGTGGATTCTGGATCTGAACAAGGGATTATGATATTTTACTGGGGCAACTGCCCTCAGCCTCTTGCTGTGTGATTCTTGCCTTTGTCTGGCTGCGGAGATAAGCATTTTCCTTGTTGACTGCTCCAGTGTTTTGCCTCTAGGGATGCTGAGCTCTGTTCACCATCTCCATACCTCCATGTGAGTCAATTCATACCGACTACCCCTCTAAATTTTCCAGTTGTCAGAGGAGCTCTAGCCTCCCAGCTTCTGATGTGTAAGCACCACCACATGGTCCTCACTCCCCAAACCCCTTGAGCACATGGGTATTAATAAACGCAGCCCTGTGGAAGCCTCTCTTGCTCTCAGCCTTCACATCAGAGCAGAACTATTACTGCCATTTTAGTGATGCAGGGGCCCTCTCCCCGGCCCCCTGCATCCAGCCCCCTCAAAAATCCATTCCCAGGGACACTGCCTTAGTGATTGCTGCTATGTGCAAGTTGATTTTTGCAGTCCCTTCAGTATATAATCTCTTTCCTTCTTTCTCAGGCCCAGCATATGCCGGGTTTTAATTCTATTATCAGCCTGGCACCCAGGAGAAGAGGTGAGAGTAGCTCTTGAGAGAGGCACCACACCTTTGTGGGGCTCTGCGCCACCTTCTAGCATGGAGGAAGTACTAGCCGCTAGAAGAGAAGGGTAGGTCATGTCTGCAAGCTCTGAGGGTTGAGATCCACAGAGCCAAACTCCCAAGGAACACCTGTCTGGATGTCATATCCCATGTTTCAGGGTGCCAGGTTTTCTCAACCAAGGCTCCGAACTTAGTAGCACAGGCTGCCTTGGCTGAGCATGTAAATTTCTCCGGCGCTCTGTGTCTCTGTCAAGTGAACCTGCTCCTGAGCTGAGTCAGACCTCTCACCACAGGAGATAATGGGCTCTTTGAAAGAGACCAAAAAGGCCCTCTGGCACTCACTCTTATTTTTAATTGTTTGTTCCCGGCCCTCTGTTTCTCATTATGCTTCTGCTGAGTCTCAATACAACTTAGCAATAATCAGCCGGCTCTGCCATCCTAGTAGCAATTGCTCCTCATATCTTTCAAGTGTCTGAACCATTTCTGTGGAAAGAGCATCCCCTCCACCAGGATGTTTTCCCAAGTCAACAACAGAGAGTTCTGCAGCAACTGGGCCACTGTTTATGTGAGGGTCTATGCGTGCCCCACTCCATTCAGCATGGTATCCACCTTGTCTACTGGGCAGTGAGTGAGGTAGCCCTAAGCTCTCTCTTCAAGCCCTGTTTTTTAATACCCACACTGGAACCAACTGTGTTAGCTTGAATCCTCCACAGAGCAGGCAGCACGGTGGGATCTGACATGCAGGGCATTTATTGAAAAAATGCCAGGAGGGACTATGGGAAGCGTAGGAATGTGCAGGAAGAGGCGTGGTCTGACACTTATGAAAGGAGTTGGGGTGGAAGGCAGTGGAGGAGACGGCAGAAAGAGCATCAGCCACAGAGCAGTTTCAGGACACGTTCCATCTGGCTGAATCAGAGTCCTCAAGAGAAGTCACCTGTCTGGCAGGAGTGGCCCTGCACTAGTCCCCAACTGCTCAGTCCTTGGCTGGGAGAAGCCTTGGGGTGGGGGGCCTTGGCATTAACATGGTGGGAGTCCAGAGAACCCAGCGGCCAGGAGTGGTGGTCAGTTAAGCTTCCTACAGCAGAGCTGAGCACCAGGCACTTTTCCCATGCCACCAACAATGACTGTAATCGGTTCCTGATTAATGGTTAGCACATACTGAGCATTTGTTATACGCCAGGCACTGTGCTAACAGCTTTTGAATGCGTCTCTCCTTTTAATCCTCACAACATGTGTAATGATCATCCCTATTTTTCAAAATTGAACTGAGGCTTAGAGAGGTTAAGTGATTTGCCAAAGGTCACGAGGAGTTGGTCCTCTTAGTAATCCTATGCAACTTTCCATTAAACCAATTTTGTATGTATTGATCAACCACATATCCTGTTTCTGAAGGTCCACCAAGTTTTTGGACTATAACAGTGAGTCATGCAGCCTGGGTCCTCCCATCACAGACTTTAAATCCAATAAGGAAAATAGATGTGCAAATACACAATTTTAATATGGTTGGGAACTGCATAGAAAGGCCCTCAGGATGCCATGGAAGAGAGGACTCCAGGAGGATATGATATCAAACTGTGACTGGAGGGTGGGTAGCATTCAGCCAGGTGAGAAAAGGTGAGCATAAGGGAGTACTAAGCAAAGGACACAGTGTACACAAATGCTTACAGACCCAAGAAAGCATAGCTCCTTCAAGGTATTTCGTGATAATGGACATCATTGCATGTTGTTAGTAATTTCAAACTTTGACCTGTATGGGCATGCACAGAACCAAAGTAATGAGCAAAACAGAAAGACCCTCATATTCTCAAAAAGAATGTGTGAAATAGCATAAAAAATGTCATGTAAAGGAGAAATTGACATTAAAAATTCATGGAATTGAATTGCATTATATTTAATTCAATTAACTCGTTTTGTTTTTTGAGACAGTCTCCCTCTGTCACCCAGACTGGAGTGCAGTGGTGCAGTCACAGCTCACTGTAACCTTGACCACCTGGGCTCAAGCTATTCTCCTGCCTCAGCCTCCCAAGTAGCTGAGACTATAAGTGCATGCCACTGCACCCAGGTAATTTTTAATATTTTTGTTGTTGTTGTTGAGACAGGGTCTTATTATGTTGCCCAAGTTGATCTGGAGCTCCTGGCCTCCAGCGATCCCTCTTGGCCTCCCAAAGTGCTGGGATTGCAGGCATAAGCCACTGCCCTAGGCCTAATTGACTTAAGAAGTTTTAAATGTGTCCTATTTGATTAATATGATCAATTTCCTTGTTGAAATTGCTCCCCTCCAACTGACTGCACATTATGCCCCATGCTGACGTCACTAAAGTAACACATAGGTTGTTTCACTCTGAAACTCAGTACAATGGTTTCCTATTAATCCTCAGAGAATCAAACTTTGTATCTTGACCTTCAAGATCCTTTAGAAGAAAGGAATTTCCAGTTAAAGTGGCATAAAGAGGTTGGTGATTCTTCTGATAGAACTGTCAAAACCAACCATTTTCTGGTACTGGAAACTGACCAGGGCAGAAAAGTTGAGGCATTTGTTTTTAAAAAACTGATAGACCTCTAAGAAAGGACAGATGACCTTGCCTAGGAAGCCCTTCTCACCTCCTAGTCCTTAAGGTGGAAAGGGAAGATTTTCAAGATGATATTGAGCACAAAGTCAGCAGCTTTGCTGCCAGGAGGGGTGCTCTCCGAGGATCTGGAGGCAAAAATCTGAATTTGGGGATAAAGGTGACAGATTTTTATCTAAATGGGAAATAATCCAATCATGTATTTTGTTTGATAAAGAAATACAGTATAGACATACAGTATAATACTACTGAGTAGATAAAGGAACGAACTGCCGATACAAGCTGCAACATGGGAAAACCTGAAAAATGCCGTGCCAAACGAAAGAAGCCACTCACAAACCACATATGTCATGTGAATCTATGTAGAATATCGAGAAAAGGCAAAACTGCAGAGACAGAAACAGATTAGTTGTTTGCCTGGGGTGGGTATCAAGGACTGAATGGAAAAAAAAAAAAAGGCCTCAGGAAATATTTTGGGGTAGATATAAATGTTCTAAAACTGGGTTATGGGAATATTTGCACAGCTGTATACATTTCCTAAAACTCACCAAACTTTATACTTAAAGTATTAATTATACAAGTTATACTTTAAGTATAAAGTGTACTTTTAACTCTATAAAGCAAAAGTTGGTGCATTTTATAGTATGCAAGTTATACCTCAATAATGGTGTTAAAAATTCTCCAAAATCTTGCTTCATATACACATCCAGACAACTTCCTGAGACCATCCACCCTCCCTTCCAGGCAGAGACTTTGTCCAAGCTGACCTCCCTGCTGTGTCTCCTCTTCTTCGCCAGCAGCCGCAGCACACTCATCCTGTAAGCAGGTGGTATAGCCAGCGTGCTGCCCTGCTCTGCTGAACTGAGCATGGGTACGACTTGCTAAAATGATAACTTCCATTTTTGCTGCAAGAAGCCCTCTGTTTGCCATTGTGGGCTGAAAAGATACTGTCATTTTTCACATTTCCTCTTTCATGAAAACTTCAGAGAACACGGCCCAAGTCCCATTTTCTTCACTAAGCCTTCCCTGGCTATTCTAGTTCACAGTGATTTACAGCTTAATAAGGAGTCACTCTCTAATCATTTTATTCAATATCATTTCAACAATTTTATTAAAAGCCTACTATGTGCTGAATGCTATTAAGGAGCTAGAGAAAAAGTTCCTACCTCCGTGGAATGTATGTTCTAGCAATTTTATATGGTACTAATTGTATATGGTACTACTAATTTTATATGGTGCTATATCCATGAAATTTTGTCTGTGCTACTTTTGTTTCCATTGTTATAGTGTAATTTGTTCTTTGAGAATGGAGACTCTCTTACATCTTTTTCCATTATCACTAACACTGTCTTTAATACAGTGTAAACCAAATAATAAGTGTTTAAGGAATATTTGTTTATGACTTACTCAGAGATTAAGTAATAATAATCAGCACCAAATTCTGAGACCTAACTATATGCTATATTCTGATCTGCTTTATTTATGGGATACCATTTAAGATTCTTGTAATATTTGAGATTTGTATTATTTCAATTTACTGATGAAAAAATTAAAATGGAAAGAAATCAAGCAACTTTCCCAAAGTCACATAAGTACTAGATGATGGAAATATGGCTCAATTTTAAGAGTGTCTCATTCCAAAACTTTGCTTTTAGCCATATGCTATCTCCATGGCATATTTTAATTTATCTTTTTTGTAGTTATATAAACATCTTTATTTAAAGCCATCAACATACTAGACTGTGTTTCAGTTTTGAAGTGGTAAGCATTTAACAGCTAAATGTATGTGTTGAAATTAACCGCTTGGAGACAATACTCCATAGATCTCTCACGATTTTGCATGTCTTAAGAGAATATGTACTTTGCTCTAGGCTAACTTTCCAAGGATTATTATATAGCAAACAACCTTGAAAAATAGAATTGTCCCTCTCTGGAGCAGATGGAAGATGTTTTAATGTAAAACATGTTTTTAATGTTTTTACATTAATGTTTTTAATATTTTTACTAGTTACAGGGGTATCCAATCTTTTGGCTTCCCTGGGTTACGCTGGAAAAAGAATTGTCTTGGGCCACACATAAAACACACTAACATTAATGATAGCTGATGAGCTAAAAAAAAAAAATCGCAAAAAAAACTCACAGTGTTTTAAGAAAGTTTATGAATTTGTATTGAGACTGATTCAAAGCCATCCTGGGCCACATGTGGGCTGTGGGCTGCACGTTGGACAAACTTAGTCTGGTATAATAAAGGTAATGTCATTTTCCAGGACAAAAATGTCTGTCAGGTTTGCTTACAGTCCATTATAAAATATCAGGGTTTCTCAAGTTCTGGCTTCCTCAGGTGGAACACAGAGCCCACTGGGTGTACAGCACTGACCTGGCCTGCCTTCACATCATTCCCATGGGCACTAGGATGCAAGGGTAAACAAGAGAGATACAAAGTTCATGTCATTTGCTGGGCTCTGGGAATAGTCCTTTGTCTCTGATCTAGGAGCCTTCTGTCTTCTGCCAGCTTCCACAAAATACCATGGCAGGCTAACTTGTTAGGCTGCTCTTCACAGTTTCTGACATTAACCCTTCTTTATTTATGGTCTTTACTATTCTTTAAACTAGGCAATGTGTCTTCAATGTACATGCTTCATATGATCAATCTCAGACAAAACCTGGAAATATTGGAACTTTTAATAATGCATTTTGGTAGCTTTTCTTTTTTTCTCTGTATTACTTCCCCCTTCCTTTTGGATTCTTCTTATGTCTCTGCTTTGTTTCACCTCACCCTGCATTTTAGCTGTAAAAATAATATCCCTTTTCACACCTTAGAGTAGAATGAATGTGTTATCTCTCTCAGGGATATTTACATTTTTAGTCTTAATTTGACATATAGAAAGAAGGCTTTGTCTCTAGGAACAGCAATTTAGAAATTTTTAATAAGGGAATAGGGAGAGACTTATTTGTAGTAAGTAAGTGACTAGGGGAGATTCGTTCTCTGTGTTTCTGAAATCAAAACACTCAATGATTTTCAGCTCTGCCCACATGTCGGGAAAGTTCGGGATGTACTCCGAGTTTCAATCTATGCGTATTACTTGGAAGTATATTAAAAGTGTCATTCATTAGGGCAAGTAAAAATAGCTGTTGGAATCTAAATTTCTGAAAGTCAGTAGCCTAGTAGATGTCTATGTCTTAGTCATGTCGAGACCCATGTGTGCTTGGCACGTGGTCTACATCGTGGTTGCTCCAGGACCCAGATTTGTAGGCTGCTTTCATTCAATTAGCAGAGGATGAGAGAATCCGCAGCAAAGGCACAGCCTCTTCTTCACCACTTCATCTGGGATTGACACAGAGTCCTTTTACTCAGGTTCTATTGGCCAAAACTCAGTCATATGACCACATCTAAATGCAAGGGGGACTAGCAAATATAGCTTTGCCATATGCCCAGGAGGGAAACAAAACAGGTTTTATTGAACATGTGGCAATCTCTGCTTCAGAATTGGTACCCTGTTGTTCTAGAATAGCGCAGTAATGTTGGATATTTCTGACAAATGCTTATGAATAATTCACTTTGACACAGTGGGGAAATGCCATATGCTGGGTAGATTTGTGCTATCTTCAGTTTGCATCTGGGTTACTTTCCTTTTCATAGTAAAATAATAACTTACATTTTTTCACATTACATTAAATAAAAATTGCATTTCACAAACAACTGGCATAGTATGACACCATTTTTGTAAAGTGGGAGTGTGTGTTTAAAGGAAGACTGGAAGGGAAAATATCACAATGTTGTTAGTGGTTATCCCTTTGAAAAGAGAAACCATTTCTACCCTGTTCTATTTTCCTATGTTTTCTGAAAAGTTTTAGGATAAGCAAATACAATTTTCCATCAGAAAAATAAAATGTTTTCATTTAAAACAATAGCGACCAACTTACATATGGAGTGGCTGGGAGCATCGGGTACTTCCACCTGCTTTATTTCATTGATTGTGTTGTTTGAGTGAGGCAGGCATCAGTATTATTATGCCCATTCTGCAGATGAGGGAACTGAAATTCAGATGGAGCAAGTGATTTGCTCAAGAACACACAACCAGAAGAGGCTGATCTGGGACTTAGACCTTTCCAAGCATAAGTTTTTCCCACGATATCAAGTTGGTTTCAGGAGCCCAGAAGTGAAGTATTGTGGTGTTAAATGGTGTTAAATGTTCTTTTTCTAGTTTTTAAAGAAGAAAAACTTGCACAGCAACTTCTTCTGGGAGATTCTTCTAGAGCTCCTACTAGAAAGACGTATAAGAAGTTTCACTGTGACTTGTTCAACAAAATGGCATAGAACCAGGAAAAGAGAAGTGCTGAGTGCTTTTAGGGGTTTTTCGTGGAGGTCTTTTTGATGGAGAAATTACAGTGTAGGATCATCTTTATCACCTCTATCCACTTTGATAGAGCTTGCTTTCAGGGCTCTGGTAGCTGTCTTTACATGACAAGGATGGGAATAGTTGCCAGGCCTCCTTGTCTGTGCCACATCTGATCCAGATGGCTCTGCACACTCCAATTTTAGTTTCTATTTTGTTTTCACCTCTGAGGGTGGAAAAGAACAGCCTGTAACATTGCTGTGGAGAAATTTCTGGAGCAAACTCTGCACGGTGACTGCACAGGAAAGGCAAGGTTACCACCGTTCTGGTGTGCTAATTAGCCTCTTATAATTGTCACAGTCATCAGCCTCTCCAGTCTGCCAGGTTGTGGGCAGTGGTCTATTTCAGGGGCATCTGGTAGGAACCGGAGAGGATGATTGGCGTACGGATGATTAAAGGTATGCCACCAGACTGGACGTCTCTTTAAGAAAGCTTACATATGCTGAAGGGCAGAAAGATAATAAGAAAGTACGCCTTCCTAAGCATCAGTGTTTGGAGTGGGTTGGTAACTAGTCATTATGTTACTCAAATGGCATGTCCAATTTGAAGCTAGTGGCAGGTAAGGTTAGCGTCAAATAAGCAAATCCAGAGACATTATAGCTTTTATTTCAGCTGCCCCAAGCTCCCGTCCCCTCCCACTCTCTCTTCCTTTAACCTTCCCCTAACACCGCTGCATTATGGCAAGGGGTGGCAGAGAGCATGTTATTTTGGGTGGCAGACTAATTTTGGTCGTCAGAGAGCTTTCTCTAGCGTTTTTTTCAGAGCTTCCTGAAAGCCTGGACCTAATGTACAAAAACAAGGAAATCAGAGCTTGACCTTCACCTGCTCAAAGGCTGTGGCAAAGCAGACAGTGGAAAGGGTAAATTCTCTGGGCCAAAGCATAAGCGTCTGAGTGTCACCAAGAGCACATGGGGCATATGACATCTTCTCCAGAGAAGACATAGTATTTCTGATTCTATTCCTGAAACTTAGCTTAAAAATTGAGGATACTCCAGAAAATGTGTTTCCCAGCTAACTAATTGCCAAAAACTTAAAGGAGTCACAATAGAAATTATTCTCCAAAGAAGAAATGAAGTAAAACAGATACATACACGCCTAGAATGTTTCAGATCCTGTCACACTAGCTACTTGAAGTGTTATATAATTTGTTTCGTTAATAATTTGCAAGTCTGTCATTAAGTCAGAATGCAAGGGAGAGAGGAGCTCTGATGCTAATTTCTAGAAGAGAAATTTAAGGCAGATGTGTGCACCAGATGTTGTGGAACAGTGGCAGTTTTCATGCATATTTATGTGAGATTGGTACGTTTTATTATTATAGAACCTCTGTTTACAGAGTGAGAGTGATGTGACCTGCTTGAAGGAAAGAGTACAAGTTAGAGAGAGTTTTAAGTGGTGCTGAGGTAGGATGAAACTTGCATATAAGAAAATGGTAATGAAACGTTGCCTTAATCCTTATTTTGAAGAGGCACAAAGAAGATCGTAGGTTTCTTAGTCCAGTTCTACCTCCTGGCAGTTAGTTGGGGTTTGTAATGAGAGGGTACCCTGGGAAGAATAAAACCTGTCAATGAGACACAGCACAGGGAGGGCATAGGCTGAGTCCTCAGACGACTCAGGGGGCAGTGTTCCCACAGCTGAGAGTACACAAATCTTAGTCCTTAAGGGATGTGCCTCATGGAGTTTCTGCCTGACCACCCTCAAAAACATCTCCAGAGACACCAGTGAGAGGTATCTAAAGTGCCTGGACAGGAATCCCAAGACCCAGAAAGTCCTACATACTTAGGAGCTGTGTGAGGAGAGGTTAAACCGTCTAAGCCTCATCTCTTTGTGCAACACAATGTGTGCAGTCTAGTGTCAGGGCTCAGAACACTATCCCAAAGACTGACATGTTGGTCTGAGCAGAAGGTCACTAACCTCCTCTGCCTTTGTGCATGGGGACATGAAAATAATTCTCCCTCCCTTCTCCCCTGAGGATCCTCCTGTGACATGTGCCCTGCCCTATACCCAGAGGAAAGGAATGAAGACAGAAAGACACACAGAAAAATATGAACAAACGGAAATTGCAAAGTTCCTCCCAGTTTGTTTATACCAGACCAACTTTGTCCAATCACACTTCCACATACATCACTGTCCAGTGTTCATCAAACTGAAGCATAAAACTGCAGTCTTCCCTGGGTGTTTCTGACTTAATTTCTGACAGCTCCTATGTCACGTAGAACTTTGGTTAATCCATTTCTTGTCTTTCTTTCTTGTTAATCTCTCTTATATTATAGGAATGACAGCCATCCATCTTGCAAAGGCTGAGGAAAAGAGATTACTTTTTCTCCCCTACAATATAGAGTAATACCTCACCCACTTTTATTAAACCCAAATTTTATCTGTATACATTAAATGATATTTTCTACTACAGGAAATATTCAGTAACATTAAAAATGCAGAGAAATTTCAAATTCTTGGATTTTCCCCAGAAACATAGTGTAGGCCTACATCTGCGAATACAACTGCCATTTGGATAATGCTTATATTTTACAAAGTGATCGAGTTAGAAGGTTAGAGAAATGAATCTCTAACACTTGCTTCCTAAAAATGCCTATTTGGATACCAAAATGCTCAGGATTGCCTTAGTGTCTGACTGATCTTATCACATAAGGGCCTGTGTGGTGTTATGTGAGAGTGGGAGGTCTTACTTAGGAAGACTTAGTTTACTCTTTCTGTTGATTCTCATGTAGCTGTCAATACTGGAGACCATTCTTAGGTACTGACACATACAGGGAGCTTAGCTTAGGGAGCATTTGTTTACCTGCTACCATCCTCTTACTATCTAGTGAGATCAAGGTCTTATATTGGGAGAGATGAAGAGGGAAAATAAACTTGTGGAACTTTTCTGGGTGTCAGCAGGATGTCCTATAGAGCAGTGGTCCCCAACCTTCTTGGCACCACGGACTGGTTTCATGGAGGACAATTTTCCATAGACGGGCTGGCAGAGGGGATGGTTTCAGAATTATTCAAGAACATTACATTTATCATTACCTTCTCATAAGAAGCATGCAACCTAGATCCCTCACACACGCAGTTCACAATAGAGTTCATGCTCCCACGTGAATCTAACGCTGTTGCTGATCTGACAGGAGGCATAGCTTACCTCCTGCTGTGCAGCCAAGTCCTAACAGGCCACGGACCCCTCCGGGGTGGGCAACCCCTGCTGTAGAGAAGTAAAGCAGCATGAAGATCTTGGGGATTTTAGGGCAAAGGATGATAGGAAATGTGGAAGGAATGGTGGAAAAAGGTTTGTGGTTTGATATAAAAAATTAAGTATACCTATTTTCCAGAAGCCTTGAACTGCAGTGATTCATAAAATTAAGCCCCTCGTTTTAGTCTATTTGTCAAATATTTAGTGTTTGCAGTCATGCCTTAAGATTTCTGAGATGGTTTTGTTTCTTTTACTTCTAATTGACCTCGTAAATTTTTAAGTACAACTTTTGTCCTCCTAACTTTCGCATTTAGGTAATTCATTAACACCCATCTGCCCTTGACTCATTTGTCTCGACACCTTCACCTTTGTGGTAACTTTCGCCTCAGATTGCCACCTCTTTTGTTTCTTTCATCAGAAGTAGTTTACTATGTGAATGGATCCCTGAATGTTAAGTACGGGCACACCTCGTTTTACTGTACTCCACAGAGACTACTTTTTTTTTTTTTTTTTTACTAATTTAAGTTTGTGGCAACCCTACATAGAGCAAGTCCGTCAGCATGATTTTTTTTTCCAGCTGCCTGTGTTCTCTTTCTGTATCTCTATCACATTTTGATAATTCTCACAATGTTTCAGATTTTTCATTATTATTATATCTGTAATGGTGAGCTGTGATCAGTGATCTTTGATGTTACTATCATGATTGTTTTGAGGTGCCACAAATCACACCCATATAAGCCAGTGAACTTAATTGATAAATACTATGTGTGTTCTGAGTTCTCCAATGACCAGGCATTTCCCCACCTCTCTCCCTTTTCTTGGGCTTTTCTATCCCCTGAGATACAACAATATTGAAATTAGGTCAACAAATACCCCTACAGTGGATTTTGAGTATTGGAGTAGAAGAAGAGTTGCATGTCTCTCACTTTAAAGCAAAAGCCAGAAATAATTAAGTATATTGAGGGAGGCATGTCAAAAATTGAGATAGGCCAAAAGTTAGGTTTCTGGCCTCACACAGTTGGGCCCACATTGAGAATGTAAAGGAAATGAAAAGTGCTGCTCCAGGGAACACAAGAATGATAAGAAAGTAGAACAGCCTTATTGCTGATTCGGAGAAAGTCTGAGTGGTCTGTATCAAAGCAGCTTCAGCATTCTCTTAAGCCAAAGACTAATCCAGACAAAGCCCTTCACTCTCTTCAATTATATGAAAGCTGAGAGAGGTAAGAAAGCTGCAGAAGAAGAGTTTGAAGGTAACAGAGGTTGGTTTATGAGGTTTAAAGAAAGAATCCACCTCCATAACGTGAAAGTACAAAAGGAAGCAGAAAGTGCTGATGGAGAAACTGTAGCCAGTTATTCAGAAGATCTAGCCGAGACCATTAATGAAAGTGACTACTCTAAACAGCACATTTTCAATGTAGACAAAACAGCCTTGTTTTGGAAAAAGATGCCCTCTAGACCTTTCATAGCTGGAAAGGAGAAGTCAATACCTGGCTTCAAAGTGTCAAAGGGCAGGCTGACTCTTGTTAGGTCCTACTACAGTGGGCGACTTTAACTACCATAGCTTATTTACCACTTGGAAAATACTAGGTTCCTTTAGAATTTTGCTACATTGTCTCTGCCTGTGCTTTATCAATGGAACTGAAAAGCCTGGATGACAGCCTATCTGCTTATAGCATGGTTAATTGAATATTTCAATCCTACTGTTGAGACCCACCACTCAGAAAAAAAGATTTCTTTCAAAATATTACTGATCATTGAAATACAGCTGGTCATTCCAGAGCTCTGATGGAGCAATACAGGAGATGAGTGTTGTTTTCATGCCTGCTAACACAACGTCCATTCTGTAGTTCATGGATCAAGGAGTAATTTTTACTTTCAAACATAACTATTGAAAAAATACATTGTGTAAGGCTATAGCGGCCATAGATAGTAATTTCTCTGGTGGATCTGAGAAAAGCAAAGCAAATTAAAAACCTTCTGGAAAGGATTCACCATCCTAGATGTCATTAAGGACATTTGTGATTTGTGGAAGGAGGTAAAAATCTCAACATGAGCAGAAATTTGGAAGAAGTTGATTCCAATCCTCATGGATTCCTTCAAAGGGCTCAAGACTTCTTTCAGTAGAGGAAGTCACTACAGATGTGGAAATAGTGAGAGAACTAGAATCAGAAGTGGAAGCTGAAGATGTGACTGAATTGCTGCAAACTAATGATCAAACTTGAATGGATGAGGAATTGCTTCTTAAGGATGAGAAAAGAAAAACGGTTTCTTGAGATGGGATCTACTTCTGGTGAAGAGGCTGTGAACACTGTTGATGACAACAAAGGATTTAGACTAGTACATACTTAGTTGATAGAAAGTAGTGGCAGGGTTTGAGAAGATTGAATTCAATTTTGAAATAAGTTCTACTGTTGAGAAAATGCTATCAAACAACATCACATACTACAGAGAAATCTTTCATGGAAGGAAGAATCGATGGATGCAGCATACTTCATGTCTATTTTTAAAAATTGCCAGCCTGGGCAACATATCAAGACCTCATCTCTATCCCCCACAAAATTAAAAATAAGTTAGCCCAACATGGTGATGTGTACCTATTTGGGAGGCTAAGGTGGGAGGATCACTTGAAGCCAGGAGTTTAAGGCTGCAGTGAGCCATGATCACACCACTGCATTCCAACCTAGGCAAGAGAGTGAGACC